>NC_056006.1:22523119-22841888 GCF_018446385.1 Zingiber officinale | reverse complement strand
ACAACCATTATAGGGTATATAACTTGGAGAGTACATTCAGATATATGACTTGTACCGATGTGAAAAAGATAAAGTTAGTTGCTTATCCTTTACGTGATCTGGCACCACGTGAAAGGGGATGCAGAAGATGATTTTGAGAAAAAAGAATCACTTGGTGATTATGTTGAGGTGTTTTGAGAATGAGTACTTCTTTCCCTCTTTTTGGGGCATAATGATTTATAAGGCGATGGTCAGTCGACTCGCCTAACATTGTTTCATGGGAGATCCTAACTCATGGACTGATCAAATATGGTTAGATATCCTCGATGGTACCTAGAGATATATGACTCACAATAATGTAGAGAAGGTGGTGTTAATTGGTTATCACCTATGAAATCCAGTTGTTACTAGGTGGAAATTGAAGAAGATGATCTTCAAGGAGTAGAGCATCGATTGACAGTTATTTCGACAAGTTATTTGGTGATCGTGCTTCTCTACCCTTGTGTGTATTGCTCGTCACTAGAGGTTATAGAACCTCAGGTGGGCAATCATAGTAAGATGGGTTTCAAGGCAATGGTTAGACAACTCAACCAGCATTGTCTCTATCAAGTAGTTTAAGACATTGACCATAGAATCTTATACCTAAGGTCTTGTAGTCTATATGTCAAATTAGGGTGTTTAATATATTATTGACATTTGTTGGGGGACATTTACAGGCATAATTATGAGAGTTATAAAAATACCCTCTTGATGGGTAGACTCTCAGTCAAAAGGTTGAGTGACCCTTAGGACTTTGGATCATCATTCCTTTACTATAGAAATTTGAATATCTGAAAGGATAAGATTTGACATACTCTTTGAATATTTTTGGATAAGATTTGTAGAGTTTTATACTCATATCTCATGGATTGACTGTATCTTTACCATTTGGAGAGTTATTGATTATCGATCAAGAAGTCAAGGGATATCCCTTGGACTTCAGCAGTCATACACCTTTGGTTGGATGGTGATATATTTCTACATCTTGATAGTATCCCATGATATGAGCGGGGTCACTAGAAGTTAGATTTGTTAGGACATGACTGGTCTATCTTACTAAAGATATACAATAATAAACTTCCCCATTAGATATAATCTCTATAGTGGTACAACATAGACGTGTAATGTTGAACCATGGTCGATTTACTTAAGTTTATTAGTAGTGGGTGTTGAAGGCTGGATGACTTTCTTATTCAGGAGACTATCAAGGTTGATTGATGATAAGGATTATTTAGGAATGGTGGATATTGTGAGAACAATTGTGTGAGATGTTGTCTTTTGATGATCTATTGTTGGATATTTGACTTGATAGTCTATTATTTGGTATTTATTGTTGATGATAGTGACATGAAGAGTAGCATATCTGTGATATTTATGGATTTAGTGAATTGTAGTTGGTGATCATATTATAGACCTATTGCCAGTGACCTTACGTTGAGTGTGCTTATTGTATGGGCATTATGAGTCCTTGTAATTGTCATTAAGTTTACCAGTATCCTAGATGTTTTCAGGACTCGATGAATCTAGTATTCTTAGAGAATTTGGATCAGATTGGTATTGTCTTCATTGACGATATTATGATTTATTCTTGATCCAAGGTGGATCATGAACAATAACTTCACATAGTTCTGAAGATGTTTCGATGAGAACATTACTATGCAAAGTTTAGTAAATACACATGTTGGGCTTGTAAGGATCTAGCGCGCTAAACACGCTTAAGCGCAGCGGAAAATTAACTAGATCCTCTCCAGAAGATCCATGCGAAGGAGAAAATAATCATATACTAAGTTTTACATGAGAGGTATACCTTTGTTGCGTGCCCTTCGCAATCCTGATAGTAACTTTTTCTTTTGATGCAGATCTCAGCGCGATCAAGCGTTTGCGCCTCTACGGTATCCACACGAACACATCATTCGTTCGTCACATGAACGAAGCCTTCGGAGAAGAACTACCTTCATTGTGCTAGCCACTCATGGAGGTTCGGCCAAGAGCAAAAATCATCCAAGGAGGAAGAAGGAGGAAGAAGAGGGAAGATTAAGAGTCACACTTTTCATCTCTCTTTCATCTAATGAAAAATTCATTCCAAAAACCTATTTATATTCATCCCATGAATAACAAGGGTTTTTGTCTCTTTGTATTCTTCTTAATGGGTTGGATTATTATATTGGATTAACCATTAATCCAATAACCCAATAAGTCTAATCTATTGAGTCTAACCCATTAATCTAATGTGTCTAATTCAGATTAGACTCAATCCAATGAGTGGGTTCATTTGAGTCTAACTTAATGAGTAACCCAAAAAGCCTAATCATCTCATAATTGACTCTTAAGGCTAATTACTAACAATCTCCCACTAGCACTAGTGTCAATCACCACTAAGATGACACCAACACTTTGGATTTATCCATTATTCTTAATATCCTTAGTATTTTAGTCAAACTAAAATACACATCTCCAAACTAATATGTTCTTTATGTATGACCCAATAGGCTCTCATAACGTTGGCAATGTATCCAAATCAACATTTACGATACATAAGCAATGAGTGACATCTAACAATGCATCATTACTACCCAAGTGACGAGAAAGTCATCCGACCTAATCTTTATGTGGCTATTATCTTGTAAGACTCAATCCTTCTATCCTTGATATCTAGATTGATCAATGAGGCATAGACCGTGTCATCCTCTTATCAATCTTTGTGTTTCTTTATCTCTAAGTAGACACATTAAACAAATAAGCTCAATATCTCATATTGACTCATCTATTTATAGCCATACATTCTTGTGTCCTACTAATCAAGGGGCCCACAGATATCGCTTTCGTTATATGGAAGGGATAGATTCTATCTACATCACTCACATCCCTTGGCATAATTTATTGCATACCCAGTGATCAACTTTATAATTTGTTGGATTTTTCGGGCCGCAAAAACCGCTTTTTGCGTTGCGGAAACCCCTAAATTCCCATGCCACCGGATCCGTGCGAAGATTAAAATTTCGTAAAAACTTTCACGTACGAGTTTTCTAAGCCTAGATCTACTTTAGATCTACAAGATAAGAATTTACCCTTGATGTGAAGCCCTTCGCTTAATCCTGCTCGTCCAAGGTGTTGGTGCGGGTAGCACTAACGGTCTAACCTAGGTTTTGATGAATGATAAATAGGTTAAGTTAGTTTTGTTGTTGCCTGACACTTTGATCAAGTGTGCAGGAGAAGTCCAGACAGGTCGACGGGCTGACCGGATGTATGGCACGAAGCCAAGCTAGGTCGACGGGCTGACCGGATAGCTGGCGAGAAGTCCAAGCGGGTCGACGGGCTGACCGGACGCTTGGCAAGAAGTCCAGCTAGGTCGACGGGCTGACAAGATAGCTGGCGAGAAGTCCAGACGGGTCAAAGGGTTGACCGGACGTCTGGCAGGTAAGTGAGGTAAGTCACTGGAGGGGAGTGACTGCGAGGACGCGTTCCCGGGAAGGGAACATTAGGCGTCGATCCGGCTTAGATCCATTTCGGATGTCTAAGTCGAGATCGTGACTAGATTCCGGTCTCGGAAAGACGGAATCTAAGTCATACTATTTGTGCTAATTCATACTATTATAAAATGCGCTAACAATCTATTTTGCACAATATATATTGCCTCGGACTAACTTTGTTTTGCAGGAAAAAGGAGTTTTCTGGAACAAGGTGGTCCGGGCGCCCGGAAGGGATCCTGGCGCCCGGAAGGCAAATCATATCCAGCCAAGTCGTCGCCACGTGGAGCATCTCGGTTTGAGCAGCTACGTCACATTCCAGGCGCCCGGAAGGAATCCAGGCGCCCGGAGCAACATATAAAAGAAGCCCCAGGCAGGAGCTTCAGAATCATCTTTCATCTGAGAACTCCGCTACTGCTGGTCCTGCTGCTCTACGTTCTTGAGACGCCAACAAGCTCCGACAAAGTGCTCCTTCGAGTTTTAGTTAATTTCCTTGTCGATATTTTTTCACTAGCATTTCCTGTACTTATTTTGTAACTATAATCGAATTGATAGTGATTGCCCAACGAAAGTGGTCCGAGTAGGAGTTGTCACAGGCTCCGAATGAAGTAAAAACAACTGTGTTTATTTACTTTTCCGCTGCGTATTTTAACTCAACTTTTCGAATCGATATTCACCCCCCCCCCTCTATCGAACGATCACGTTAAAAATTTTAAAACTTAACTTCAAACCTAATCTCTAAATTAAAAACAAAAAGGTCAAAAACCAGGGGCGGGCGCCCCTGGTATTCCCCTCCGGGGCGCCCGGAAGGGGATCCGGGCGCCCCGCCCTAAATCAACCCCGGGCGCCCGGAAGGGATCCGGGCGCCCGGAGTCCCCTATAAATAAGGGGCAGCAGGCGCCCCCAACCCTTGCCCCACAAACTTTACTTTTGCCAAAGGTTCACTCCAAACCTTAGTGCGAGAGTATTTTAAATCAAATTTTCTCGCGGTAAAGACGCTGTTGCGATTCAACCGAGGTCGTCAGATCTATATTTGTCGATGGCTCCTCGGTAAAAATTCTTCCCCTCTCTAAAACTTTATTAGAATTTGTCCTCTCATTTTTTTCTTAGAATATTTTCTTATATATACAGTAAGAAACGAACAAATACTGGTGCTGGACCCTCTAATGCTAGCACTGACCCTAGGTTTCCCACAGAAGAACTAAGGGTTAAGTTTGAGTCAACCATTTATAAGGCCATTAGGACTGCCTACATAGATAGATCTTTCTTTCTAGGGTCATGTCCCTCCGTTTTAGAGGTTATAGACCACTATAACTTAAGGAACCTTATCGAATGTACCAGTCCAATAAACATAAGTCTGTGTGTCGAATTTTGCAATAACCTAGTGAAAGTAGACGATCTCACCTATACCACCAGGGCAGCGGGCACTGATATCACATTTTCCCCTACGACTATCCGAGAGTTTTTAGAATTGCGTCCATCTACTTGTTCCTTTTTGTGCTATCCTCCGAGGGATCTACCATTCGGAGATCCCTACTCACATATTACTCTCGATACGATTTATTCGTATTTTTTTGGGGGAGAGCGAGATCCCACTGTGACACAGTTTAGGTCGATAGAACTTCGGGTCTAGGACTACACTCTTTATAGGGTTTTAGTCCTTTGCATTTTACCACTGACTACTCGGGACATCGCTGTGATGCGCCCATTCCATTCGTTCTTACTCTATGCACTGAGTCATAGGTTAGATATTGATATCAGCCTACATATCTTCTCCACCATTATCTACGCGGCTGGATTCGTGACTGACAGACGAGTCCACATGCCATTTTGTCACATTTTGACAGCCTATATATCCTCGTTGCACATTGATGTCACTAGAGGAGACATTGCCCATATGACCGAGTTCGATGTTATAGCATCTCGGAACTTCTCCCTAGCTGGTGTCCAGATAGATAGGGATG
The DNA here is from genome assembly GCF_018446385.1 of Zingiber officinale. Taxonomy (NCBI): domain Eukaryota; kingdom Viridiplantae; phylum Streptophyta; class Magnoliopsida; order Zingiberales; family Zingiberaceae; genus Zingiber; species Zingiber officinale. Next base: position 22,836,439 of record NC_056006.1, on the reverse strand, counting down.
ACGGGACTATGTCTTGGCGGAGGGGGGCACAGCACCAGCCCGATCCAGACGCACAGGTGGACGAGTTCATGCTCGCACTATTTCCAGAGGAAGCCGCACCGGCTCCACCACCGCCCCCAACTCGAGCACCACGTCACGCTCCCCGCACTCTAGCTGACCGTATGACTGGACTAGAGAGAGCTATGGCGAGTCTCCAGCAGGAGAGCTCTGATTTTCATCGGGACATACGACGAGAGGTTGCCGAGTTATGAGCTGCCGGGGACACCCGACACACTGAGCTGATGGCACTTCTCTGATCCTTGGGATCTGGACCACCCCCTTCATCATCCCAGTAGCTCTAGTTATGACTCACTTCTGTAGCTACACTACCTGTAAAATATTTTGGATTTATCTACTGATATTTTCAGACCTGCATTGATTATGTTCTATCTTGGTAGCCTAGGAATTTTAAATTTCAAAAGTGTTTTCAAAAATAATTCTTTCAAATTATAAGTTAAAATTGTGTGTTTTCAAAACTTTCCATTTTTAGATTTTCAAAAACAGTTTTGGCCTTAGACTAGTTTTGAATCCTTAGAAAGCATGTATCCATAGGACTAGTTTTTGAGCATCTCACCAACACCTTAGGTTTACCTTGCTTGTGTTTGACAAACATAGAAAGGGGTGAGATGCATAGGCCAACTGTCTGGACTTAAGATGCTTATTTCGGTGCATCAGCATAAGTCTGGACGTTAAATACAACTCAGATATTAATCAGATTAAGTTCATCAGTCAAGTCAAAGACTGACTGCTTATAATCAACTTAATCTGACTAACCAAGTGAAAGCTACTATCTTCTGATAGTTAGTTAGTAGTACCTAATTGATTAGACAGCTGTTTAAATTTAGGTATCAATTTCAGGGGGAGAAATTAATTAAAATTTTGTGTCTTTGAAAAATGCCTTTGTACAACTATTTTAAAACTGACTTATTTTTAAAACACCAGTTTACAAAAAGCTAAACTAAGTGTTTGAAAAACTTGGAAGTTGAATCTCACCTAATTTTTAAACCCGATTTAAAAAGTTGAATATTTAAACTTATTCAGTTTTGTAACATATGCTTGAAAATTAAACTTTCCAAATTTAGCTTTTATCAAATTAGCCTTAAAAATTTATTTTGGCAAATTTAATCTTACTTGTTTAATTTTTGCTTTGTTTTGAAAAATTGAAGTTGAAAAATTTACCTTTTTGAGAAGTAAATATTACTTAAACTTGAAAAGAAAATTTGAAAATCCTGATTTAAAAATTTTTTTTACACGCTTGAAAAGTTAAACTTGATTAACTTTAATTTTATACTTTTCAAAATTCAACTTGTCTCCCCCAAGTCAACTTGATTTTTTTTTCTTAGATTTAAAAATTGTACTTTTATCTTTGAATTCTGAACCAAACTCAGATTTTTTTCAAGATTAACTGTATTTACTTTTTTAAAGTGACTCTACACTATGATTATTTACCCTTGTTTTTTTTTTATGAATGCCAAAGGGGGAGGGTTAGGTGGTTAAGTTAGATAAACCAACTTGAAAACACTAAAACTAACTTTAAAACCGATGCACCTGTTTTTTTGCGCTCTTTCTTTTTTTGCGCTCTTTCACTAACTTAACCAGGTTGTCATTCCATCAAAAAGGGGGAGATTGTTGGTGCGGGTAGCACTAACGGTCTAACCTAGGTTTTGATGAATGACAAATAGGTTAAGTTAGTTTTGTTGTTGTCTGACACTTTGATCAAGTGTGCAGGAGAAGTCCAGACAGGTCGACTGGCTGACCGGATGTATGACACGAAGCCCAGCTAGGTCGACGGGCTGACCGGATAGCTGGCGAGAAGTCCAAGCGGGTCGACGAGCTGACAAGATAGCTGGCGAGAAGTCAGACGGGTCGAAGGGCTGACCGGACGTCTGGCAGGTAAGTGAGGTAAGTCACTGGAGGGGAGTGACTGCGAGGACGCGTTCCCGGGAAGGGAACATTAGGCGTCGATCCGGCTTAGATCCATTTCGGATGTCTAAGTCGAGATCGTGACTAGATTCCGGTCTCGGAAAGACGGAATCTAAGTCATACTATTTGTGCTAATTCATACTATTATAAAATGCGCTAACAATCTATTTTGCACAATATATATTGCCTCGGACTAACTTTGTTTTTTAGGAAAAAGGAGTTTTCTGGAACAAGGTGGTCCGGGCGCCCGGAAGGCAAATCATATCCAGCCAAGTCGTCGCCACGTGGAGCATCTCGGTTTGAGCAGCTACGTCACATTCCAGGCGCCCGGAAGGAATCCAGGCGCCCGGAGCAACATATAAAAGAAGCCCCAGGCAGGATCTTCAGAATCATCTTTCATCTGAGAACTCCGCTACTGCTGGTCCTGATGCTCTACGTTCTTGCGACGCCAACAAGCTCCGACAAAGTGCTCCTTCGAGTTTTAGTTAATTTCCTTGTCGGTATTTTTTCACTAGCATTTTCTGTACTTATTTTGTAACTATATTCGAATTGATAGTGATTGCCCAACGAAAGTGGTCAAGGACCACGGGCCTTCGAGTAGAAGTCGTCACAGGCTCCGAACGAAGTAAAAACAACTGTGTTTATTTACTTTTCCACTGCGTATTTTAACTCAACTTTTCAAATCGATATTCACCCCCCCCCATCTATCGAACGATCACGGTCCTACACAAGGTTCGCCGGATCTCGAGAGTATCAAAGTAGATGCTCCTCTATGTGTATCCACACACGCAAGAGATGGAAAAACCTAACAAAAAGGTGTGCTAGCACCTTTGAAAGGTTCGGCCAAAGAGGAGGAGAGGGAGATAGGTTGAGAGCTTGAGGAAGAAGAAGGAGGTTTCCACACAAAATGAAACTTACACAATGAATTGATGTGGCCAGCCACATTAAGAGGGAGTTTTATCTTCATGGGATACCAAGAGTCACAACTCTTGGTAACTCCCATGAGGTGAAATCCCACTTTAGCAACCATGATGATGTGGAGCATCACCATTGGCCCACTTAATGCCAACTCACCAATGAGGTGGCAAATGGTCAAGTCAAACTTGACCCTTCATCTTTCTCTCAAGTTAAGTCAAACTTGACCACTTCTCGCCCATGGTTGATCTAATCTAACCATTGGTTCAAGTCAATTTTAATTTAATGAATCTCTATTCATTGAATTAAATTGATTCAATGAGTCTAACTCCAAATTAGACTCATCTAACACATGAACCAAATTGAGACCAACTCAATTAGCCTAATTTGGATTACTCTTAATCCAATTTGGTTCATCACATGAACCTAATCCTTTAGGTTCATCAAATGAACCTAATCTCCATCTAATTGCCCTTTGTGTGTGACCCTATAGGTTCTTGTAACGTTGGCAATGCTCCTAAACTCATTTAGAAGCATAAGTAATGAGCGGTATCTAGCAACATATCATTACTACCCAAGTTACAAAAATGTTGAGATCCAACATCACTTTGTGACTACTAATTGTGACTCCTCACAATATATGACATTGTCCTTCTATCCTAGATATCTAGATTGATCAATATGAGGCATAGACCATGTCATCCTCTAATCAATCTAAATCTTGAACTCCAAGTAGACTCACTCAATCAAATGAGCTTAATATCTCATATTGACTCATTTGGGCATGGTCATGCACTTAGTGGTCTCACTCTATTAAGAATATCGATGTCACTCCCGTCATATAGGAGGGATAGATCCCATCTACATCACTTACATCCCTCCGCATAATTTGTTACATACCAGTAATCGCCTTTATAGTCCACCAAATTGTTGGAGTGTATACTGAAAGCCTAAGCTTTGTAAACATTCATTATGAATAAAGAATCACATTTGATCAAATTGACTACATTTAGTTGTAGTTGTTCAATTAATTTATATTGTAGATAACATAGTATGTGGTGTCACATGCAGAAGATAATGTTATCAGTACCTTATAAATTATAAACAGTAGCTCACGGCCAAAATGGAAAGGAACAAACCATTAGAAGGTCGTAGTGTAATTAGGTAATAGTTTATCTTGACTATATAATTACACTAGTACACTCAGAGTGTATTGAGTAGCATCATTTGAGGTCGTTTCTTTTATACTGACTTTATAAAGGAACAAAGACCTCAGTTATTATGGAAGTGTGTGCTCTTAATCCTAATATAATAACAAGCACATATATTTGATATTTATTTCTTTAATTTATCAATGGGTGAGATTTAGTTCGATGAATCAATAAACCCGATAAGTTGGTAAATGGTATCACTTATAGTGTGTGTTGTTGATTATAGAAGGAAACTGTGTCCTAGAGATACTAGGTTGATAATGTCCTCAAGAGGAGCTCATAAGGATTGTCATGTTAAACCCTGCAGGTGGACTTAGTCCGACATGACGATAAGGTTGAGTGGTACTACTCTTGGACTAAGATATTAATTAAATGAGTTGTCAGTAACTCACTTAATTAGTGGACATTCGATATCTTAAACACAGGGAGACTAACACACTCATAATAAGAAGGAGCCCAAAAATGTAATTTGGGATTGGTGCAGTAGTTCAATAATAGTTCTCTAGTGGAATGAATTATTATTGATAAAATTAAGTTGTGTGTTCGGGGTGAACACGGGATGCTTAATTTTATCGGGAGACCAAAACCAATTCCTCCTCTCGGTCCCTATCGTAGCCTCTTATTTATAGAGTACTATACCCACCTATACCCACCTTCTATACCCACCAATAAGGGTCGGCCAAGCTAGCTTGGGAACCAAGCTAGGGCCGGCCTAGGTATAAGATTGGGGTGGCCTGAACCCAAGCTAGTGGGGGTCAGACAAATTAAATTAAAAAAGAAATTTAATTTTAATTTTTATTATGTGGAAGATATAATTTATTAAAGAGAATTAAAATTAAAATATCTCTCTTGTAAAAGATCTACAAAAGATTAAAGAAAGAGATTAGATCTCTTTCCTTATTTGTAGATTGGTGAGATATTTTATTTTATCTTTAAAAATTATTCACATGTTGTAAAATTAAAATTATAGAAATTTCCTTTTTATCAACCATGAAGAGATTTGAAGAGAAATTTTATTTTTTTTAAAATTTCCGGAAACAAATTAGGAAGTTTTAATTGTTGATTGAAACTTGTCCAATTTTGTTTTCATTGATGTGGCCGGCCACTTGAATTTAATTGGAGAAATTTTATTTTATTTTTCTCAATTAAATCATGTCAAGGAAATTAAGGAAATTTTATTGTAATTAAATTTCCTAATTTACCTAGGCCAAGGAATATAAAAGAAGGGGTGAGGGTGCCTTCAAGAGATACAACCTCTATTATTTTCTCTCCCTCTTTTCCTTGGTGTTGTGGCCGGCCATCATCTCTTCTCCTCTTCCTCTTTGTGGTGGCCGAAACTCTCTATTGCTTGGAGCTCTTGTGAAGGCCGGATACTACTTGGAGAAGAAGAAGAAGGAGAGAAAGCTTGCATCTATTGGAGCTTGGTTAGTGTTTTGATTTTCTTCCTTGGTGAAGCTTCTTTCTTTGTGGCCGAACCTAGCTAGGAGGAGAAGAAGGTGGTTGGTGGTTTCTCATCTCGGAAGATCGTTGCCCACACAACGTCCGAGGTCAGAAGAGGAATACGATAGAAGATCAAGAGGTCTTTCTAGAAGGTATAACTAGTAGTTTTTCCTTTTCCGCATCATACTAGTTATTTATGGAAATAATACCAAATACAAGAGGCTTACGTTCTAGTATTTCGAATATGTTTTTCGATGTTGTGTTCTTTTGTTTTATTTATCCTTGTGATTTGATTGTTCTTTTCGATTAACCTAAAGTTATTTTAGGAAATTAAATATTAGCTTTCTATAAAAGGTTTTGTCTAGTCGGTGGTGGTTGCTCCCATATCCAAGAAGGTCATGTGCCTCGCCACGTCAGTACTGGGAACCGATTATGGAAATTAATATTTAATGGAATTAATAACTTAAGGCGATTTGGGTCGAACGTGTTAAGTTCCGCAGGAGACCCAAGTCAAAACCTAAAAGAACGAATAGATTAAGTTTTGGATCAAACGTGTTAAGTTCCGCAGGCGATCCAAAATTTAATTTAAAAGAACACATGGTAGCTAGGAAAAGGTTCAGACCTTTGTACAAAATTTTTGTACAGTGGAACCTCTAGGTTTTCCGAGTAGCAACCAACAGTTGGTATCAGAGCTAGGGTTTTGCCTCTGTGTATTTGGTATTAGTTTAATTATGCACATGTCATACATAATTTAGGCAGGATAATAGTAGGATATGCTAACTTTGTGGATGCAGGATCCAACTATTATGGCTTTTAGATATTATGTGTGTGATTGGACCCTTGGACATGTCAAGAGCATTTATATGTGTGTGCATGATTGTATTAAAAATACAGTAGGAGCTGTATTTAGTTTTATTAGGATTTTATTTTTTGATCTAGATACATGTACATTCCTTTTATGGAATATAGGATCAAAATTGTAAAATTCTATTTATGTCGCGGATCAAATCTTGCAAAGCGTGGAACCTTCTGAGGGCCAGAGGCGCAGCGGAACAAGGAACAAGATGGATGCGACAATTAGACCCGGTGGCGGTGGCCAAATATGGCTGCAGCTTGGGATGACAACACACGGAGGACAACTATAAAAGCCATAATAGTTGAAAATTAGATTTTCTATTTATTGCTTTTATATTATGCTGTGTGTGCATGTTAGTATACATGACTAGTAGGCTAGCATAGATAAAATTCCTCGTTTATAAATAACTAAGTGGGAGAGGGATTTTTAAATAAATCTCATGGTCTCCATTACTGGTTTGTAAGTGATGCAAACAAGCTTGCGCGTTGGCTCTGAGTGTCTTCCTCCATAACGGATGAGCTTGTTTGTGGATCACTAGAACAGACTTCCATTTTTGGATGACTATAGGAAGTTAATTAAGAGCGTGTGATCTTCCCTAACAGAAGGGGCATAATCTTATTAATGGACTTAGTGTTAAGTAATGGTATACACTTAGACACACCTAATAGTATCCTCCCCATCGGAGTCACTGCTATTATTTGTGTGACCAAAAGATACCAACTATTAATTTTATTTGTCAAAAAGTTAGGTTGACAAGATAATAAAATTAATGGGTTAAAACCCTCCTTTTACAAATGTTGAATTTGTATACGTCCACACTAACGTGGCATACAAAATTTACGGTGCTTTGAGGTGTTGGTTAATTTAAAATAGTATTATTTGAGGAATCAATATTATTCTAAATTTAAGAGTTCTGACCAAAAGTTATTTGTGATTCTTAGGATGACTTTCAACCCACTGTCCATCATACTTCAACAGAATAGACTTACTGGACCAAACTACATAGATTGGAAAAGAAACCTAGACATTGTTCTTACTGCTGAAAGCTATAAATTTGTACTCACTGAGCAGTGCCCTGAAGCACCTACTGGTGAATCTACTCAAGAGGAGATTGAATATCATAGGAAATGGGTAAAAGCTGATGAGATGGCGCGGTGTTACATTTTGGCTTCAATGTCAAATGTATTGCAACATCAGCATCAGGATTTACCAACAGCTTATGATATTATGAACAATCTCAAGGAACTCTTTGGTCATCAGGATAGGGCTTCTAGGCAAGAAGCCATGAGAAAGATAATGACAGCCACCATGCAAGAGGGTACTCCTGTAAGGGATCATATCCTAAAGATGATGGCTTATCTGAACGAGATACAGATCCTTGGAGGAGAAATTGATGGGGAAACCCAGATCGATATGATCCTCTAAACGCTACCTAGAAGTTTTGAGCAGTTCCGCCTGAACTATAATATGAATAAAAGGATTTATTCATTAGGGGAACTACTGACAGAACTTCAAGCGGCAGAAGGATTATTTCGTCACAATTCTCAAATTCACTATGCTGAAAATGGTTCTACTTCTAAACCGAGAGGAAAGAAGAAGAAGAAATAAGCTGGCTCAGCAAAGAAAGTGAATAAGTCTCAGAGTACGGGATTTAAAGCTGGAGTGAAGAAGCTGAAGGGCAAGTGCTTCATCTGCAAGCAGGCAGGACATTGGAAGGCGGACTGTCCTCGTAGGAACCAAAACAAAGGTATATCTCATGCTCTAGTTGTTGAAACATGTTTAGCGGTGTTATCTACCAGCACCTAGTGTGTAGATACGGGAGCCACTGATCATGTCTGCAATTCCTTGCAGGGGTTCCAAGAAACCCGACGACTATCTGAAGGAGAAATTACCGTCTACATGGGCAATGCTACTAAGGTGGCAGCTGTTGCAGTGGGAGACGTCTACTTATCTTTTAGTATAAATAGGAATTTGGTTTTAAGAAATTGTCTTTATGTACCTAGCTTTAGAAAGAATTTAATTTCAGTTTCTAAACTGTTTTTGGATGGATATTCAGTTTATTTCAGTAACGATGTAGTTATTAAGAGAAATAAAGTGATTATCTGTTCTGGTACATTAGTTGGCAATTTGTATACTTTAAATCCAATTTCTTCCACAAAGCAAAACATGAAAATTTATAACTCATCTTCTAACTCAAATAAAAGAAAAGAACCTTCGGAAATGAACCAAGCATATCTTTGGCATCTAAGGCTTGGTCATATTAACTTAAGTAGGATTCATAGGCTTATAGCCGATGGACTTTTGAGTTCATTTAAGTTGGAAAATTTTCCAACTTGTGAATCCTGCTTGGAAGGTAAAATGACCAAGAGGCCGTTCAAGGCCAAGGGGTATAGAGCCAAAGAAGTGTTAGAGTTGGTTCACTCTGATTTGTGTGGTCCTATGTCTGTCCAGGCAAGAGGAGGTTTTTGAATATTTTGTCTCTTTCATAGACGATTATTCAAGATATGGATACATTTACCTAATGCGCCGCAAGTCCGAGTGCTTTGATAAGTTCAAAGAATACAAGGCTGATGTGGAGAAACGACTAGGTAAAAGTATCAAGACACTATGGTCAGATCGTGGTGGCGAATACCTCTTAGGAGAGTTTAGGAATTACTTATCAAAGGCCGGGATTCAATCCCAACTGTCCGCACCTGGTACACCCCAACAGAATGGTGTGGCAGAACGAAGGAATAGGACTCTTATGGAGATGGTTAGATCGATGATGAGTTATTCAGAATTACCAAATTCGTTTTGGGGATATGCTCTGGAAACAGCAGTATACGTTTTGAACTTAGTACCTTCTAAATCAGTTTCTTCTACTCCCATAGAATTGTGGAATGGGTGAAAACCCAGTCTAAGACATATTCGGATTTGGGGTAGTCCAGCACATGTGCTGAAACTAGATGCTGATAAGTTAGAATCCCGTACAGAAGTTCGCGTGTTTGTAGGATATCCCAAAGGATCGAAAGGTGGTTTATTTTATAGTCCTAAAGACCAGAAGGTCATTGTTAGCACCAATGCCCAGTTTTTAGAAGAAGACTATATAATGGATCACAAGCCCAGTAGTAAAGTTGTTTTAGAAGAACTAAGAGAGGACACGTCTACTTTAGTACCAACAATACAAGATGAAGTACCACAAGAGACTGCAACACGTGTCACACATGATACACAACCACAGACAGTGCCTCGTCGTAGTGGGAGGGTTGTGAGGCAGCCTGAGAGATTCATGTTTTTGGGAGAGTCTTCGGACTTGATCCCGGGTAAACATGAACCTGATCCCCGGTCATATGACGAAGCACTCCAAGATATAGATGCAGCATCTTGGCAAAAGGCGATGAATTCTGAAATAGAGTCTATGTACTCTAATAAGGTCTGGGAGCTTGTAGAACCACCTGATGGTGTAAAAGCCGTTGGATGTAAGTGGATCTAGAAAAGGAAAAGAGGGACAGACGGGAAGGTAGAAACTTTCAAAGCTAGGCTTGTTGCGAAAGGGTATACTCAGAAAGAGGGAATCGATTATGAGGAAACCTTTTCACCGGTAGCCATGCTTAAGTCTATCCGGATACTCTTATCCATTGCTACTCATATGGATTATAAGATTTGGCAAATGGATGTCAAGACAGCTTTCCTTAATGGAAGTCTTGAAGAAAACATCCATATGAAGCAACCAGAAGGGTTCATTGAAAAAGGCAAAGAGCATCTAGTGTGTAAGCTCAATCGGTCCATTTATGGACTGAAGCAAGCTTCAAGATCTTGGAACATCCGGTTTAATGAAGTAATCCAGTCATACGGATTTATTCAAAGTCCGGATGAGTCTTGTGTATATAAGAAGTGTAACAGAAACGTGGTGGTATTTCTTGTACTATACATAGATGATATTTTGTTAATTGGCAACAATGTCAAGGTATTATCAGACGTAAGGGTATGGTTGTCCAAACAATTTGATATGAAGGACTTAGGAGAATGTGCACACATTCTTGGGATCAAAGTTATAAGAGATCGCAAGAAAAGAATGTTGTGTCTGTCCCAAGGTTCATATATAGATACAATCCTTACTCATTTTAGCATGCAGATTCCAAGAAAGGTTTCTTACCTTTTAGGCATGGAATAGCTCTATCTAAAGAGATGTCTCCAAAGCCGTCAAAGGAGATAGAAGACATGAAAGCAGTTCCTTATGCTTCGGCTGTAGGAAGTCTTATGTATGCAATGCTATGTACGAGACCTGATATCTGCTTTGCCGTGGGCATGGTCAGTAGATATCAGAGTAACCCTGGACAAGGACATTGGACTGCGGTAAAGCATATATTAAAGTACCTGAGAAGGACTAGAGATTATATGCTAGTTTACCAAGCAGACGATTTACTCCCTGTGGGTTACACGGATTCAGATTTCCAATCAGATAGGGACAATAGTAAGTCTACATCAGGCTATGTGTTTACTTTAGGAGGTGGAGCCATTTCATGGAGGAGTGTTAAGCAGAAATGCGTATCGGACTCAACCATGGAAGCTGAGTATGTAGCAGCTTCTGAGGCAGCTAAAGAAGCAGTATGGCTCAGGAACTTTCTAATGAACTTAGATGTGATTCCTGGTTTGCCCAAAATTATCACAATTTATTGTGATAATAGCGGTGCAGTTGCAAACTCGAAGGAACCACGAGCTCATAAGGCAAGTAAACATATAAAGCGCAAGTACCACCTGATACGAGATATCGTGAAGCGAGGAGAAGTTGTCATCGCCAAGATTGCATCAGCAGATAACCTGGCAGATCCTTTCACTAAGGCCCTTCAGGCAAAAGCCTTTGATCGGCATGTGGAGGGAATGGGAATCAGATGTATGGTAGAAGATATGACAGCTTAGTCATTAGTATAAGTGGGAGATTGTTGGAGTGTATACTGAAAGCCTAAGCTTTGTAAACATTCATTATGAATAAAGAATCACATTTGGTCAAATTGTCTACATTTAGTTGTAGTTGTTTAATTAATTTATATTGTAGATAACATAGTATGTGGTGTCACATGCAAAAGATAATGTTATCAGTACCTTATAAATTATAAACAGTAGCTCACGACCAAAATGGAAAGGAACAAACCATTAGAAGGTCGTAGTGTAATTAGGTATTAGTTTATCTTGACTATATAATTACACTAGTACACTCAGAGTGTATTGAGTAGCACCATTTGAGGTCGTTTCTTTTATACTGACTTTATAAAGGAACAAAGACCTCAGTTATTATGGAAGTGTGTGCTCTTAATCCTAATATAATAACAAACACATATATTTGATATTTATTTCTTTAATTTATCAATGGGTGAGATTTAGTTCGATGAATCAATAAACCCGATAAGTTGGTAAATGGTATCACTTATAGTGTGTGTTGTTGATTATAGAAGGAAACTGTGTCCTAGAGATACTAGGTTGATAATGTCCTCAAGAGGAGCTCATAAGGATTGTCATGTTAAACCCTGCAGGTGGACTTAGTCCGACATGACGATAAGGTTGAGTGGTACTACTCTTGGACTAAGATATTAATTAAATGAGTTGTCAGTAACTCACTTAATTAGTGGACATTCGATATCTTAAACACAGGGAGACTAACACACTCATAATAAGAAGGAGCCCAAAAATGTAATTTGGGATTGGTGCGGTAGTTCAATAATAGCTCTCTAGTGGAATGAATTATTATTGATAAAATTAAGTTGTGTGTTCGGGGCGAACACGGGATGCTTAATTTTATCGGGAGACCAAAACCAATTCCTCCTCTCGGTCCCTATCGTAGCCTCTTATTTATAGAGTACTATACCCACCTATACCCACCTTCTATACCCACCAATAAGGGGCCGGCCAAGCTAGCTTGGGAACCAAGCTAGGGCCGACCTAGGTATAAGATTGGGTGGCCGGCCCTAGCTTGAACCCAAGCAAGTGGGGGCCGGCCAAATTAAATTAAAAAAGAAATTTAATTTTAATTTTTATTATGTGGAAGATATAATTTACTAAAGAGAATTAAAATTAAAATATCTCTCTTGTAAAAGATCTACAAAAGATTAAAGAAAGAGATTAGATCTCTTTCCTTATTTGTAGATTGGTGAGATATTTTATTTTCTCTTTAAAAATTATTCACATGTTATAAAATTAAAATTATAGAAATTTCCTTTTTATCAACCATGAAGAGATTTGAAGAGAAATTTTATTTTTTTTTAAATTTCCGGAAATAAATTAGGAAGTTTTAATTGTTGATTGAAACTTGTCCAATTTTGTTTTCATTGATGTGGTCGGCCACTTGAATTTAATTGGGGAAATTTTATTTTATTTTTCTCAATTAAATCATGTCAAGGAAATTAAGGAAATTTTATTGTAATTAAATTTCCTAATTTGCCTAGGCCAAGTAATATAAAAGAAGGGGTGAGGGTGCTTTCAAGAGATACAACCTCTATTATTTTCTCTCCCTCTTTTCCTTGGTGTTGTGGCCGGCCATCATCTCTTCTCCTCTTCCTCTTTGTGGTGGCCAAAACTCTCTATTGCTTGGAGCTCTTGTGAAGGCCGGATACTACTTGGAGAAGAAGAAGAAGAAGGAGAGAAAGCTTGCATCTCTTGGAGCTTGGTTAGTGTTTTGATTTTCTTCCTTGGTGAAGCTTCTTTCTTTGTGGCCGAACCTAGCTAGGAGGAGAAGAAGGTGGTTGGTGGTTTCTCATCTCGGAAGATCGTTGCCCACACAACGTCCGAGGTCAGAAGAGGAATACGATAGAAGATCAAGAGGTCTTTCTAGAAGGTATAACTAGTAGTTTTTCCTTTTCCGCATCATACTAGTTATTTATGGAAATAATACCAAATACAAGAGGCTTACGTTCTAGTATTTCGAATATGTTTTTCGATGTTGTGTTCTTTTGTTTTATTTATCCTTGTGATTTGATTGTTCTTTTCGGTTAACCTAAAGTTATTTTAGGAAATTAAATATTAGCTTTCTATAAAAGGTTTTGTCTAGTCGGTGGTGGTTGCTCCTATATCCAAGAAGGTCATGTGCCTCGCCACGTCAGTACTGGGAACCGATTATGGAAATTAATATTTAATGGAATTAATAACTTAAGGCGATTTGGGTCGAACGTGTTAAGTTCTGCAGGAGACCCAAGTCAAAACCTAAAAGAACGAATAGATTAAGTTTTGGATCAAACGTGTTAAGTTCCGCAGGCGATCCAAAATTTAATTTAAAAGAACACATGGTAGCTAGGAAAAGGTTCAGACCTTTGTACAAAATTTTTGTACAGTGGAACCTCTAGGTTTTCCGAGTAGCAACCAACACCAATTACGGGTGACGTTTGACGAAGCCAAAGTACATAACTCCTTATGTAGGGAACCATGGTGACTTCAGGTCCAAGGACTAGTAGTCATACTAATAGCCACATGAGAAAGTATATGACACTCATATAATGATCCATGACACTTTCTCATGGCGGGTCATTCAGTATACATTCTCCAATGCATACCTATGTGTCAACTTGATATCTCTATATCCATGACTTGTGAGATCAAGTCATCGAGTTGACCTACATGCTTGTCTCATCGTATTAACAATGTCCCTGAATGTTAATACTCGACTAGGAATGATTAAGAGTAGTGTTCCCTATATCATCTCACTATCGATTCAACCAATCGATTGATATAGGTAAGAACCTTCTACTCAAGGACGCTATTATACTTAGTTATTTGGCACCAATACAAGTAAGCATAATAACCATAAACAAATGTCTTTATATATATAAGAAATATGATACAATGAGTCCATACAACAATCATCAAATGATTGGCTCTAGGGCTCTAACTAACATAATTCACCCTGTTACAAGTGATGTTTGACGATACCAAAGTACACAACTTCTTATGTAAGAAACTGTAGTGACTTCAAGTCTAAGGACTATTCATACCAATAGTCACATGAGAATGTTTATAACACTTATATAACGATCCATGACACATCTCATGGCAGGTCAATTTAGCATATATTCTCTAATATATACTCATGTGTCAACCTGATATCTCATATCCATGACTTGTGAGATTAAGTCGTCCGTTGACCTACATGCTAGTCTTAACGCATTAATATTGTTCTTGTATATTAATGCTTGACTAGAAATAGTTTAGACTAGAGTTCTCTACAATATCTCACTATCAATTCAACAAATTGATATATTGTAGATGAGAACCTTCTACTCTAGGACATTATTATACTTATTCATTCAGCACTGAACTGAAGTAAATATAATAACCATAACCTTTGCCTTTTAATGAAATATAATACAAAATGTCCTAAGTCAATCAACTCTTGATTGCCTCTTAGGGCTTACACTAATAATCTCCTTATGTCATTAGTATCAATCACTGAAATATCTAATATCCATTGACCTAGTGTGACCATCATGCTTCCTCGGTGCCAAAGCCTTGGTCAAAGGATCTGTAATGTTAGCATTGTTTGGTTCTCTGCATATCCTCATATCTCATATATCGATGATCCCTCGAATGAGATGGAATCATTGTAGTATCCAATACCCAAGACTACCATTTAAGTAAAATACATTCCCTAACTGTGATCTAGAATCGTCCTTGTCAATTTGGAAGCTTACACTGCTGTAACCCTTTACAGTAATTGTTGTAACCCTTTACAGTAAGCTCTTTATCGCCTCCAAAGATCAAGAAATAATCTTGAATTCTTTTCAAGTACTTAAGAATATTCTTGACTATTGTCCAGTAACCTTCACCTGGATCTGATTGGTATCTTCTCGTCATGCTTAACGTATACGAGACATCTAGATGAGTACAAAACATGATGGTCATGATAGAACTTATAGTAGATGCATAAGAAATCTAATCCATGCGGTCCCTTTCTTCCTTAGAAGAAGGGCATTGAGTCTTCGAAAGACTCACACCATGTGACATCAGCAGGAATCCCTTCTTGGAATTCTGCATGACAAAATGTTTAAGCACCTTATCAATGTACGCACTCTAGTTTAGGCCAAGTAATCTTTTAGATCTATCTCTATAGATTTTAAGGCCTAAAATATAGGTTGCTTCACTTAAGTCTTTCATTGAAAAATTATTCCTAAGCCAAGTCATCACTGACTGAAGAGTAGGGATATCATTTCCAATGAGAAATATGTCATCTGCATACAATATGAGAAAGATGACTGTGCTCCCACTAACCTTCTTGTAGACACAAGGTTCATCATCATTCTTGATGAAACCAAACGCTTTAACTGCATCATTGAATTAAAGATTCTAGCTTCTAGAAGCTTGCTTTAATCCATAAATGGATTGTTACAACTTACACACCTCTCTAGCATGCTCTGGATCGACAAAACCCTCAGGTTGTGTCATGTACACATCCTCGAGTAGATTTCCATTAAGAAATACTGTTTTAACATCCATCTACCAGATCTCATAATCATAGTAAGCTGCAATTGCAAGCATGATCTGAATAGACTTGAGCATCATAACTGGAGAAAAGGTTTTATCATAGTCTATACTATGAATTTGCTTGAATCCTTTAGCTACCAATCTACCTTTATAGGTATGCATATGTCTATCCATGTCAGTCTTCACCTTGAATGTAACACCCACAAAATTATAAGATAAGTATATGGGTGTTAGTTGATTTAGAGCATAAAGGTTAGAAGAATCAAAAATAAAAAGAAATAAGAGAAATAAAAGAAGAGGTGAAAGTTTGAACCTTGAACCTCTCACAAAGGATAGAAATAAAATTATGTATGATAACCACTAGGATAATGAATAACATGTGAATGGGAAATGATGGAAATTGTAGTTAAAAGTAAAGATATAATTACGTGAGGGAACAAGAGAAAATCAAGTAACTTTCTTCCCCTTGTTTACCTCTTGGTTAAGAAAAAGGAGTAGCAAAAGACAAGTTGTCTTTCTTCCTTTTTCTTCTCTATTTTCGTGGAGTTTAAGAGAACAATGAAGAGAAGAGTTAAGGGGAAGGAATGAGGACATATTCTCATTAGAAAGATACATGTATGAATTAAGGAGGAAAGGAAGCAAAGTTCATCTTTGTAACTTCCACCCACTTAGCATAAAAAGGAAAGGAACTAAAGGATTTCATTTTTTTTCCTTCTCCCTCACCCTTGCTGAAACTAGAAGCCTCCTCCCTCATTTCCACAAGCCAAGTTTAGGTTTCTCCCTAAGAGAAAACTAAACTACAAGAAGGAGCCTTCAAGGTGTACCCTTCCAAGCAAGAGAAATCAAAAGGAGTGCTAGAAGAAGAAGCTCCCTTCTTCCTCTTCACCAAGGGTACCAATTCTTTAAAGATTTACAAGTGAACACTAGGTAAGCTTCCCCTCACCTGTGGTACAATAGTTTATATGGTTTTCCATGAAGATAGATCGCTTAAAAACCTAGGACTTGCTTTATGAAAAATTCGGCCAAAACAAGAAGAAGAGCCTAAGAAATTTGTAACTAGATATGCTCATTATTTTTCTTGTGACATGTATTTTTATGTAAGAGGTTAATCTAAGGTTTCCACGCTAGAATAAATAATGAAAACTTAGATCCATAAGCCTTAGACTCTCGGCCAAGCATGAACAAGAAGACTAGGTAAGTTTAAGACTCAAACTAAGCATGTTTCCTTATTCTTGTGTTATGTACCCTATGATAATGAGGTTGTTAACATTTTCTCTTACTTGTATGTTGTTTGAAACTCCATTTCCATGCTCATGAATATTCAGCCATGGAAGAAGTAAAGGCCTAGGAGAGTTTTAAACCTAAAACTAAACATGCTAAGATTTCTCCTAAGACAAGACATGAAGCTAAAATGTTATGCCATGATTGTATGTTAGTTATGAATCTTATTTCATGCTTATGAAGATTTGGTTATGATGAGATTTCAAGTCTAGGAAAGTTTAAACCAAGGCTAGGAGGCTCATGACCTTCTTGATAAATGATATGAAACTAGTTGATGTTTTTATGGTTTCTTGTTACATAAAATTTTGGTTACATGTAACTTTCGGCCACACTAAGTTTTAAAGCTAGGATGTGTAGATTTTTAACTAAGTTTACTCATGTTGTTCCTTGTTATGATGCCATGAGAATTGGGTAGGGTTTCCATGCTTTTAGGCAATATGAAAAACAAAACCAAGCTCACATGTTTCGGCCACCTTTAGATTAAAGGCCTAGGAAAACTTAGAACCCAACTTACATATGTTCATGATGTTTCTTGTGATAAGTACTATGAAATGTAGTTGTGATTTCCATGCTCTTATGCCACTAGAAACTTAGTCCCATGCTTGATGTGTTTCGGCCACTACAAGTTTAAAGGCCTAGAGAAAATTTAGAACCCAACTTATATATGCTTATGATGTCTTGAGATGCATGCTATGAAATGTAGTTGTGTTTTCCATGCTCTTATGCCACTAAAAAAAAAACCTAGTTCCATGATAGGTATGGTTCGGCCACTACAAGTTAATGGGTCTAGGAAGTTTGAAATTTAAAACAAATGTGCTTATGTTGTTCCTCATGAAATGTATAAGATATTGGCTTAAGGTTCAACACTTCCATGCTACTTGTAACCTAGAATGAGACATGCTAGGGTTCGGCCATGATAAGATTAGGAGCTTAAGGAACTTAGAACCCAAACTAAATATGCTTAAGTAGTTCCTTATGAAATATGATATGATATGGGTTAGGGTTTACATGTTTGCATGTTGCTTAGAACTTGATTTCTCTTCATGAAAGGTTTCGGCCATGAAAGAATTGGAAACCTAGGAGGGCTTAAAAATTTAGGTTAACATGCTTATGACCTTTCTTATGCTAGTATGTGAAGATAGCATGAGATTTTTATGTTTGTATGTTGTCTAGAGATCATGCCTCTACTCATGACTTTCGGCCATATGGGTTTAGTGACCTAGATGTACCTCACATGCTATGAATGAATCAAGAGATGTTATTTAATGATTCCATGAATGGTTATGTCTTTTATTATAAGTGATATGCTCTTTTATGTATGCTTATGATCCATGTATGTACTATGTGTTCAATCATGCATGCTTTAGGATATGATAAAATGATATGTTCATTATGCAAGATTATGATTCATGCATGTGCTGTGTGCCCAAATATGCATGCTTTATGATATGATAAGTGATATGTTCATGTTGTATGCTATGATTCATGCATGTGCTGTGTGCCCAAAAAAATGCATGTTTTATGATATGTCAAGAAACATGATATGCATGAAAGAATAAGAACTATGATATGTATGACATGCTACTTTACTTTATGTATGGCTTGTACCAAGGGTGGGCTCCATAAGCGCCCCGGGGTCTATGGACTAAGAAACGGGCCTCGTTAGGGATGGGCTCCTAAGTGCCCCTAGGTCGATGGACTAAGAAACTGGCCTAGTATGTATGCCTTGTAGGGTTCAAGACTTGCTACCTTGGACCTACATAGGACGCGCGCATTTATGTATGTGGTACAAGCCGAGGCCCCAATCATGTTGAGATTATGTTTAAGTATGTATTGTATAAGTTTTCAAAAGACATGTTGCATATGTTGCATGATATATGTTAGGAGTTTACCATGCTTATACTTTATGATTATGCCATGATAGTTATGATGATGTTATGCTATGACAGGATACGTTTGATGAATATGTTATGTTATGCCATGATACTTTATGTTATGTTACGATATGCCATGATATGCTCTTGACATGATACATTTGTCTTTATGCCTTATGACTTGTGATTTTAATATGCTTTACGGTTTTTGTGAGTAGGAAAGGAACTTACTGAGCCATGAGTGCTCTCAGCTTACTTTCTTGTACCACAGATAAAGGCAAGGAATGGATGTACTAGGGGAGTAGCAGGAGGGGCTAGAAGGATGTGTGCGGTAGTGGACTGGCTAAAGGAAAAGACCTGCTTTTGTTTAATAAGAAATATGTCATGTTGATGTTTTCATTTTATGACTCCATGACCTTAAGTATGTGTTTGGGTATCAAGACTCAAAAAAATTATGATAGGTATGCTATGCGGTTCCTTTATGTCTATGGTGATTTTTAAGTAAGAAAAGGTTTTTAAATTCTCTAAGTAAGACTTCAGCTGTGTTAAGTATGTATGTGTCGCAAGTAACCCCCGTCGCCTTAGCAGGAGGGGCGGGGCGTTACAGTTTGGTATCAGAGCCAGGTTAGCCTTTCCACTACACACATGTCAAGCCTCCATCCTGCCGCTCCAAGTAAGATTTTATATGCTTAATGTAATTTTAGTTTTTGATGGTTTAATATTATGCATGTTTACTTATTCTTGATTTAGTTAATTTAATTTTTGATGCTTTAATATTATGCATGTTTACTTATTCTTGATTTAGTTAATTTAATTTTTGATGCTTTAATATTCTGCATGTTTACTTATTCTTTGATTTAGTTTAATTTAGCTTTTGTTAATGCTCTAATATTCTGCATGTTTACTTATACTTTGAATTAGGATAGGTATGCATGATGGTAGGATAGGAATAGTAATAACCTTATGACAGCTAATAGGGATAACGATAATTTATTATTGTTTAATGAAGATAAGCATGGCTAGGAGACGTACTACCCGAGCAGACGAGGCAATCACTCCACCAGATCTGACTCAGGTAGTCACCGACCTTCAACGTCAGATCACAGAACAACAACAGTTGATCACGACCTTGATGGGTCAACAAGGAACCCCTACCACCCCACCAGTAGTTCAGAACGCAGTGCCCGTTGTGCCAATAGTTGCACCAGTACCACCGGTAGCTCCTGCCCCAGTGGTTCGACAGGAGACCTACTTGATATAGTGGCTGAGGCTAAAGCCGGAGAACTTCTCGGGTACTTGCGAGTCGTGGGATGCCCAGGCCTGGTTTAAGACAGTAGAAAGCACAGTGGAACTTTTGGACTGGCCTGAATCAGAGAAGATCAAATGCGTATCTTTCTGCTTCTCCGGAGATGCAAGAATGTGGTGGGAAAGAGTTAAAGCTAAGAGGCAAATTAATCTGATGAATTGGACAGACTTTGAGACAGAGTTCTTCGAAGAATTCTTCCATACGCAAATGACGAACCGGCATTACGACGAGCTCACCGAGTTCCGGCAAGGTGACTTATAAGTGAACGAAGCAATAAAACGCTTCAACCGTCTAGCACGCCTTTGTCCCGAATTAGTGCGTACCGAGAGAGAAAGGGTCAGACTGATGCTGAAGATGCTTCGACCCGAGATAGCACTGAATGTGGCCGGCGGAGTTAATAGACCGCAGACTACAAAGGAATTAGTCAGCAGTGCACTGATTACGGAACATTATCAGAAAGCAATGAAGGAGAATAAAGGCCAGACACGAGCCGAGGGACAGAAACCTCATAGTACCAAAACAGGCTGGAAAGGAACTTCTACCGGAAAAAGAAAGCAGTGGGACAATGCAAAAAGTGGGTCAGTAAATAAGCAACCGAGATTCCCCCAGTGTTCTATTTGTGGGAAGCTGCATTCCAGATTGTGTCACAAAGGTACAAGAAAGTGCTATAATTGTGGACAGGAAGGACATTTGGCCAGAGACTGTCCTACTCAGATGCAGGCACCATTCCAGCAGAACAACCAGAACAGGGGTGCCCTTTCACAGCTACACCAGATGCAAACAGCTATAGAAGGGACTTCGATCAGCCAAGGGAGGTTGGAAGCCCCGCCAACGACGACGAATGCCAGGGTTTTCTCACTTACCAATGAAGATGTGGCGAACGCCTCTACCGTCGTTACAGGTCAGCTGCCTATTTTTAATCAGCATGCTTTAGTATTATTTGATACTGGGGTGACACACTCGTTCGTCTCAACACCATTTACAAAGAAATTAGACATACCACCTCAAACCCTAAATGGAACATTCTTAACAACCCTACCATCCGGGGAAGTTATGCCATCGGATTAAATGTTGCGGGTCGTACCTATCCGAATCACAGATAGAGAACTCTACTGCAATCTGATAGTACTTGACATGCGGGATTTTGACATTATACTGGGCATGGACTTCTTGAGCAAGTACGGTGCCTCAATCGAGTGTCGTAATAAGAAGGTAGTCTTCCGACCTGAAGCTGAACCGATGTTTGAATTTATTGGGGAATCTGGGAAAGAAACTGAAAGATTCTTATCAGCGGTAAAGGCACGAAGTATGGTAGACGAAGGTGGTAATGGATTTCTAGCGCAAGTGGTTGACACAAGAGAAACCGGAAGTCAGAAACTAGAAGAGGTCAGAGTGGTATGCAACTATCCGGAAGTATTTCCTGATGAACTACCGGGATTAGCACCCAACAGAGAAATAGAATTTACAATTGAGTTAGTTCCGGGTACTAAACCAATTTCCAAAGCACCTTACCGAATGGCACCGACTGAGTTGAAAGAACTTCAAGAACAGCTACGAGAGTTACTCGACAAAGGATTTATTCGTCCTAGTCACTCTCCATGGGGAGCTCCGGTACTGTTTGTGAAAAAGAAGGATGGGTCTATGCGAATGTGTATAGATTACCGAGCACTGAACAACGCGACAATCAAGAACAGATACCCCCTTCCGCGGATCGATGATCTGTTTGACCAATTGAAGGGAGCAACTGTCTTTTCAAAGATTGACTTAAGGTCCGGCTATCATCAAGTGAAGGTGAAACAAGAGGATATACCGAAGACAACCTTTCGAACAAGATATGGGCATTATGAGTTTGTAGTTATGCCCTTCGGAGTGACAAATGCTCCGGCTGTGTTCATGGATTTGATGAATCAGGTTTTTGCGGTGTATCTCGACAAATTTGTGATTGTCTTCATTGACGATATTCTCATCTACTCAAGAACCCAAGAAGAGCATGCCGAACACCTGAATACGGTATTACAGATCCTTCGAGAAAAACGACTATATGCAAAATTCTCCAAATGTGAGTTCTGGCTTGATCGAATATCATTCTTGGGTCATATTATCTCCAAGGAAGGAGTAATGGTGGATCCAAATAAGATTGAAGCTGTAAGCAACTGGAATAGGCCAAAGAACGCCAGTGAAGTCAGAAGTTTTCTTGGACTAGCAGGCTACTATAGGAAGTTTGTAGAGGACTTCTCCAAGATAGCAGCCCCGATGACCGTTCTCACCAAGAAGAATAAAAAGTATGAATGGACGAACGACTGCGAGAAAAGTTTTACGTAACTGAAACGGAGACTGACCAGTGCTCCGATTCTTACTCTTCCGGAAAGCAACAAGGACTTTGATATGTATAGCGATGCTTCCTTCTTAGGACTCGGAGCTGTAATCATGCAAGATGGCAAAGTCATTGCCTATGCCTCTAGACAACTCAAAGAACATGAAAGGAATTACCCCGTTCATGATTTAGAGCTAGCAGCGGTGGTCTTCGCTCTAAAGACATGGAGACATTACTTATATGGGGCTCAATGTAGGATTTATACAGACCACCAGAGTCAAAAATATTTTTTCACGCAGAAAGACCTAAATATGAGACAACGCAGATGGCTCGAGCTAGTCAAGGACTATGATTGCGAGATCTTTTATCACCCTGGTAAAGCAAACAAGGTAGCCAATGCACTCAGCAGGAAGTCCGGCACTACCTGACGGAGCTATTTTAAGTTCGAGGATGAACTTTCTATGAGGTATGGGGTACTGTAACACCCACAAAATTATAAGATAAGTATATGGGTGTTAGTTGCTTTAGAGCATAAAGGTTAGAAGAATCAAAAAGAAAAAGAAATAAGAGAAATAAAAGAAGAGGTGAAGGTTTGAACCTTGAACCTCTCACAAAGGATAGAAATAAAATTATGTATGATAACCACTAGAATAATGAATAACATGTGAATGGGAAATGATGGAAATTGTAGTTAAAAGTAAAGATATAATTAAGTGAGGGAACAAGAGAAAATCAAGTAACTTTCTTCCCCTTGTTTACCTCTTGGTTAAGAAAAAAGGAGTAGCAAAAGACAAGTTGTCTTTCTTCCTTTTTCTTCTCTATTTTCGTGGAGTTTAAGAGAACAATGAAGAGAAGAGTTAAGGGGAAGGAATGAGGACATATTCTCATTAGAAAGATACATGCATGAATTAAGGAGGAAAGGAAGCAAAGTTCATCTTTGTAACTTCCACCCACTTAGCATAAAAAGAAAAGGAACTAAAGGATTTCATTTTTTTTTCCTTCTCCCTCACCCTTGCCGAAACTAGAAGCCTCCTCCCTCATTTCCACAAGCCAAGTTTAGGTTTCTCCCTAAGAGAAAACTAAACTACAAGAAGGAGCCTTCAAGGTGTACCCTTCCAAGCAAGAGAAATCAAAAGGAGTGCTAGAAGAAGAAGCTCCCTTCTTCCTCTTCACCAAGGGTACCAATTCTTTAAAGATTTACAAGTGAACACTAGGTAAGCTTCCCCTCACCTGTGGTACAATAGTTTATATGGTTTTCCATGAAGATAGATCGCTTAAAAACCTAGGACTTGCTTTATGAAAAATTCGGCCAAAACAAGAAGAAGAGCCTAAGAAATTTGTAACTAGATATGCTCATTATTTTTCTTGTGACATGTATTTTTATGTAAGAGGTTAATCTAAGGTTTCCACGCTAGAATAAATAATGAAAACTTAGATCCATAAGCCTTAGACTCTCGGCCAAGCATGAACAAGAAGACTAGGTAAGTTTAAGACTCAAACTAAGCATGTTTCCTTATTCTTGTGTTATGTACCCTATGATAATGAGGTTGTTAACTTTTTCTCTTACTTGTATGTTGTTTGAAACTCTATTTCCATGCTCATGAATATTCGGCCATGGAAGAAGTAAAGGCCTAGGAGAGTTTTAAAGCTAAAACTAAGCATGCTAAGATTTCTCCTAAGACAAGACATGAAGCTAAAATGTTATGCCATGATTGTATGTTAGTTATGAATCTTATTTCATGCTTATGAAGATTCAGTTATGATGAGATTTCAAGTCTAGGAAAGTTTAAACCAAGGCTAGGAGGCTCATGACCTTCTTGATAAATGATATGAAACTAGTTGATGTTTTTATGGTTTCTTGTTACATAGAATTTTGGTTACATGTAACTTTCGGCCACACTAAGTTTTAAAGCTAGGATGTGTAGATTTTTAACTACGTTTACTCATGTTGTTCCTTGTTATGATGCCATGAGAATTGGGTAGGGTTTCCATGCTTTTAGGCCATATGAAAAACAAAACCAAGCTCACATGTTTCGGCCACCTTTAGATTAAAGGCCTAGGAAAACTTAGAACCCAACTTACATATGTTCATGATGTTTCTTGTGATAAGTACTATGAAATGTAGTTGTAGTTTCCATGCTCTTATGCCACTAGAAACTTAGTCCCATGCTTGATGTGTTTCGTCCACTACAAGTTTAAAGGCCTAGAGAAAATTTAGAACCCAACTTATATATGCTTATGTTGTCTTGAGATGCATGCTATGAAATGTAGTTGTGTTTTCCATGCTCTTATGCCACTAAAAAAAAACCTAGCTCCATGATAGGTATGGTTCGGCCACTACAAGTTAATGGGTCTAGGAAGTTTGAAATTTAAAACAAATGTGCTTATGTTGTTCCTCATGAAATGTATAAGATATTGGCTTAAGGTTCAACACTTCCATGCTACTTGTAACCTAGAATGAGACATGCTAGGGTTCGGCCATGATAAGATTAGGAGCTTAAGGAACTTAGAACCCAAACTAAATATGCTTAATTAGTTCCTTATGAAATATGATATGATATGGGTTAGGGTTTACATGTTTGCATGTTGCTTAGAACTTGATTTCTCTTCATGAAAGGTTTCAGCCATGAAAGAATTGGAAACCTAGGAGGGCTTAAAAATTTTGGTTAACATGCTTATGACCTTTCTTATGCTAGTATGTGAAGATAGCATGAGATTTTTATGTTTGTATGTTGTCTAGAGATCATGCCTCTACTCATGACTTTCGGCCATATGGGTTTAGTAACCTAGATGTACCTCACATGCTATGAATGAATCAAGAGATGTTATTTAATGATTCCATGAATGGTTATGTCTTTTATGATAAGTGATATGCTCTTTTATGTATGCTTATGATCCATGTATGTGCTATGTGTTCAATCATGCATGCTTTAGGATATGATAAAATGATATGTTCATTATGCAAGCTTATGATTCATGCATGTGCTGTGTGCCCAAATATGCATGCTTTATGATATGATAAGTGATATGTTCATGTTGTATGCTATGATTCATGCATGTGCTGTGTGCCCAAAAAAATGCATGTTTTATGATATGTCAAGAAACATGATATACATGAAAGAATAAGAACTATGATATGTATGACATGCTACTTTACTTTATGTATGGCTTGTACCAAGGGTGGGCTCCATAAGCGCCCCGGGGTCGATGGACTAAGAAACGGGCCTCATTAGGGATGGGCTCCTAAGTGCCCCTAGGTCGATGGACTAAGAAACGGGCCTAGTATGTATGCCTTGTAGGGTTCAAGACTTGCTACCTTGGACCTACATAGGACGCGCGCATTTATGTATGTGGTACAAGCCGGGGCCCCAATCATGTTGAGATTATGTTTAAGTATGTATTGTATAAGTTTTCAAAAGACATGTTGCATATGTTGCATGATATATGTTAGGAGTTTACCATGCTTATACTTTATGATTATGCCATGATAGTTATGATGATGTTATGCTATGACAGGATACGTTTGATGAATATGTTATGTTATGCCATGATACTTTATGTTATGTTACAATATGCCATGATATGCTCTTGACATGATACATTTGTCTTTATGCCTTATGACTTGTGATTTTAATATGCTTTACGGTTTTTGTGAGTAGGAAAGGAACTTACTGAGTCATGAGTGCTCACAGCTTACTTTCTTGTACCACAGATAAAGGCAAGGAATGGATGTACTAGGGGAGCAGCAGGAGGGGCTAGAAGGATGTGTGCGGTAGTGGACTGGCTAAAGGAAAAGACTTGCTTTTGTTTAATAAGAAATATGTCATGTTGATGTTTTCATTTTATGACTCCATGACCTTAAGTATGTGTTTGGGTATCAAGACTCAAAAAAATTATGATAGGTATGCTATGTGGTTCCTTTATGTCTATGGTGATTTTTAAGTAAGAAAAGGTTTTTAAATTCTCTAAGTAAGACTTCCGCTGTGTTAAGTATGTATGTGTCGCAAGTAACCCCCGTCGCCTTAGCAGGAGGGGCGGGGCGTTACATTGAAGACCCACTTACACCCAATGAGTTTAATCCCTTCAGGTGGATGAACTAAAGTCCATACTTGATTAGTGTACATGGATTCTATTTCAGATCTCATGGTCTCTAGCCATTTCTCAGAATCTGGGTCCTGTACATCTTCCTGATAAGATGTGGGCTCATTGAGACCAACTTGCACTACATCACCGTTGTCATACAAGAGAAAAGAATATCTCTCAGGTTGATGATAGGTCCTACCAGATCTGCGTAGAGCTTGTGCTACTTGAACAAGTTATTGTTCCACAACTTCTTGTGGTGTAACAAAATCTTGATTTACAACATCTTATGGTACCTGTTCAATTTTCATCAAGGCATCAGTGCTAGTTTGTGTATCTTGAATTTCTTCAAGATTGACTTCACTCCCACTAGTTTTTCTAGAAATAAATTTCCTTTCTAGAAAGACACTAGTTCTGGCAACAAACACCTTGTCTTGTGTGTGATTATAGAAGAAATATCCCTTTGTTTCCTTGGGATATCCAACAAAATAGCACTTGTCTAATTTGGGTCCTAGTTTATTTGAGACTTGTCATCTAAGGTAAGCCTCACAATCCCAAATCTTCATAAAATATATCTTGGGACTTTTCCCTGTCCATATCGTATATGGTGTCTTTATGACAACCTTGGATGGAACTCGATTAAGTGTGAAAGAGGTCGTCTTAAGATAATGTCCCCAGAAGGAAGTAAGAAGATCTATATGACTCATCATAGATCGTACCATATCTAATAAAGTATGATTCCTCCTTTCTGATACACCATTCCATTGTGGTGGTCCAGGTGGAGTGAGTTGAGATATGATCCCACACTCAACAAGATGGTCATGAAACTCTTGGCTATGGTATTCCCCACCTCGATCTGATCAAAGCATCTTAATACTCTTACCAAGTTGGTTTTGTACTTCATTCTTGAATTCTTTGAACTTTTCAAAAGATTCTGACTTGTGTCTCATCAGATACACATAGTCATATCTATTGAAATCATCAGTGAAGGTAATGAAGTAATAATAGTCTCCTCTAGTTGTTATTCTGAAAGGGCCACATACATCAGTATGTATGAGTCATAATAGATTATTAGCCCTTTCGCCATGTCCACTAAATGGAGTCTTTGTCATCTTGCCTTGAAGACAAGATTTGCATGCCTCATATGATTCAAAATCAAATGAGTCCAAAAGTCCATCCCTATGGAATTGGGATATGCGACTCTCATTTATGTGACCCAAGTGACAATACCATATTTGAACTGTTTGATATTTATGTTATAAATTGAGTTTTCTAAGTCTAGAACATAGAGGTCATTCATAAGAGGTGCACTACAATAGAACATATCATTGAAATAAATGGAACAACATTTATCCTTTATTACAAATGAAAAACCTTTCTTGTCCAAACAAGAAATAGACATAATGTTCTTTGTCAAAGCGGGCACATAATAGCACTCAGGCACATAACAACACTCTTCTAGTTCTAAAACAAGCCCAGTGGGCAAAGATAAGGAATATGTTCCTACAGCGACAACAGCAACTATTGCAGCATTGCCTACTTGTAGGTCCACTTCGCCCTTTGTCAATGTTCTACTATTTCTCTGCCACTACATATTAGTATAAATGTGAGATGCACACTCAGTATCTAATACCCAAGAAGAAGAAATAGACAGATTGACTTCTATAACATATATACCTGAGGCAAAAGTCTCACTTCTCTTCCTTTTCAGTTCCTCTAGGTATAACTTGCAGTTCCTCTTCCAGTGTCCGGTCTCACCACAATAGAAGCAAGTTTTTTCCTTAACAACCCCACCTTTGGATTTCACTACATGAGTCTTACCTTTTCCTTTGGCTTGGGTCTTACCCTTACCTTAGGCTTCCACTTGCCTTTGCCCTTAGACACCATCAAAATGGTACTAGACTTTGCCTTTTTAAGGTTGAGTTCAGCAGTTCTCAACATGCTCAACATCTCAGGCAGCGGTTTATCAATTTCATTCATGTTGTAGTTCATGACAAATTGACTATAGCTATCGAGCAATGACTGCAAGATAAGATCAGTGACCAATTCTTGGCCTAGTAGAAGTCCCAATCGCTGTAGGTTTTCTACATACTCAATCATTTTGAGTACATATGGCCCTATGGTACTTCCTTCTTGCATTTTGCATTGAAACAGTGCTTTAGAGATCTCAAATCTCTCATGCCTTGCTTGTCCTTGATATAGTTGTCTAAGATGTTCAACCATATCATAAGCATCCATATTCTCATGTTGCTTCTGAAGCTCAGAGTTCATAGTGGCGAGTATAAGGCATGACACATTTAATGCATCATCTTGATGCTTTTTGTAAGCATCCCTATCAGCTCTAGTGGTAGTAGCGGGGGGTGCTTCAGGAATAGGCTGCTCTAGGACGTACAGTTTCCGTTCTTGCTTAAGAATTATTCTCAAGTTTCTATACCAGTCTAGGAAATTGTCTCCATTGAGCTTGTCCTTATCAAGGACAGATTGCAGAGATAGTGTCTTCTATGTACTAGACGACATGGTGATCTACAATAATAAAATACAGAAATAGGTATCATATTAAGATCATTTAATTAGACCTTTAATTAAATGATTCTCCCACTGAATTCTAAAGCTTGGTAGGAGCAAGTCACTACTAGCTCTAAACCAAACAGCAAAGACATTCAAGTGGGACAAGATCCACATTATACCTCATCTTGAGTTAGCTTTGGCTAATCTCCCAAGACTTGTATACATTAGGTAGGCAACGTATACCAATTGGACAAGATCCATATTATACCTTATCTTAGTTAGCTTTGGCTAATCGCCCAAGACTTAGTACAACTTAGGTAGACAACGTTTACCAATTACATCCTATGTAACTCTTGTATCTTTAGGTGAACAAAACTATTTGTTTGTTTTCCCATTTTATGAAATCTACATTATAACTCATCTTGAGTTAGATTTGGCTAATCGCCCAAGACTAGTATAATTTGAAATTCATCATATGGGATATGCCTATAAGTTCTCAACTTAGTTAAGTTACACCCAAAGTCTAATAGTCAGACATCACAATTGTTCTATCGCACTCTACCAAGATAAAATGAGTCACTTTGCTTTGGCAAACCTAAATACAAATGATCGAGGTAGTAGTGAGTACCAAACTTTGGTACGAATATGAAAAGGACCTAATTATGATAGCTACACATGCATCACATACATTCATGGCATATCATGGCATACATCAACATATATGCTAATTTAAACATGACATGGTTATGGCCCCATCACTACGATCTTCTCAAGCCAATGAGAAGATCAAAAGGTCAACCTAGGTTCAAGCATCTTCTCCAAGTGCTTCCTTGGTCGTTGTGTGTTGTTGTCCTTCTCCCTTTTTCACCGTCGTCCAGTAGACTAATTTCTCTCTAATTTGTACATTACAAAATCTAAAAAAATCTCGAGTTACATTCGAAGGTAGTCTAAATTTACAACAAGAATGAAAAAGAAAAGGCACAACACGCAGGTCGTATTATGCATTACAACATATACACACATCCAATCACATTGGGGTTAAAGGTCATAACCATGCACCATATCATATAACATTCACAACATTGTATAACATAAAATTTACTATGATTTCAACAACAAATTATGAGCCGTAACGCCACGACGGTCCCACTATATCTGAGACCATACTACCCACAATACCAACTATGTTTCGTTCCAAACAAAACAACTTTGGCCGAGACCTTTCTGGTCACAACACCAACTATGTCTTGTTCCTAACAAAACACTCATTTTGGTCGAGACTCAGGATTTGGACGAGACTCACAATCTGGCCTAGACTCACATTTTGACCGAGACTCATAATTTTTATAAATCACAGTAAACCTATCATGCAATTTCTATATCACATATAAAATTCTAACAACTTAGTATATGCCTTCGCAAATGACTCTGATACCGCTGTAGGGATCTAACGCACTAAACACGCTTATGCATAGTGGAAAATTAACTAGATCCTCTCCAGAAGATCCATGCGAAGGATAAAATAATCATATACTAAGTTTTACATGAGAGGTATACCTTTGTTGCATGCCCTTCGCAATCCCAATAGCAACTTTTTCTTTGGATGCAGATCTCAGCGCGATCAAGCGTTCGCGCCTCTACAGTATCCACACGAACACATCGTTCGTTCGTCACACGAACGAAGCCTTCAAAGAAGAACCACCTTCATGGTCGTAGCCACTCATGGAGGTTCGGCCAAGAGTAAAAATCACCCTAGGAGGAAGAAGGAGGAAGAAGAGGGAAGATTAAGAGTCACACTTTCCATCTCTCTTTCATCTAATGAAAAATTTATTCCAAAAACCTATTTATATTCATCCCATGAATACCAAGGGTTTTTGTCTCTTTGTATTCTTCTTAATGAGTTGGATTATTATATTGGATTAACCAATAATCCAATAATCCAATAACCCAATAAGTCTAACCCATTGAGTCTAACCCCATTAATCCAATGTGTCTAATTCAAATTAGACTCAATCCAATGAATGGGTTCATTTGAGTCTAACTCAATGAGTAACACAAAAAACCTAATCATCTCATAATTGGCTCTTAGGGCTAATTACTAATAGGGCTATCTTCTGTGGGATTTCTAGGGACACATTGTCTCTAGTAGAGGCATATTAGTGGATCCATAGAAGATAGAGGTTATTACCAGTTGGGAGTAGCTAAAGTCTATACAAGAGACTCGTAACTTCCTTAATATGGCTGGATACTATCAGATATTGGTTGAAGGTTTCTCCAGCATTGTTATACTATTGACTGGAATGCCTAGGAAAGGAATGAAATTTTCTTGGACAGAGGCTTATGAGACCAGTTTCAGAAGTTGAAATGAAAAGTTGATAATTACACTCATCTTAGTTTTATCTTCTAGTGTAGACAAATTTGTACTCTACATGGAGGGATTGTACCAGGGGTTAGGTACAGTTCTGATGTAGCATGAGCAGAGTAGTTTCATGCCAGTAGATAGAATTCTCGTGTGATGAGAATGAGATTCTTTATTTCCATGGGAGATGTGTGTTCCTGAGTCACTTCCTGCCCGGGAGGAGTTACTGCAAAAAGCACATTGTTTGGGATTTGCAATACTTTTGGGTGGTATATGAAGTATAGAGATTTGAAGTGTTCCTATTGGTGGGACGACATGAAGAAAGACATCGTGGATTTTATAGCTTGATGTCTAGTATGTCAGGAAGTGGAGGTTGTACATCAGAGACTAGCATGATTGTATTAGTAGATTCAGATACTGGAATGGAAATGGGTGCATGATATGATGGACTTTATCATGGAATTACCTAGGACACGGAGAGGATATGATGCAATTTGGATAATCGTTGATTAGTTGACTAATTTATTCCCTTTCTATCGATCCGTAGGACAGATTCTTAGGATTGATTAGCAGGGTTATACTGTAGAGAAATTACCAGACTTTATGGTATATCTCTAAGTATTATACCACATTATGATCCACGATTCACATTATGATTCTGGCAGATTTTATAGCAGACCATGAGTTTAGAGCTCTGTTTTTGTACAATTTTCCACCCTCAGGAAGATGGATAGTCTGAGCTCACTATACAAATGATAGGGGATCTGTTAATTGTGTATGATATAGATTTCAGAGGCAATTGTGAAGACAATTTATGTTTAGTAGATTTTACCCACAGTTGGTTAGGTAGCAGTGTGGAAGTAGAGGAAGTAGGGTGAGCTCATAACCCACAGAGGCATCCCTTACGGTTGGAGATTTGTTCATGATAGTTGGACAGAGTGGTATATGAATATGTTGCTTAGTTGTTATCCTTAGATGAGGATCCTTGAGTTTGAGCAGTAAATTTAGGGACTAAATTTTTATTAGTGGGGAAAAATATAAAATATAGCAAATTTAATAATAAGTGTTATTGGAGTAATAACATTATTGGATTTTTTCAGAATTTTTAGAAATTTTTGGGAATTAAATGAAGACCGTATGACATGTTTAAAGGGATGAATCAATTAGATTTCGAGGAAGCCTATTTGGATTACTTAATTAAGTGGGAGTTGATTGAGAAATTAACATAGGGTTTAATTAATTAACCCAATGCATATAAAAGGACTTTAGGTTTTTAATTCCCAAATTTTCCTCATCCAACCCTTTCCTATTCTTCTCCTTTGCTCCCGATCCTCTTTTTCTCCTCTTCACATCGCCACCCCAATCCACCATTGCCAACGCCCGAGAGCCACTCGACCACCATCCTAGTGCTGCCTCTCCGGTACTCATTTCCCCAGTCCAGCCGTCAATGATATGAGAGGTCGACACCACCTCTCCATGTGAGGGCAGGACAGCGATGTCGTTAGCCATGGGAGAGTCCCTGTCACCTCTCTCTTCTCCGGATCCCTTGTCGCACCACCACCCGATGCCTTCAATCACTAGCCTTGGTTGCTACTAGCATAGGGTGTTACCGGTCCTCATCCAATCTCGGCCGGTCATGCTTCCACCGCAGCTGGCTGTGTTTCCCGCGTGGCCTGCTCCACGGTGTCGCATCACTGCCCCTTCTCTACCTCATCTTAGCACCACAGTAGCCACCGTCAATCCTTCCTCTTCTCCTGACTTCCTCCGAGTTGGTGCCCTAGTGTCGTTGTCGCTCCTCTGCCACGGCTCATCACCACAACAACAATTAGATTTCGTCCAAGAGGAATCTGTAGATTCAGATTGAGGTAAGGTATGCTTAGAATTGGATTAACAGAGATCAATGTTCCATTCTTTGTATTGGGATGAGGAGATTTGATGTTTAGCGGGTCTTTGTAGCTTCGACTAGCACTGTTCGCCAAAGAACCATAGTTCCAGCCATCCTGTTCCGGTAGTGAACCTCTCTGGTCGTGAGTCGACGAAGGAGAAATCCAATTTGGGTAAGTTGTGCTATGGATTGGTTACATTATGTATTTGATTAGATTAAGGAACAATTGAGATGTGGATTTATTTGGAGTTGTATTAGATTTGGAATTTTGATAATCTGTTAATGATAGAGATGTAATTTGATTAATAGATGATCTAAATCGATTTAATCAATTGGATGGATTAAACTAGGGTTGATATTGGATTAGATCAGATATGCACAATAAAGGAGATAATTAAGGTTAATTATTTTGATTAGAGTTTTCCCCTAATTAGTTTGGGATTTTGGGTTTAGCTAGTTGTTACATATGTGATTAGCTAAACTGTACATCATGTGATTTGTATGACTTTGATGCGAGACTAGTGTCTCGATATAAGATTGTTTAACACGATCGACAGATTAAGGTGGGTATTTCTTTCTTGACCTCTTTAGTTCTTTGAACTTAGTGTATGGTTGTTTTGATTGATGGATTAGATTGCTTTATCTTAAATCTGTTTGTTTGTTATCCTATTTGATTCTTTACTGCTTGAACTTAGAGATGATCTAATTATTTCTTATACAATCATGGCTTTTGATATTTATACTCAGTTATGTATATACATGTAGAGTAAGTGCAGTAGGGGACATCTTATTGACCATGTTAACATGCTAATTATGCATATAATTTTTGTTGGTTGCTACTGGGAATATAGTATCAGTTCCCCTGTACAAAAATTTTGTACAAGTCCTGAACCTTTCCTAACAACATATTGTGTTCTTTAGAAATTAAACTTGAAATCGCAAACAGAACTTAACATTATTGATTCCAAATTTAACTTATCTGTTCTTAGAGGTTTAGACTTGGATCGCAAACGATGCTTAACATTATTCATCCAAATCCACTCATGTTATAAATTCGATTAAATATTTATTTCAGAGATTGGCTCCCAGGTCAAACATGGCGAGGCACTAGGCCTTCTTGGGTATGGGATTATCCACCACTGCCTCGACAAAGCCTTTCAATGAAATTCAATATTTAATCTCCTTATAGTAACCCTAGGTTTAACCAAAAGGAACAATCGAATCACAAGCTCGAAAATAAAAGAAACACAAAATCAAAAACATAAATTCGATAACCTAGATTCATTAGCCTCTTGTGTTTGGTATTTCAATATCTAAATAAAAGGATGAACTAGTTATGATGTAGAAACTAATAATTAGTTATACCTTTTATAGCTTATAGACCTCACGATCTTCTGTCGTATTCCTCTTCTTATCTTGGACGTCGTGTGGGTGACGATCTACCGAGACGAGAATCCACCCAAGCTTTCTTCTTCTCCAAGAAAGTTTCGGCCACCACAAGAACTCCAATAGAAGATAAGGTTCGGCCACCACCACCAAGCTCTAAGGGATGCTAGAAACAAAGCCTCCTATCTCTCCTTCTTCCTCTAACAAGATCCGGCCACCACCAAGCTCCTTGAGATGAGATGCCGCCGACCACCAAGGAAGAAGAATATGAGAAGATGAAGGATGAGAGGGCCGGCCACACCACCAAGGAATAGAAGAGAGGAATACTAGATTATGTGTTATAAAGTGAGGCACCTCTACCCTCTCTTTTATATTCCTTGGTCTTGGCAAATAAGGAAAGTTTTATAAATAAAATTTCCTTATATTCCTTGCCAATGTTTAAAAAGGAAAATTTAATTAAAATTTCCTTATCAAACCTCTAATGGTCGGCCACCTTATTCCCTCCAAACAAGGAAAGTTTTAATCACAAAATTAAAACTTCCTAATTTGTTTCCGAAAATTTTAAAATAAAAATTTCTCTTTAAAAAATTCCCTTCATCGTTGGTTATAAAAGAAAACCTTTATAAATTAAAATTTCTCTTTTAAAATATGTGGATGATTACAAAAAGGAAAGTTTTCTCAAAATTAAAATCTTCCTTTCAATCTACAAATAAGGAAAGATATCAAACCTTTTCTCTTAATCTTTTGTAGAAACTATAAAAGGAAAGATTTAATTTTAAAACTCTCTTTTTTAAAAAAAAATCATGAGGATAATTACAAAAAGGAAAGTTTTATCAAAAATTAAAATCTTTCTTTTAACTACAAATAAGGAAAGATATCAAACCTTTCTCTTAATCTTTTGTAGAAAACTATAAAAAGAAAGATTAAAATTTTAAACTCTCTTTTAAAATCATCGCCTCCATATAAGAAAAGATTTAAAAAAATAAAATCCTTTTATTTTAATGTGGCCGGCCAATTAAGCTTGGGTTCAAGCTAGGGTCAGCCACCAACCCACCTTGGTTTGGCCGGCCCTAGCTTGGGCTCCAAGCTAGGCTTGGCTGGCCACCTTAAGGTGGGTAAGAAGGTGGGTATAGGTGGGTATAATACTTTATAAATAAGAGGCAACGACAGGGACCGAGAGGAGAAATTAGTTTTGGTCTCCCGATGAACTTGAGCTTCCCGTGTTCGCCCCGAACACCCAACTCGAGTTCATCAATAATAGCTCATTCCACTAAAGAGCTATTATTGAACTACCACACCAATCCCATATTATTATATGGGCTCCTTCTTATCATGAGTGTATTAATCTCCCTATGTTTAAGATATCAAATGTTCACTAATTAAATGAGTTACTGACAACTCACTTAATTAATATCTAGCTCCAAGAGTAGTACCACTCAACCTTATTGTCATGTCGGACTAAGTCCACCTACAGGGTTTAACATGACAATCCTTATGAGCTCCTCTTGGGGACATTATCAACCTAGATTACTAGAACACAGTTTCATTCTATAATCAACAACACACCATATAAATAATATCATTTCCCAACTTATCAGGCCTATTGATTTAACGAACTAAATCACACCCTTTGATAAATTAAAGAAATGAATATTAAGTATATGTGCTTGTTATTATATTATAATTAAGAGCACACACTTCCATAATAACAAAGGCCTTGTTCTTTTATTTAGTTAGTATAAAAAGAACTTTCCTTAAATGGTCCAGCTCAATACACTCTGAGTGTACTAGTGTAATTTTATAGTCAAGGTAAACTAATACCAAATTACACTACAACTATTCCAATGGTTTATTCCTATCCATCTTAGTCATGAGCAAATGTTTATAATTTATAAAGGACTGATAACATGATCTTTTGTGTGTGACAGCACACACCATGTTATCTACAATATAAATTAATTGAACAACTATACTTAACTTATAAATGTAGATATTTGACCAATATAATTCTTATTTCTAAGTAAATGTTTATACAAAAAGCTAGACTTTTAGTATACATTCCAACAATTTTGGGTATACATATGGTTAGTATGCGTGGAAGGACTTTACCATGTTTACAGTCCATTGCATGTTGTGTGTGCACACATGTCCGTGTTTACTATTTAAGGACGCATGATGATTGTACCTATGTTGTATGTGCATACGTGTCTAATGAGTATTATTAGAGGAATCACATCGATTATGCCTATGTTGGTGATCATATGTGATTGGTGTGACATTGGAGGTATCATATTGATTATACCTACATTGTAGGGTGTGTACGTGTATGGTGTGTATGTTGGTTGCTACTCGGAATACCGTTCTAGTTCCCTTGTAAAAAACTTTATACAAGCATAGAACTATCCTAGCTACCCATGTGCACTACTGAAGTTAAATTTGGATTGCAAACGATGTTTAACATTATTAATCCAAATTATCCTTCAAAAGTTAAACTTGGATTGGAAACGATACTTAACTTTTTTACTCCAAGTTTAACCAATGTGTTCTTCATAAGTTAAATCATATTACAGAAGTTAAATAAATATCTATTTCAAAATCGGCTTCCAAGTTAAACATGGTGAGGCACTAGGCCTTCTTGGTTATGGGATCATCCACCACTTCCTAGACAAAGCCTTTCAAAGAAATCGGATATTTAACTTCTTACAATAAATTAGGTTTAACTACAGAAACATCAATAGAAGTACAATATCGAAATATGAAATCGAAACACAAAATTGATAACAAAAATGATAGCCTAATATCGAAAGCCTCTTGTGTTTGGTTTTTCAAGATCTATACAAAGAAGATGAACTAGTTATGATGTGGAAACAAGTAACTAGTTATACCTTTCTTAGTAGCTTATAGACCTCTTGATCTTCTGTTGTATTTCTCTCCTCCTCTTGGACGTCGTGTGGGCGACGATCTACCAAGATGAAATTCACCTAGGCTTCTTCCTTTGCTTCCAAGTTTCGTCCGCCAACTAACCTCTAAGGGATGCTAGACAAGAGAGCTTCCTTCTCTTCTTCTTCTCCTTCAAACAACCGGCCACCAAGAGAAAACCAAGCTTGATGCCGCCGGCCTCCAAGAAAGAAAATAAAAGGAGAAGAGAGAAGGAAGAGGGCCGACCACCAAGGGAATAGAAGAGAGGAGTTTCGGCCACAATAGAGAAGATGTAAGGCTTAGGTTAGTCTTCATGAGGCACCCTCTCCCTCTCTTTTATAATCCTTGGTGAATCCAAAAAAGAAAAGTTTTAAAACAAAAAATTAAAACTTCCTTTTATTCCTTTACATGGTCGGCCACCACTTGTGCATCAAACAAGGAAAGATTTTAAACAAAAAATTAAAATCTCTCTTTTAAAATCTCTTTTGTGGTTAGCTATAAAAGGCATGTTTTATAAAATTAAAATCTTCTCTTTTAAATCCTTTTGTGGATGTCTATAAAAGAAAAGATTTAAAATAAAACTCCTTTTATATCATGGTTACAAAAAGGAAAGTTTAAAATTAAAATCTTTCTTTTAAACATTATAGATAACTACAAATAAGGAAAGATTTCAAATCTCTCTTTTAATCCTTTGTAGAAATCTATAAAAGTAAAGATTTTAAAATTTAAAACTCTCTTTTAAATTCATGTGGAAAGCATCATAAAAGGAAAGTTTTTAACAAAATAAAAACTCTCTTTTAGTTCCTTTTCTCTTCTTATATGGTCGGCCCCTTGCTTGGGCATCAAGCAAGGCTTGGTCGACCCTAGCTTAAGCTCCAAGCTTGGCTTAGCCGGCCCCTTGCTTGGGCTCCAAGCAAGGATGTGGCCTGCCCTTGAGCTTGGTTAAGGAGCTGGGCTTTTGCTAGATATAAGGTCTTATAAATAAGAGGCTACAACAGAGACCGAGAGGAGGAATTGGTTTTGGTCTCCCGATGAGCTTAAGCTTCCCGTGTTCGCCCAGAATATCCAACTCAAGTTTATCAATAATAACTCATACCACTAAAGAGTTATTATTGCACTACCACACCAATCTCATATTACAATATGGGTTCCTTCTTATCATGAGTGTGTTAGTCTCCCTGTGTTTAAAATATTGAATGTCCACTAATTAAATGAGTTACTGACAACTCACTTAATTAATATTTAGCTCCAAGAGTAGTACTACTCAACCTTATTGTCATGTCAGACTAAGTCCACCTGCAGGATTTACATGACAATCCTTATGAGGTCCTCAAGGGGACATCATCAACCTAGATCACTAGGACACGGTTTCATTCTATAATCAATAACACACCATATAAATAATATCATTTCCCAACTTATCGGGTCTATTGATTTAACGAACAAAATCTCACCCTTTGATAAATTAAAGAAATAAATATTAAGTATACGTGCTTGTTATTATAGCATGATTAAGAGTATGCACTTCCATAATAACAAAAGTCCTGTTCTTTTTTACAGTTAGTATAAAAAGAACAATCTCAAACGGTTCTGTTCAATACACTCAAAGTATACTAGTATAATTTTATAGTTAAGATAAACTAATACAAAATTATACTACAATCATTCCAATGGTTTGTCCCAATCCATCTTGGTTGTGAGTAACTATTTATAATTTATAAGGAACTGATAACATGATCTTCTGTGTGACACCTCACCACATATTATCTTCAATATAAATTAAATGAACAACTACATTTAGCATATAAATGTAGACATTTGACCAATGTAATGCCCGAAAATTCTTAAAGTAATTTTAGAAATATTCTATTATTTTTCTGGAATTTTAGGATATTTTTATAGAATTTTTAGAGTAGCGGAAGTAGCAAAAATAAATAGAAACGTAAAATAGCCTAAGCGGGAATTGAACTCGAGACCTATGAGAACCTATGTCTTATAGAGAACTCTAGTAACCAGGAGGCCCCAACAGGGGTGTGCTGAAAGAAGAGGGAAACAATTATATTTAAGGTTTAGTTGACCGAATAAACCACTTAATATAAATAGAAAAAAAAAACTAAGTGAGGAGTTATTAGTTTTCATCGGAAGCTTTTCCTCTCCTCACCCTAATTCCGCCGAACCTCTCTTCTTCCAAACCTCACGGCACCTCAACCTCCAAGGAACCTAGGGTTTCATCCCAAGGGCTATAGGAGCACCTTCCGGCGACGACTCCGGCACGAGAACGCTCCTCTCCGAGAGAAGAGCACGTAGACGCGAGGAGATCGACGAAGGGATCTTCTCCACCGGAAATCTAGCGATCAGATCGTAAGGAAATCTAGCGCAGGAAGTAAGAAACCCCTCACCTGTAGTATAAGTAGCTCTTTCCATGATTTTATACCTTAGTTTAGTTGTATACAGATTTTCAGCAAATAGGGTGTGAATTAGTGCACACCAAATGTTTGATTAAATGTTTAGCTCAGTTAAATGCAACATAGGCATTTTTAATAGCTTAGATAAATGCAATAGGAGCATTTTATAGCATACTTAGCCTTGCTTCAGCTTATATGGGACTATGGTCCAATGGGTGGGCTCCCACAGTCGCCTCTAGGTTCAGATAACCAAGTTCTAGGTTCAGATAACCTAGTATGAGCAAGGTAAGGTATATTAGCTACAAATCAGTATTTTACTTTTCAATGGCACTGTACTGGACTTCAGTTGTCCTTGGGTTGGGCTCCCACAGTCGTCCCTAGGTTTAGATAACCTAGTAAACCTTACTAGAATCGGGATTTGCAACCCCGAGTTTAGTTAGGGATGCGCGCATAGCAAGTACAGTTGTCGGGCCCAACAGCAGCATGATTAGTATTTTTTATCTACTTATGAAAATAGTTTTCAAACTTCACAACTAAATATGTGAATATAGTTTAGCTTCAGTTTAGTTTGCTTAATGTTATAACAAATAGCTTAGCTCATGTATCGTTTTAGTTAGCTTGATTGGCATAATGATTAGTTTTGTTCAGTATCTATTTAGCATGACTTCAGTTGTCGATATGCCATGTTTTAGCATTCTCAGCATGATCATTAGCATGTATTTCAAACAGCATCTTTTGAAAGCATGATTTTCTTCGAATGCATGTTTTTGTGAGGTAGATGGTTTCTTACTAAGCTCCCAAGCTTACAGATGCATTTTTCCTTATACTGCAGATAGAGGCAAAGGAAAAATGGACTAGCGGAGGCTGGAGGTCAATGCAACTAAGATGTGTGTGGAAGAGGAACATGGAATAAAGATCCGTGGAGAGACTAACAACTGTTAAACCTTAGCATTTACTTATGTCATCACTTTTCTGCACCTTTAGCATATCAAATGTCAGGAGTTATAAATTGTGTGCACTAAGTTATGTTTAGATTTCTAGTTACCTTGATGATAGTCGGTAAGTTATGATTCATGACCTGTCAGTAAGAGTTAGCGTTTTATTAGTTGATACATCTATATGGAACACCATATTCTGAACGCAGCAGAAATCAGAGCTCCAATTGATCCACTGATCGATTGGAGGGTTCCCAATCGATCAGTTGATCGATTGGGAGATGACCTGCCTCGTACAGAGAGTTGGTGAGTCGATTAGCTGATCGATCAGCCATGGATCGATCAGCCGATTGATCAGGAATTTAATTTCCATGAACAAAGAGCCTCTGGATCGATCACTAGATCAATTGGCCAAGCTGGATCGATCGGTAGATCGATCGAGAAATCGCTCTCGCGAACAGAGAGCTTCTGAATCGATCATTGGATCGATTAGCCAAGCTGGATCGATCAGCCGATCGATCCAGAAATTCATCCGTGCATAGTAGCACGCTGAATCGATCAGTGGATCGATTAGACAACTCCAATCGATCAACCGATTGATTGGGATACCTAATTCTAGCCAGAAGTGTTTAATTTCAGTTTCTGATCAAGTAGGGAGTCTTGGTCTCCTTCCCTAGCTTATGTACGACAAAGAAAAGGTCTTGAAACTAAGTTATAGACTGTAACAGTCATTAGCAGAAAGTTTTAATTAATACAGCTTTTCCGCACCTTATAGTTTAGCACAGCATAATGTGACGGTCCGGCCTCGCAACCTAGTATTAGTAGGAGGTGGGTCGTTACAGAGTGGTATCAGAGCAAGTTCCATACTTCCTCACACACACATCAGCATTGAACCTTCAGTTTCCAAGTAAGAACATCTCTCACTTTATTTATGTTTTGTTTGTTTTCATATTCCTAGATAACTAAAGCATGCTTATATATGTATGATAGTACCTAACATGATAACAATAGTTATGTAATATGATCCTATTAGTTATGTATGTCCTCTATTTCCTTAGAAAACGATACGAGGACGCCCAGCTAGAAAGACACCAACTACTGAGCCCCAGCATGAGGCAGGCAACTCAGTGCCTCCTCCAGACCTTACAGCAGTAGTGGCTCAGTTACAGAAGTAGTTAGCTGAACAGCAACAGGAGATAGCCACCTTAAGGGCTAATCAG
The DNA here is from genome assembly GCF_018446385.1 of Zingiber officinale. Taxonomy (NCBI): domain Eukaryota; kingdom Viridiplantae; phylum Streptophyta; class Magnoliopsida; order Zingiberales; family Zingiberaceae; genus Zingiber; species Zingiber officinale. The sequence continues at coordinate 22,794,139 of NC_056006.1, read as the reverse complement.
CAGAACACTCCCACTGTCACATCGGAACCTAACATGGCAACCCCAGCAATTATAGCGGTTCCACCAGTCCAATCTGCAGCACCAGTAGCCCCATCAGCAGGGGCAAGGAGGGAAGCCTATCTAATCCAGTGGCAGAAAATTAAGCCAGAGAATTTCTCAGGCACCAGTGAACCATGGGATGCTCAAGCCTAGTTCAAAACACTGGAGAGTACGATGGAGCTTCTGGACTGGCCAGAGGTGGAAAAGGTGAAATGCGCCTCCTTCTGCCTGACAGGAGACGCACGTATGTGGTGGGAAAGAATCAAAGCGAAGCACCCAGTGAACCAGATGATGTGGGCTGACTTCGAGAGAGAATTCTTTGAAGAGTTCTTTCACATGCGGGTCACAAACCGCCACTATGACGAGTTCACTGAATTTCGTCAAGGCAACCTTTCAGTTGAGGAGGTCGTGAAGAAATTCAACAGGTTGGCTCGTCTATGCCCCGAATTAGTCAGCACTGAAAGAGAACGGGTCCGGTTGATGCTCAAAATGCTAAGGCCGGAAATAGCAATGAATGTGGCCAGCGGCGTTCATAGGCCGCAAACCACAGAAGAACTGATAAATAGTGCTCTGACCATCGAACATTACCAGAACAGCATCAAGCAACAGAAGCAAGCCTTTTTAGAGTCTAAAGGCCAAGGAGGCTCAGGTACTCAGAAACACCAAGGCCACAGTTCTAACTGGAAAGGGAACTCCAGTAACAAATGAAAGCCAGGGAGTTACCCAAAAGGAGGACCAGCCAGCAAACAGCCTAGTTATCCCAAGTGTTCTACTTGTGGGAAATTCCACCAAGGAGTTTGTCGCAAGGGCATACGAGGATGCTTCTAATGTGGACAAGAGGGGCATATGGCTAAGCAGTGCCCGAACAAGACCAATTTTCCTCAACCACAGCTGATTCAGTATGGAGGCCAGCCAGCCCAGTTACACCATATGGAGGCTGCTATAGATGGTCCACACATCAGTCAGGGCAGACTAGAAGCCCCCTCAGCCACGACGAATGCGAGGATCTATTCACTCACCAGAGAGGATGTAGCGAATGCCTCGACAGTTGTTACAGGTCATATCAGTATTTTACAGCAAAGTACAACTGTCTTATTCGACACTTGGTCAACCCATTCTTATATATCCAGGGCATTTTCCGAAAAGTTAACGAAACCTCCAGAGGTACCTAGTGGTCAGTTTCTGACAACACTACCTTCGGGAGAAATTATGGCATCCACGCACTGTCTCAGAGCAGTGCCAGTCAGACAGAGAACTCTTCTGTGATCTTATAGTGCTAGATATGACTGATTAAGATGTCATTTTTGGAATGGACTTCCTGATCAGATACGGTGCCTCTATCGAGTGTCGTAAACAGAAAGTCATATTCTAACCTGAAGCAGGAGTACAATTTGAGTACAGCGTAGAACCAAAGAGAAAAGCCAAGAAATTTCTCTTAGCTCTGAAAGCACAGAAATTGCTAGATTCAGGATGTACGAGATTTTTAACGCATGTAGTCAATACCAGTCAGGACAAGGACCAAAAGCTAGAAGAGGTCCGAGTTGTATGTGACTACCCAGCAGTCTTCCCTCAAGAGTTACCAGGCCTAGCACCAGACAGGGAGATTGAATTCGAGATAGAACTCATTCCCGGTACAAATCTGATCTCCAAAGCACCCTACCGCATGGCTCCAACAGAACTGAAGGAACTTCAGGAGCAACTATAAGAGCTGCTTGACAAGGGCTTCATACGTCCTAGTCACTCACCATGGGGAGCGCCTGTATTGTTCGTGAAGAAGAAGGATGGGAGCATGCGCCTGTGTATAGATTACAGAGCACTGAACCAAGTCACGATCAAGAACAAGTATCCTCTTCCCAGAATAGATGACTTGTTTGATCAACTAAAGGGAGCAGCAGTGTTCTCTAAAATAGACCTTCGGTCAGGATATCACCATGTTAGAGTTAAAGAAGGTGATATACCTAAGACAGCCTTCAGGACCAGATACGGACATTATGAGTTCGTAGTCATGCCCTTTGGCGTAACAAATGCTCTAGCTACCTTCATGCATCTCATGAACAGAGTATTCAGGAATACTTAGATAAGTTTGTTATCATGTTCATCGACGACATTCTTATCTATTCCAGAACTCGGGAAGAACACGCAGAGCACCTGAAGACAGTACTACAGATCCTTCAGCAGAACCAGCTGTATGCCAAGTTCACGAAGTGTGAATTCTGGCTCGATCAGGTGTCCTTTCTGGGTCACATCATCTCGAAGGATGGTATTATGGTAGACCCCAGCAAGATAGAGGCTGTGAGTAACTGGAAAAGACCTAAGAACGCCAGTGACATTAGAAGCTTCCTAGGACTAGCGGGCTATTACAGAAAATTCGTAGAGGACTTATCCAGGATAGCCTCCCCACTGACAGCTCTTACCAGAAAGAACAGAAAATTTCAATGGACAGAGGACTGTGAGAACAGCTTCAGCGAGCTAAAGAGGAGATTGACCAGTGCTCCCATTATGGCTCTACCAAAAAACACAGACAGCTTTGACATTTATAGTGATGCCTCTAAGTTGGGACTAGGAGCAGTACTGATGCAAAATGGCAAGGTGATTGCCTATGCCTCCAGACAACTCAAGGATTATGAGAGGAATTACCCTACTCATGACCTCGAGCTTGCAGCAGTTGTCTTCGCTCTCAAAATTTGGAGACATTACCTGTATGGAGCTCAGTGCAGAGTGTATACAGATCATCAGAGTTTGAAGTACTTCTTCACTCAGAAGGATCTGAATATGCGACAGCGCAGATGGCTCGAGCTGGTCAAGGACTATGATATAGACATCCTCTACCACCCAGGAAAAGCCAATAAGGTGGCAGACGCACTTAGCAGGAAGTCCAGTGCCACCTTACTATCCCTGGGAGCCATGTCACCATCCCTACAGAAGGAGATTACAGATTTTGGTCTCGAACTTATAGTGGGACAGCTCTCTACTATGACTTTAGCATCTACCTTACTTGGTGACATCCAGACAGCTCAGGATCAGGACCCCGAAATTCAGAAAATCAAGCAAGGGTTAACAGAATTAGGAAGTGGAGAGTTCAGAGTATCTGATAGTGGGGTATTATATTTTGGTGACAGACTATGCGTTCCGGATCAGGAGGAACTACGGAGGAAGATTCTAGACGAGGCTCATAGGACTCCTTATGCGATGCATCCTGGTTCCACCAAAATGTACCAAGACCTGAAGAAACATTTTTGGTGGCCTAGGATGAAAAGAGACGTCGCTAGGTATGTTAGTTTTTGTTTGACATGTCAGAGGGTCAAGGCAGAACATCAGAGACCAGGAGGAGTTCTGCAGCCCATTCAGATCCCAGAATGGAAGTGGGAGGATATTTCCATAGATTTCATAGTGGGACTACCCAGAACCACGAATGGTTTTGATGTCATCTGGGTAATAGTCGACAGGTTGACTAAATCAGCCCACTTCTTAGCTATCAGGATATCCTACTCCATGGAGCAGCTAGCTCAGTTGTATCTCAAGGAGATTGTCAGACTGCATGGAGTCCCACGGACCATTATTTCAGACAGAGATAGTAGATTCACATCACACTTCTGGGAGTGTGTACAGTCAGCATTGGGCATCAAGTTAAAATTTAGCACAGCCTTCCATCCTCAAACAGATGGTCAGACGGAGCGGGTAAATCAGGTACTCGAAGATATGCTCCGAGCGTGTGCCCTAGACTTCAAGGGAAGTTGGTGCAAATATCTGAGTTTAGCAGAATTTGCATACAACAATAGCTATCAGGCCACTATCGGCATGGCACCTTATGAGGCTCTCTATGGGCGGAGGTGTAGATCTCCAATCTGTTGGTATGAAAGTGGTGAACAGAGAGAACTAGAACTTCAGACAGATCTAGTAGCAGATACCACAATAGCTATACAGCAGATCCACCAGAGGATAGAGACAGCTCAGAGCCGCCAGAAAAGCTATGCTGATACACGGCGCAGACCCTTAGAGTTTTCAGTTGGGGATTCAGTGTTCCTCAGAGTAGCTCCCATGAAGGGAGTGATGCGTTTTGGGAAGAAGGGCAATTTAAGCCTCAGATATGTGGGACCATACCTTATCATCAGAAGAGTTGGCAAGGTAGCATACGAACTAGAACTACCCCAGGATATGTCGGTTGTCCACAACGTATTTCATGTCTCTATGCTGAAGAAGTATATTCCAGATGCCACCCAGGTGATTGAGCCCCAGTCGGTACAAGTCCGCGAAGACCTCAGCTATGACAGTCGATCTATTCAGATAATAGACCGAGCAGTTAAGAAATTACGGAATAAGGAAGTACCATTAGTAAAAGTCATTTTGCAAAGTCACACAGCAGAAGAGGCAACTTGGGAGACATAAGCTAGTATGAGACAGAAGTACCCAGAGTTATTCTAAGTTCGAGGATGAACTTTTTATAAGGTATAGGGGATTGTAACGCCTGAAAATTCTCAAAGTAATTTTAGAAATATTCTATTATTTTTCTGGAATTTTAGGATATTTTTATAGAATTTTTAGAGTAGCAGAAGTAGCAAAAATAAATAGAAACGTAAAATAGCCTAAGCGGGAATTGAACCCGAGACCTATGAGACCCTATGTCTTATAGAGAACTCTAGTAACCAGGAGGCCCCAGCAGGGGTGTGCTGAAAGAAGAGGGAAACAATTATATTTAAGGTTTAGTTGACCGAATAAATCACTTAATATAAATAGAAAAAAAAAATTAAGTGAGGAGTTATTAGTTTTCATCGGAAGCTTTTCCTCTCCTCACCCTAATTCCACCGAATCTCTCTTCTTCCAAACCTCACGGCACCTCAACCTCCAAGGAACCTAGGGTTTCATCCCAAGGGCTATAGGAGCACCTTCCGGCGACGACTTCGGCACGAGAGCGCTCCTCTCCGAGAGAAGAGCACATAGACGCGAGGAGATCGACGAAGGGATCTTCTCCACTAGAAATCTAGCGATCAGATCGTAAGGAAATCTAGCGCAGGAAGTAAAAAACTCCTCACCTGCAGTATAAGTAGCTCTTTCCATGATTTTATGCCTTAGTTTAGTTGTATACAGATTTTCAGCACATAGGGTGTGAATTAGTGCACACCAAATGTTTGATTAAATGTTTAGTTCAGTTAAATGCAACATAGGCATTTTTAATAGCTTAGATAAATGCAATAGGAGCATTTTATAGCATACTTAGCCTTGCTTCAGCTTATATGGGACTATGGTCCAATGGGTGGGCTCCCACAGTCGCCTCTAGGTTCAGATAACCAAGTTCTAGGTTCAGATAACCTAGTATGAGCAAGGTAAGGTATATTAGTTACAAATCAGTATTTTACTTTTCAATGGCACTGTACTGGACTTCAGTTGTCCTTGGGTTGGGCTCCCACAGTCGTCCCTAGGTTTAGATAACCTAGTAAACCTTACTAGAATCGGGATTTGCAACCCCGAGTTTAGTTAGGGATGCGCGCATAGCAAGTACAGTTGCCGGGCCCAACAGCAGCATGATTAGTATTTTTTATCTACTTATGAAAATAGTTTTCAAACTTCACAACTAAATATGTGAATACAGTTTAGCTTCAGTTTAGTTTGCTTAATGTTATAACAAATAGCTTAGCTCATGTATCGTTTTAGTTAGCTTGATTGGCATAATGATTAGTTTTGTTCAGTATCTGTTTAGCATGACTTCAGTTGTCGATATGCCATGTTTTAGCATTCTCAGCATGATCATTAGCATGTATTTCAAACAGCATCTTTTGAAAGCATGATTTTCTTTGAATGCATGTTTTTGTGAGGTAGATGGTTTCTTACTAAGCTCCCAAGCTTACAGATGCATTTTTCCTTATACTGCAGATAGAGGCAAAGGAAAAATGGACTAGCAGAGGCTGGAGGTCAATGCAACCAAGATGTGTGTGGAAGAGGAACATGGAATAAAGATCCGTGGAGAGACTAACAACTGTTAAACCTTAGCATTTACTTATGTCATCACTTTTCTGCACCTTTAGCATATCAAATGTCAGGAGTTATAAATTGTGTGCACTAAGTTATGTTTAGATTTCTAGTTACCTTGATGATAGTCGGTAAGTTATGATTCATGACCTGTCAGTAAGAGTTAGCGTTTTATTAGTTGATACATCTATATGGAACACCAGATTCTAAACGCAGCAGAAATCAGAGCTCCAATCGATCCACTGATCGATTGGAGGGTTCCCAACGATCAGTTGATCGATTGGGAGATGACCTACCGCGTACAGAGAGCTGGTGAGTCGATTAGCTGATCGATCAGCCATGGATCGATCAGGAATTTAATTTCCGTGAACAGAGAGCCTCTGGATCGATCACTGGATCGATTGGCCAAGTTTGATCGATCGGTAGATCGATCGAGAAATCACTCTCGCAAACAGAGAGCTTCTGAATCAATCATTGGATCGATTAGCCAAGCTGGATCGTTCAGCCGATCGATCCAGAAATTCATCCGTGCACAGTAGCACGCTGAATCGATCAGTGGATCGATCAGACAACTTCAATCGATCAACCGATCGATTGGGATGCCTGATTCTAGCCAGAAGTGTTTAATTTCAGTTTCTGATCAAGTAGGGAGTCTTGGTCTCCTTCCCTAGCTTATGTATGACAATGAAAAGGTCTTGAAACTAAGTTATAGACTGTAACAGTCAGTAGCAGAAAGTTTTAATTAATACAGCTTTTCCACACCTTATAGTTTAGCACAGCATAATGTGACGGTCCGGCCTCGCAGCCTAGTATCAGTAGGAGGTGGGCCGTTACAACCAATGTGATTCTTATTTCAAAATAAATGTTTATTCTAAAAGTTAGACTTTTAGTATATATTGTAACAATCTCCCACTTATACTAAAAGACTATGCTGTCATAAATGTTGCCATCCATCTGATTCTCATCCCCTCAACATGCCTATCAAAAGCTTTCGCCCGAAGGGCCTTAGTGAAAGGATTTGCCAGGTTATCTGCTGATGCAATCTTGGTGACAACAACTTCTCCTCGCTTTATAATGTCTCGTATCAGGTGGTACTTTCTCTCAATGTGTTTACTCGCCTTATGGGCTCATGGTTCCTTCGAGTTTTCTACTGCACCACTATTATCACAATAAATTGTGATGATTTTGGGAAAATCAGGAATCACATCTAAGTCCATCAAGAAGTTCCTGAGCCATACAACTTCTTTGGCTGACTCAGAGGCTGTCACATACTCAGCTTCCATGATGGAGTCTGAAACGCATTTCTGCTTAACACTCCTCCATGCTATGGCTCCACCTCCTAAAATAAACACATACCTGAGATAGACTTACTATTGTCCCTATCTGATTAGAAGTCAGAATTCATGTAACCCACAGGGAGCAAATCATCTGCTTGGTAAACCAGCATATAATCTCTAGTCCTTCTCAGGTACTTTAATATATGCTTTACGGCAGTCCAATGTCACTGTCCTGGATTAATTTGATATCTGCTAACAATGCCCACAGCAAAACAGATATCCGGTCTCGTGCATAACATTGCATACATTAAGCTTCCTACAGCTGAAGGATAAGGAACTACCTTTATTTCCCCTATCTCTTTTGATGTCTTAGGAGACATCTCTTTAGATAAAGATACTCCATGCCAAAAAGGTAGAAAACCTTTCTTGGAGTTTTGCATGCTAAAACGAGCTAAGATAGTATCGATATATGAAGGTTGGGATAAGCACAACATTCTTTTCTTGCGATCCCTTATTACTTTGATCCCAAGAATATGTCTGCATTCTCCCAAGTCCTTCATATCGAATTGCTTGGACAATCATACCCTTACTTCTGACAACACTCTGACATTATTACCAATTAAAAAAATGGCATCTACGTATAGTATAAGAAATACCACCATGTTTCCGTCACACTTTTTGTATACACAAGACTCATCCGAACACTGAATAAATTCATAAGACCGGATTACTTCATTAAACCAGATGTTCTAAGATCTTGAAGCTTGCTTTAGTCCATAAATAGACCGATTGAGCTTACATACAAGATGCTCTTTGCCCTTTGCAATAAACCCCTCTGGTTGCTTCATATGGATGTTTTCTTCAAGACGTCCATTAAGGAAAGCTGTCTTGACATCCATTTGCCAAACCTCATAATCTATATGAGCAGCAATAGATAAAAGTATCCGGATAGACTTAAGCATAGCTACCAGCGAAAAGGTTTCCTCATAATCGATTCTCTCTTTCTGAGTATACCCCTTCGCAACAAGCCTTGCTTTGAAGGTTTCCACCTTCCCGTCTGTCCCTCTTTTTCTTTTGTAGATCCATTTATATCCAATAGCTTTTACACCATTTGGTAGTTCTACTAGCTCCCAGTTTTTGTTAGAATACATAGATTCTATTTCTGAATTCATTGCTCTTTGCCAAGATGCTGCATCTTTATCTTGGAGTGCTTCGTCATATGTTCGGGGATTAGGTTTATGTTTACCTGGGATCAAGTCCGAAGACTCTCCCAAAAACATGAATCTTTCAGGTTGCCTAACAACCCTCCCACTACGACGAGGCACTGTCTGTAGTTGTGCATCATTTGTGATACGTGTTGCAGTTTATTGTGATATTTCATCTTGCACTGTTGGTACTAAAGTAGATGTGTCCTCTTTCATTTCTTCTAGAACAATTTCACTCATAACCTTGTGGTTCATTACATAGTCCTCTTCTAAAAATCAGGCATTAGTGCTAACAATGACCTTCTGATCTTTAGGACTATAAAAAAACCACCTTTCATTCCTTTAGGATGACCTATAAACAAGCGAACTTCTGTACGAGATTCCAACTTATCAGCATCTCCCATCAGCACATGTGCTGGACTACCCCAAATCCGAACATGTTTCAGACTAGGCTTATGCTCATTCCACAATTTTGTGGGAGTAGAGGGTACTGATTTAGAAGGTACCAAGTTCAGAATGTACACTGTCATTTCTAGAGCATATCCCCAAAACGAATTTGGTAATTCTGAATAACTCATCATCGATCTAACCATTTCCATAAGAGTCATATTCCTTCGTTCTGTCACACCATTCTGTTGGGGTGTACCAGGTGCAGACAATTGGGATTAAATCCCAACCTCTGATAAGTAATTCCTAAACTCTCCTGAGAGGTACTCTCCACCACGACCAGACCGTAGTGTCTTAATACTTTTACCATGATATTTCTCCACATCAGCCTTGTACTCTTTGAACTTATTAAAGCAATCAGACTTGTGGTGCATCAAGTAAATGTACCCATATCTCGAATAGTCATCTATAAAAGAGACAAAATAGTTATACCTTTTGTAGCTTATAGACCTCTTGATCTTCTATTGTATTCCTCCCCTTCTCTTGGAGGTCATATGGTTGACGATCTACCAAGATGAAATCCACCCAAGCCTTCTCTTCTTGCTTCCAAGTTTTGGCCACCAACAACCTCTAAAGGATGATGAGTTTCAGTCACCAACCAATCTCTAAGGGATGCTAGGAAATAATGCCTCCTTTCTCTTCTTCTTCTCCTTGCAAAATCCAGCCACCAAAGTCTCTCCAAGAATTTGATGTCGCCGGCCACAAAGAAGAAGAATAGGGCAAGAGGAAGGTTCGGCCATAAGGAATAAGAGGGGAGGAATAGAAGATTAACTCATATTATGAGACACCCCCACTCTCTCTTTTATATTCCTTGGTCATGGTAAAAAAGGAAAGTTTTAAACATAATTAAAACTTCCTTATTTTCCTTGCTCATGTCTAAAAAGGAAAGTTTTAAAACAAAAATTAAAACTTCCTTTTAATGAAACCTTGGCCGGCCACAATCTTGTGCCCCAAACAAGGAAAGTTTTAAACATAAAATTAAAACTTCCTTATTTGTTTTCGAAAATTTTTAAAATAAGAATTTCACTATTTAAATCCCTTCATGGTTGTTTATAAAAGGAAAATTTTAGAAATTAAAATCTCTCTTTTAAAACATATGGATGGTTACAAAAAAGGAAAGTTTTATCAAAAATTAAAATCTTTCTTTTAACTACAAATAAGGAAAGATATCAAACATTTCTCTTAATCCTTTGTTGAAAGCTATAAAAGAAAAGATTCAAAATTTTAAAAACTCTCTTTTAAAACCATGGCTTCCACATAAGGAAAGATTTAAAATTTAAAACTCCTTTTAATCTTAATGTGGTCGGCCACCTAGCTTGGGCTCCAAGCTTAGGCCGGCCACAACTTGGCTTCCGTCTTGGCTTGGTTTAGTTTAGCCGGCCCTATCTTGGGCTCCAAGCTTGGTTTGGCCGGTCACCATAAGATGGGTAAGAAGTTGGGCCTTAGGTGGATATAAGACTTTATAAATAAGTCAGAATTACCAAGTTCAGAATGTACACTGTCATTTCTAGAGCATATCCCGATGAGCTTGAGCTTCCCGTGTTCACCCCGAACACCCAACTCAAGTTCATCAATAATAACTCATACCACTAAAGAGTTATTATTACACTACCGCACCAATCCCATATTACAATATGAGCTCCTTCTTATCATAAGTGTGTTAGTCTCCCTGTGTTTAAGATATCGAATGTCCATTAATTAAATGAGTTACTGACAACTCACTTAATTAATATCTATCTCCAAGAGTAGTACCACTCAACCTTATTGTCATGTCGGACTAAGTCCACCTGCAGGATTTACATGGCAATCCTTATGAGCTCCTCAAGGGGACATCATCAACCTAGATTACTAGGACATAGTTTCATTCTATAATCAACAACACACCATATAAATAATATCATTTTCCAACTTATCAGGCCTATTGATTTAACGAACTAAATCACACCCTTTGATAAATTAAAGAAATAAATATTAAGTATACGTGCTTATTATTATATCATGATTAAGAGTACACACTTCCATAATAACATAGGTCTTGTTCTTTTTAACAATTAGTATAAAAAGAACAACCTCAAATGGTCCTGCTCAATACACTCATAGTGTACTAGTGTAATTTTATAGTCAAGATAAACTAACACCAAATTACACTACAACCACTCCAATGGTTTATCCCATCCCATCTTGGTTGTGAGCAACTATTTATAATTTATAAGGAACTGATAACATGATCTTTTATGTGACACCACACACCATGTTATCTTCAATATAAATTAAATGAACAACTACACTTAGCATATAAATGTAGACATTTGACCAATATAATTCTTATTTCAAAATAAATGTTTATACAAAAAGCTAGATTTTTAGTATACACTCTAACAGCTTTGTGGGAGTTATTAGATTTAGAGTATATAAATTGTCAACTATTGTACCAGAATAGATAACTATCCTATCTTCTTGATAACCACTTTGTCATCAAAAGAAACAGAATATCCATCCAAAAATAGTTTAGAAACTGAAATTAAATTCTTTCTAAAACTTTGTACATAAACACAATTTCTCAAAATTAAAGTTCTATTCCTATCAAATGATAAGTAAACATCCCCCATTGCAGCAGCCGCCACTTTCGTAGTATTGCCTATGTAGACGGTATCTCTCCTTCATATAGTCGTTGGGTTTCCTGGAACCCCTGCAATGAATTGTAGACATGATCAGTGGCTCCTGTATCTACACACCAGGTACTGCTAGATAACACCGCTAAACATGTTTCAACTACTAGAGAATAAGATATATCTTTATTGTTCTCCTTCCTACGAGGACAATCCGCCTTCCAATTTCCAGATTGCTTGCAAATGAAGCACTTGCCCTTCAGCTTCTTCACTCCTGCTTTTAGTCTAGTACCTAGAGATCGATTCACTTTCTTTGTCAAGCCAGCTTGTTTCTTCTTCTTCTTCTTGCCTTTCGACTTAGAAGTCGAAACATTTTCAGCAAAGTGGATTTGAGAACTATGATGAAATAGCCCTTGTGCTGCTTGAAGTTCTGTAAGTAGTTCCGCCAATGAATAAATCCTTTTATTCATATTGTAGTTCAGGCGAAACTGCTCAAAACCTTTGGATAGCGATTGGAGAATAATATCGACCTGGGTTTCCCCATCGATTTTAGCTCCAAGGATTTGTATCTCATTCAAGTAAACCATCATTTTGAGGATATGATCCATTACGGGTGTCCCCTTTGACATGGTGGCTGTCATTAAGTTTCACATAGCCTCTTGCCTAGCAGCCCGATTCTGATGTCCGAAGAGTTCCTTGAGATTGTACATCATGTTATATGCAGTAGGCATGGCCTGATGCTAATGTTGCAGCACATTTGACATAGAAGACAAAATGTAACACCGCGACATCTCATCTGCCTTGACTCATTTCTTATGATACTCAATCTCCTCTTCACTAGAATCACTATTAGGCTCATTAGGGTAGACCTCTAACTGTACAAACTTATAGCCTTCAGCAGTTAGGACAATGTCCAGGTTTCTTTTCCAATCTATGTAATTGGGACCAGTAAGTTTGTTCTCTTTCAGAATAACAGCAAGTGGGTTGAAGGCCATTTGAAATCCTAAGAATCACAAAATAACTTTTGGTCAAAACTTAAGAATTTAGAATAGTATTGATTCCTCAAACAATATCATTTAAATTCACCAATGCCTCAAAACACTATGAATTTTGTATGCCACGATAGTGTTGACGTATATAAATTCAAACATTTGTAAGAGGAGGTTTTACCCATTAATTTTATTCTTGTCAACCTAACTTTATGACAAATAAAATTAATAGTTGGTATTCCTTCGGTCACACAAATAATAGCAGTGACTCCGATGGGGAGGATACTATTAAATACGCCTAAGTGTATACCATTACTTGATACTTAGCCCATTAAATAAGATTGTGCCCCTTCAGATGGAGAAGATCACACGCTCCTAAATAATTTCCTATAATCATCCATAAAGGAAGTTTGATCTAGTGATCCGCAAACAAACTCATCCGATGTGGAGGAATGCACTCAAAGCCAACGCGCAAGTTGTTTAAATCACTTACAAACCAGTAATGGAGACCGTGGAATTTATTTAAAAATCCCTCTCCCACTTAGTTATTTAAGATGAGAATTTTAACATGCACACACACACATCACAGCAAATAAAAGCAATAAATATGGAAAAATAATTTTCTAACTATTATGGTCTCTTCCATCATTGTCCTCCGTGTGTCGCCAGCCCTAGTAGTCGTCAAACCTAGCCACCAGCCCTAGGACTCATGTCATCGCGTCCATCGATCTTCCTTTTCCACTGCGCCTCTGGTCCTCAAATAGCACCATGCCTCGCAAGGATACGATCCGCGATAAAAATAAAATTTTACATATATCGATCCTATATTCCACAAAGGAATGTACATAAAGTCTAGATCGAACAAAATGTAAAATCCTAAAACTAATACAGCTCCTGCTATATTTAATAAATACAATCATGCACACACATAAAATGCCCTCGATATGTCCGAGGGTCCAATCACACATAATCACAATGTGTCATAATAGTTGGGGCCTGCAACCATAGAGTTAATCTATTTACACATCCTACTATTATCCTGCCAAAACTTATGTATGAAAAGTGCATAATTAACTAAAAACCAAACACATAGAGGCAAAAACCTAACTCTGATACCAATTGTTGGTTGCTACTACGAATACCATCCTAGTTCCCCTATACAAAAATTTATACAAGCATAGAACTATCCTAGCTACCCATGTGCTCTACTGAAGTTAAATTTGGATTGCAAATGATACTTAACATTATTAATCCAAATTGTCCTTCAGAAGTTAAACTTGGATTGGAAATGATACTTAACATTTTTACTCCAAGTTTAACCGATGTGATCTTCCTAAGTTAAACCATATTACAGAAGTTATCAAATATCTATTTCAAAGATCGACTTCCATGTAACGCCCCGGCCCGGGCGGGCCCCACCCGGACCAAACCAGGAACGGCACCAGAATTACCTATCGGTTTGATGACTAGCTCCACAGACCACCGGAGGTCCTTTCAGCGTGCTTTGTCCTCACTCGCACACACCCTGGGAAACTTCCCAGGAGGTCACCCATCCTAAGATTTCTCCAAGCCAAGCACGCTTAACTTTGGAGTTCTTAAGTTTGGGCTTCCGAAAAGGAAGGTGCACCTTGGTGATATGGATAGTACCATCCAACCTTTTTAAGCCATACTTAACTAGAATCTCAGAACCGGGGTATTACAATCACCCCCACTTAAAGACACAACGTCCTCGTTGTGTAACCTCGAATCACATCACAGACAAATCCCAGAATCTCCCTTGCTAGGTGGTGCCCTGGGTGCTCCTGCCACAGGCGCACTCACGGTCGCAAGGTTGCTCTGATACCATCTGTAACGCCCCGGCCCGGGCGGGCCCCACCCGGACCAAACCAGGAACGGCACCAGAATTACCTATCGGTTTGATGACTAGCTCCACAGACCACCGGAGGTCCTTTCAGCGTGCTTTGTCCTCACTCGCACACACCCTGGGAAACTTCCCAGGAGGTCACCCATCCTAAGATTTCTCCAAGCCAAGCACGCTTAACTTTGGAGTTCTTAAGTTTGGGCTTCCGAAAAGGAAGGTGCACCTTGGTGATATGGATAGTACCATCCAACCTTTTTAAGCCATACTTAACTAGAATCTCAGAACCGGGGTATCCAGGTTAAACATAGCGAGGCACTAGGCCTTCTTGGGTATGGGATCATCCACCACTTCCTAGACAAAGTCTTTCAAAGAAATCGAATATTTAACTTCTTACAGTAAATTAGGTTTAACTACAGAAACATCAATAGAAGTACAATATCGAAATATGAAATCGAAACACAAAATCGATAACAAAAATGATAGCCTAATATCGATAGCCTCTTGTGTTTGGTTTTTCAAGATCTATACAAAGAAGATGAACTAGTTATGATGTGGAAACAAATAACTAGTTATACTTTTCTTAGTAGCTTATAGACCTCTTGATCTTCTGTTGTATTCCTCTCCTCCTCTTGGACGTCGTGTGGGCGACGATCTACCAAGATGAAATCCACCCAAGCTTCTTCCTTTGCTTCCAAGTTTCGGCCATCAACTAACCTCCAAGGGATGCTAGACAAGAGAGCTTCCTTCTCTTCTTCTTCTCCTTCAAGCAATCGGCCACCAAGAGAAAACTAAGTTTGATGTCGTCGGCCTCCAAGAAAGAAAACAAAAGTAGAAGAGAGAAGGAAGAGGGTCGGCCACCAAAGGAATAGAAGAGAGGAGGTTCGGCCACAATAGAGAGGATGCAAGGCTTAGGTTAGTCTCCATGAGGCACCCTCTCCCTCTCTTTTATAATCCTTGGTGAATCCAAAAAAGAAAAGTTTTAAAACAAAAAATTAAAACTTCCTTTTATTCCTTTACATGGTCGACCACCACTTGTGCATCAAACAAGGAAAGATTTTAAACAAAAAATTAAAATCTCTCTTTTAAAATCCCTTTTGTGGTTAGCTATAAAAGGCATGTTTTATAAAATTAAAATCTTCTCTTTTAAATACTTTGTTGGATGTCTATAAAAGAAAAGATTTAAAATAAAACTTCTTTTTATCATGGTTACAAAAAGGAAAGTTTAAAATTAAAATCTTTCTTTTAGACATTATAGATAACTACAAATAAGGAAAGATTTCAAATCTCTCTTTTAATCCTTTGTAGAAAGCTATAAAACGAAAGATTTTAAATTTAAAACTCTCTTTTAAACCCATGCGGAAAGCATCATAAAAGGAAAGTTTTTAACAAAATAAAAACTCCCTTTTAGTTCCTTTTCTCTTCTTATATGGTCGGCCCCTTGCTTGGGCACCAAGCAAGGCTTGGTCGACCCTAGCTTAAGCTCCAAGCTTGGCTTGGTCGGCCCCTTGCTTGGCCTCCAAGCAAGGATGTGGCCAGCCCTTAAGCTTAGTTAAGGAGTTGGGATTTTGGTAGATATAAGGCTTTATAAATAAGAGGCTACAACAGAGACCGAGAGGAGGAATTGGTTTTGGTCTCCCGATGAGCTTAAGCTTCCCGTGTTCGCCCAGAATATCCAACTCAAGTTTATCAATAATAACTCATAACACTAAAGAGTTATTATTGCACTACCGTACCAATCCCATATTACAATATCTTATCATGAGTGTGTTAGTCTCCCTGTGTTTAAGATATCGAATGTCCACTAATTAAATGAGTTACTGACAACTCACTTAATTAATATTTAGCTCCAAGAGTAGTACCACTCAACTTTATTGTCATGTCGGACTAAGTCCACCTGCAGGGTTTACATAACAATCCTTATGAGCTCCTCAAGAGGATATCATCAACCTAGATCACTAGGACATAGTTTCATTCTATAATCAAGAACACACCATATAAATAATATCATTTCCCAACTTATCGGGCCTATTGATTTAACAAACTAAATCTCACCCTTTGATAAATTAAAGAAATAAATATTAAGTATACGTGCTTGTTATTATATCATGATTAAAAGTACGCACTTCCATAATAACAGAGGTCCTGTTCTTTTTTACAGTCAGTATAAAAAGAACAACCTCAAATGGTCCTACTCAATACACTTAGAGTATACTAGTATAATTTTATAGTCAAGATAAACTAATACCAAATTATACTACAACCATTCCAATGGTTTGTCCCATTCCATCTTGATTGTGAGTAACTATTTATAATTTATAAGGAACTGATAACATGATCTTCTGTGTGACACCACACACCATGTTGTCTTCAATATAAATTAAATGAACAACTACATTTAGCATATAAATGTAGACATTTGACCAATGTGATTCTTATTTCAAAATAAATGTTTATACAAAAAACTAGACTTTTAGTATACATTCTAACAGTGTAAGGGTCGAGTGTGGCTATTTACTGTATTCGTTATTTAGTAGATACCTGGTGGATCTACCTATAACTATATATATAGATGTTATTCGATCGAGAAATTCGCTAAAGGGGGGGGGGGGGTGAATAGCGATTTAAAAAAAATATCATATTGAGAGTAAGCAGCGGGAGAGAAAAAGAACAACACTAACACAATCCGATTTACTTGGTTCGGAGTCTTTGTCGACTCCTACACCAAGGCCCGCACTCGTCGAGTGCTTTCGTTGGGCAATCACTAGCAGTTCATAAAAATGTTACAAGTGTAAGTACAGGAACTTTTAAAATGAATACCGACAACAGAATAAAGGAAAAAGAAATTCTTAGCAGCACATTGTCGGAGAAGCTTCGCAGCGTCGCAGGAGCACAGCATGGCAGAGCAAGCGTTAGATGGCATTGTAGTTGTTGTTTTGAAGCTCTGGAGAAGACCTCATTATATAAGAGGCTCCGAGCACTCGAATCCCTTCCGGGTGCCTGGACTGTGATGTAATGCAACCAACCAGAGTGCTCCATGTTGCAACGTCACTTTGGGATAAAACTTGCATTCCGGGTGCCCGGATCCCTTCCGAGCGTCAAGACCTCTATTTTCCAGCTACTTGCAAGAAAACGTTGGTCCAAAGCATAATGCAAATTACCCTGCAAAACAAAGTGTTAACATAGTTATAATAATCAAATAGAGTATTAATTAGATTCCGTCTCACCGAGACCAGAATCTAGTCAAGATCTCAACTTAGAGTTCTGAAATGGTTCTAAGTTGGATCGGCGCCTAAGTTCCATTCCCGGAAATGCGTCCTCACAGTCACTCCCCTCCAGTGACTTACCTTAAATTACCTGCCAGACGTCCGGTCAGCCCTTCGACCCATCTGGACTTCGTGTCAGATGTCTGGTCAGCCCTTTGACCCGTCTGGACTTCGTGCCAGCTATCCGGTCGGCCCGTCAACCTAGATGTGCTTCATGCTAGACATTCGGTCACCCCGTGACCTGTCTGGACTTCGTGCTAGCTATCCGGTCGGCCCGTCGACCTAGCTGGGCTTCTTCTGCACACTTGGTCAAAGCGTTAGATCACAATAAAACTAACTTAATCTACTTTGTCATTCATCAAAACCTGAGTTAGATCGTTAGTGATAACTGCACCAATAATCTCCCCTTTTTTGATGCAATGACAACCTGGTTAAGTTAGTGAAAAAATATGCAATAAATAAGCATTTACAAGCAATGATGTTAAGTTAGTTTTTATTTTTGGTAATTTTTCGTTGCTAACTAACTTAAACCATCTAACCCTTCCCCTTTGACAATCATCAAAAAAGAATATAGGATAGATAAAAATAAGCGATTAAGAAAATAACGTAACAGAGAATCCGCACTAGAATCAGATTGACTTGGGGGAGTTTAAAGTAGAAAATTTTAAAAAATTTGCTTTAAAATTTTTCTTTTTAAGTTTTCAAAATAACTAAATTTTGAAAAATAGCTAACTTAGGTTGAAAATCAACTTAACTTGCAAAATAAGCTTGCAAATAGAAGACAAAATTAAAGAATAGTTTTCAAACATAAGTTGTATAGAGGCTAATTTTCAAAAAGTAAGATAAAAGCCAATTTTATAAAATTTTAAAGCTAAGTTTGTAACATCCAAAAAGCTAATTTTAAAATTTATAGTAATTTTCAAGTATTAAGTTCTGAAAGAGCTAGTTTTTCTAAAATAAATTTTCAAAAATAAATTTATATAAAATTCATCTTTGGATTATAAAATGTAAGTTTACAAACTTTGTTGTTCAAAGTCAACAAAATCCAATTTCTAATTTTCAAAACTTAGTTTATAAAAGTTAATTCTTTTCAAAAGTGGATGAAAAAAAAATATTTTTCAAAACTAATTTTACAAAATATTTTCAATAAAGGAAAACTAAATAAAATAAATTTTGAATTAATTCTCCCCTTGAACCTTAAAAAAAATTGTCTAACCAATTAGTTATTTACTGACTATCAGAGGATAGCAACTTTCACTTGGTTAGTCAGGTTAAGTCAATTTGTAATCAGTTAGTATTTGACTAAGCTAAAAAACTTAACTTGATTGATATGTGTTTTGTATTTAACGCCCAGACTTGTGTTGATGCACTGAAATAAGCATCTTAAGTCTAGGCAATCTGCCTATGCATCTCACCCCTTTCTAAGTTCAGAAATACACAAACAAGTTAGCCCTAATGTGTTGGTGAGATGCTCAAACCTTAGATGTATAAGAGCATGCTTTCTAAAGGATTGATCTATTTTAAGGCTAAATTTGATTTTCAAAAATGAGAAATTTTGAAAACATAAATGTTTTTATCCTAGAATTTAAGAAAAACATTTTTTAAAAAAATAATTTCTGTAATTTAAGAATCCTAGTCTATTAATCAGAATAAGATAAGTCAATATCTGAGAAGCAATATAACTAAGTCAAAATAAAATAGTCACGATAAAGTACACATAGTAGCGATCTAGTCTATCGGGATGATGAGGAGAGTGGTCCAGACTCCAAGGAATGTAACATCTCTATCAGCTCAGTATGATGGGTCTGGTCATCCTCTCGGGAGCTGGATCGGTCAACGTCAAAGGTCGGAGATCTCCTGTCGCACGTCCCGTCATAAGTCGGATACCTCCTGCCGCATCTCCCATCATAGGTCGGTGACCTCCTACCGCATACCTCGTTGAAAATCAGAGGCCTCTTGACGGAGAGTCATCATAGATAGTTCGGCAACTCAATCGCCTAGAGTGCGAGGAGCGGGACGTGGTACTCGGGCTGGGGGCAGTGTCGGGGCCGGAGCAGCCTCGTCGAATAGTGCGACCATAAACTCATCCTACTCTGCCTCCTCTTCCTGGGCATCTAGGTCAAGCTGGTGCTATGCCCCCCTCCGCCAAGATAGGACCCCTCATCATCTATCTGGATACCTCCTAAAGAGAAGTTCCTAGATCCTACAACGTCAAACTCAGTCAGGACTCGGACATCACCTCTGGTGACGTTAATACGTAGGGAGGCAATATATGCCGTCAAAATGTGACAGTACGGCATGTGAACTCGTGCGCTGGTGGTGACTCCAGCTGAGTAGATAATAGTCTGAAAAATATGTAGGCTAATGTCTATATCTAATCTATGGCAAAAGGCATAAAGGAGAAAAGAATGGAATGGACGCATCATCGCGATGTCGCGAGTGGTCAACGGAAAAATGCAGGAGACTAAAACCCTATAGAGTACATAGTCGTGAACTCGAAGGGATACTGACCTAAACATAGTAACAGTGTGTCACGCCCCCAAAGGAGCCCCTACCGAAAAAATTTCGGTAGCACCTCCCCTGTACCGGTGACAATCTGAAGCATAAATACATATAAAAAACATCAGCCACATGCGACTGGAATATATATACAACCACACAGTTATAAAATCAACCCACTCGGCTGAAACAATAATAAAACACAACCACGCAGTTATATATATACAATAGACAGCCCACTCGGCTGTATTAAACCAACACAGTGGAAAAACGATAACGAAAGCCCATACAAAACAAATCAACACACTGCTAGCCGGCTAGGCTTTATACAACAACCATAACAACAAATACAACAACACACCAAATACAACAATCACCAAATACAAATAAAAGATATACAAAACCAGAAACGGTCTTCGGATGTGACGTAGGACCCGGCAGACAGGATACTCCAAGTGACACTCCAACCATCTACCTGAAAACATAAAGACATATATGCGGTGGTGAGTATAGGTAACTCAGCGGGTAATAGACAGGATAGTGCATGATCTATAAATAACATGGAGATCAACAGTATACAGTCTCAGTAGAGAATAAAGAACAGGATCATACTAACATATCCAATAAACACAACTACCAGTATCAACAATCTCACATGGTATAACAACCATAACTGACATGCAAAAACCGCACATACTACAACTGACAAGAAGATAAACACATACCCAATCTGGAGACGACACATGGTATAATGATCAGTAAACTCACTGGATCTGCAACAAACCCACTCGTGACACCTGTGCAATATAAACACAACTGCATATACATATAAAATAAATGACATGTATGCAACATGACAACCATATGCAACAATCATATCGCAAACAAATGCAATATACCACAAACACATGCAACTAGTATCTACTAGGCATGTATGCAAATATATCTCCAAAGATGCACCGCGCATCAAATGCCAATGTGCATGCATGCTCCATGGTCACCCCCGCCACCTCTCTAGACACCACGACCCCTGTATGGCCGAGAGGTTTGGGTCCGTGACAAACCGTACTAGCCTCCAGTACAAGCACCGCTATAGGAGGCTAAAGCGGACGGTCAGTTAAGTAGTTATATAACTACATAGATAAGGGTCCCTGACCACTCACATCTCTAGCCCTCTGACTACTGTACTCTCAAGACGCACTACTCCAGAGTGGTCGAGGCTGACAGAACACTGAGCGGCTGAGTAAGTGTGACAGGACTAGCTCCACTCCTCCAACAGTGGTCGAAAGGATAGCTATAAACGACTGACGACTCTCTCTACCACAAGGAAGACAATCGTCATCAACAATGCAATGAATGATGAACATGATATATATATAATCATGATACGAACACCATCATCATCCATGCAACTCTAAATCCACCTAAGTACCCCCACAACATGAGTATGATCATCAAGATACCTCTACATATCCCACCAAACACATATACACAACTACATATGCATAATCAACCAAGAATCTCCTATAATCCCCCTAACACATGTACACCGAACATAGGTACAATCAACATATATCCTCCAGTAAAAACACATCAGACACATGTATATACAACAAATATACAATCAACATAACTCCTCCAATCATCACACCGGACAAATGTGTACACGACATACAAATGGACAATCATCATATGAACACTGCCAACGAACTATACACTACCATACACACTCTACATGTGCACAAATACCACAGAGTACAGATAATCCAAAGTGTAGACTGTATAAGAATTAAATAGATCATCTTAAGGGTCAAGCATAAGTATCAAGTAGGAAAGTAACCAACGAACACGATATAAGGTAAAGCAGCCTAAACCATCACATAATAACCATGCACTAAGCTCAATAAAAATCTACATAGAGCCAAGGAAGAAATACTCGCCTTTATCTGTCGACCGTGATAAATTAATCCCACGTAGAGCCGCCCGTCTCGAATCCAAGTCCTGTGATCACACACTATATTTAGCTAATTACATAGGTAGCAAATAGCTAAATAAACTCTCCAATCTAATTAGGGGAACCCTAATCGAAATAATTAACATAATTTCTTAATCCAATTAGGTTTAACTAAATCCACAATCCTTCACTCCATATCCAAACAACCACAACAATTTATCCACTCCTTAACTACCCCAAATCCTTCCATGATCACCTAGAACAAAACAAACCTAAATATCCCGAATAAATTCTAGATTATGTTTACACTCTTAAAACCTCCAAGTACCCAACATAATCATTCTTGCTATCACTATTAACCATTCCCGATCAAACAATCCCATTATAAACCTAATTTAGTAACTTACTAATGGGAAAATCAGAAATGCATCACTGGAATACACTCACCTTGAGATAGAGCAGCCAAATCCAGTACCCCATAGCCCTACACCCACTGTCCAGCAGCTACAAATACACCTACACACCAATTCTTCCAAGAATCAATCTAGAATACCAATTATACAGCAAAGGGTTTGCTGAAACCCTAATCAACAGTCCAAAACTTACCTCAATAGACCCTTACCTCCTCACCCAAGACCTTTACAACTTCAAGAAGTGGAATTTGGAGTGATCGGCAACAGGGCAAGTCCACAGTATGTTGATCCTCTCCTCCTAATCCAGATCAAAGAGAGAACCACAAATGAACCCAATTATACCAAAATCCTTAAATCCACAAAATTTTCGGGCGAAACATACCTTGATCCATCACCTCCGATGTTGTTGCCCAATCCAATCCAACAGGAGTGGAGCTACGGAACAAACCCTAGCGATCATACTGAGGAGGAGACCATCGATCGACTGGGAACGCGAGTCAACCCCCCCCCCTGCCGTGCCCTAGCTCCGCCGAGTCATTTCCTCACGTGCCAGCACAGCCTAAGAGGATATCACTCCATCAAAGATGGTCGGAGTCATCAAGATCTGGCGACGCTTTCCCCCTGGTGTCGCAACGAAGCCGAGATTGCTGGGGAAGCCGTCAGCGTCAGGTCGTCCGCGGTTGAGAGAGAAAGACCAGAGGATCGCAAGAGGGAGAGCGTCTATTGCTCTCACACAGCCGATGGAGTCGTTGCCCTAGCCTCACACGAAGGAAGATGGTCGGCGATCATGAGCTCGGCGTCGGTGAGGCGAGAAATCGCCGGAGAGGGAGGTTTCGGGCAGATGAGTTATCAGGGAAGAAATGAATCGGGGAAGAAAAATAAAGAAATAAAAACCTTGGTTTAAGTTAAATAAACCTTATAAATCTTTAATCAACTCCCATTTAAATGGGTATCCCAAACAGGCTCCGCTTAGCCTCATCGATTCATCCCCTCAAAACAAGTCATACGGGCTCCGTTTAAATCCCGAAAAATTTCTAAAAATTCTCAAAAAATCCAATAAGATTTTTCATCCAATAACATTTATTATTTAATTTTTCAATATTTTACACAGTGGGTACTCGCTCTCCCCAAAAAAAATACGAAAAAAATCATATCAAGAGTAATGTACAAGTAAAGATCACCAAATGGTAGATCCCTAGGAGGGTAGCACTGAAAAGTGCACATAGATGATCGTAGGCCTAAAAAGGTTCGGATGATGGTAGGGGATAGCGTGATATCAGTACCAGCTACCCTAGTAGTATATGTAAGATCATCTACCCTGACTAAGTTATTGTACAATTCAGCACACAAACCAATGTTTATTGAACTGGTGCAGTAAACAAGGTTCTACAAGCTATAGTAGTCAATGACTTCTATAGCTGGAATGCAGGAGCACAAAAAAAACTATTTATCTAAACACCTAGTCCAGATAGGCATATAAATGGTAGACTCAAACCTAATCCAAAGTTCATCAGTAGGGAACCTAGGGTTGGTACTAGCGGTAGAGGACTCAGCACCAGATCTAGAACGTTTCCTAAATTATTAAAGAAAAATTAAACTAAGCATAAAATATAAAAATGAAGCATTTTAGAAACTTGAGAAAGGGAAAAAAATTACTGAGGCATCGTGAATAAGAATACTAAAAATTACAACCTTGATTAACTAGCAGTAGCATAATAACCGAAGAAAGAAGGAAAATTTAATTATCAATCCCTCTAGCATTAAGGCTCGGTGAGAACCTTTGCACGAAATGGAAGGGTGAGGTGCAAGGAGAGGGGGCGCCCTTGCCACCCCTTATATAGGCCAGTCCGAGCGCCCGAAATCACACCGGGCACCTGGAATGGGAGCCGGGGTGGGGCGCCTGGAGTGCCTTCCGGGTGCCCCGAAAGGCAATACCAGGGGTGCCCGCCCCTGGTTTTTGACTGTTTTTCTTTTTTGTTAAAAGATTTTTAAGTTAAAAATGATTTTAAAATAAGTTTTAAGGTTAAAATAACTGTTAAAATGATTTTTTTTAAAGTTAAAACAAATTTTAAAATAATTTTTTAAATAATTTTTAAAATTATTTTTGAGATAAAATATATTCTTTAAATAATTTTTAAGATAAAATAATTTTTAAGAATAAACTTTTTTTAAGTTAAAATAATTTAGTAAGTTAAAAATGATTTTTTAAAATAATTTTTATAATAAGTTTTAAGATAAAATAATTTTTTTAAATAATTTTTAAGATAAATAATTTTTTATTAAAATAAATTTTAAGTTAAAATAATTTTTTAAGTTAAAATAATGTTTTAAAATATTTATGTTAAAATGATTTTTTAAAATAATTTCTAAGATAAAATAATTTTTTTAAATAATTTTTTAAGTTAAAATAATTTTTAAAAATAATTTTTTTAAAATTTAAAATAATTTTTTTAAGTTAAAATAATTTTTAAAATATTTTTTAAAAATTAAAATAATTTTTTTTGTTTGAAATAATTTGTAAAATAATTTTTAAGTTAAAATAATTTTTTTTGGTTAAAATAGTTTTTAAGTTAAGTTAATTTAATTTAAATTTAATATTAATATGAATTTGATTTTGGTCCTTAGTCATCTCACCTGATCTAAATTTTTAATCAGGAAATTCCTATAATTTTGTGAGATAAGTTAAATTCGATTTTTAAGGTTTGGTTTAACTTTTTGTTAGATTTAGGTTTAGCTTTGGGCTCAACAAATAGGCATTCTTTGGATAAACTTTTGGGCTATGGTAAGTCACTTGGGCGTCATTAGAGTAACCATGCCTTCAAGGTTTTCCAAATAGTCCTATCCACTGAGCTTAATACAAAACTTTGGTCTAACTGGTTAGGATCCATAAAGGGTTGCTTCGGTTAGTTCCACTAAGTCAAATGCTCCAGGTTGAAGCCATATCTTCCTAGACATACATAGATAAAGTTTCCCTAACGTACTATCATCCAAAACTTCACCAGTACCGTTGGTCAAGTTAAACTATTATCCCTTTAAACTAGTTCTAATTACCATATCGGGTAGGTTAGTTTTTGGTTACCCTATCGGATAGGTTAGTTTTGGAGGTGTCAGCTATTGTGGAGCCTCCCCTGAATTATTGGCCTGTATTTTCAAGTTTTTTATTCTAGGTTTATGTTTGTTACTTTTATAATTATATTTAACTTGATGATAGTCTAACTTTTGGTGGGTTTTAAAATATTTAGATTTTGATTTAGTTAGTCTAGGTTTGTGTTTTGAGTTTTGATTTGGTTTATTAGATTTTATATAGTATATTTTATCTTTGGGTATGTAATATTGGTTAATTCCTACTTGTGCGGTTAAGCACACTTTTGGAACCCAAGTTTTAGTTTGTTGTTTGTGTTGGGTTATTAGTGATTTAAATGTTTTATTTAAACTTGACTTGTAGCCAAGTCCGATTTGATTGTAGACAACTTTTTGACTATTTAAAATAAGATCTAAATTTTTAGATCTTGTTGTAAATTTTTCTAAAAGTTCTTTTAGTTTATTAATTTCTATTTTTAATGTTGAATTTTTCTCCTCAAGTGTTGGGTCTTGAGTTGGATTAGAATTTATGATTTGTTCCTTAAGGTTCTAGTTTTTCTCGAGAAGCAATTTATTTTCATTTTCAGTTGCAGTTAATTTCTTATCTAAACAAGCAATAATTTTAAAAAAAAACTTATTTAAATTAAGATATACCTCTTCGGGCCCTTCGAAAACGAGTACGGACTCATGACTCGATTTGGGTTTGGACCCGTCTTCCGATTCGTCCTCCGATTCTTCTTCGCGAGCCATCAACGTGAGGTGGCTTTGATGCTTCTGATCTTCGACCTCCGATTCTTCTGAGGATGAGTCATCCCAGGTTGCTTTGAGAGCCTTCTTCTTGGTTGTTTTCGACTTGTTGCTCTTCAATTTCGAACACTCGTTCTTGTAGTGGCCTTTCTTATTGCACCCGAAGCGAGTCGCATTCCTTGGTTCAATAGTGGAGTTGATCTTCTGCATGTCCCTTTTGCTGAAGTTCTTCTTCCTCCTGGTGAACATCTTCCTTACCAGGTTCACTAAGTACTCTTCATCTTTAGAATCTTGGTCGGACTCATCTTTAGGTTCAGGCTTGATTTTTGTCCTTTCCTTGGAGCAACCTGCAAACAAAGCGATACATTTCTCGGTTCTGGTGTTAGTATGCTCGTGTAATTCAAGTTCACAAAATAACTCGTTTAATTTTAATTTAGAAAAATTCTTTGAAATCTTGTAGGCATCCACAATGGATGCCCACAATGTATTTCATGAAAACGCGTTTAAGGCATACTTGATTAAGTCGTGATTCTCCATCTAGTGGCCTATCGCGTGAAGTCCGTTGAGGATGTCTTTGATCCTCGCATGAAGTTGGCTTGCCATTTCTCCTTCCTGTATTTTAATATTAAATAATTTATTTAGAAGGAGATCACGCTTAGTTACCTTGGTGTCGCTCGTTCCTTTGTGTAGTTCGACCAGCTTGTCCCATAACCCCTTCGCATTTTGGTGTGGACCCACTCGGTTCAGCTCTTGCCTTGTTAGCCCGCATTGCAGTGTGTTGAGAGCTTTGAAGTCCGTCAAGGCTTTCTTTTTCATGTCTGGGGTCCACTGTTCCAGGTCCAATGGATTTCCAGAGTTGTCGACCGGTGCCTTGTAGCCTCTGGTGATGCTGAACCACTGGTCGAAGTCGGTCTTCAAGTAGACCTACATTCGCTTCTTCCAGTAGGGAAAGTCATCCCCGTTGAATAGAGGAGGATAGACTGTGCTGAATCTTTCGATTTGAGACATTTTAACCTTGCACACACAAAAAAAATAAGAGATTCCAAGACTTGGTCTTGGATTAGTAGTGCGGTATTTAAAATAAAAGGTATCTAAAATTGAATTAGTGTTGCACCAATTCAGATTAATTGCTACGAGAAAATTTTCAAAAAGGTAACGATACCAGTTTGGATTATAATGTAAAATTGAAAACCAAAAATAATTTTAAAAGAATTTCACCCCCTTTTCTGATAGGTGGTTGCACCAAATCAGAGCGATACCTGTTCTGATACCACTTGTTCGATCGAGAAATTCACTAGAGGGGGAGTGAATAGCCATTTAAAAAAAAAATTATCGTATCAAGAGTAAGCAGCGGAAGAGAAAAATAACAACACTAACATAATCTGATTTACTTGGTTCGGAGCCTTTGTCGACTCCAACTCCAAGACCTGCACTCGTCGAGTGCTTTCGCTGGGCAATAACTAGCAGTTCATAAAAATGTTACAAGTGTAAGTACAGGAACTTTTAAAATGAATACCGACACCAGAATAAAGGAAAAAGAAATTCTTAGCAGCACATTATTGGAGAAGCTTCGCAGCGTCATAGGAGCACAACACGGCAGAGCAAGCGTTGATGGCGTTGTAGTTGTTGTTTTAAAGCTTTGGAGAAGACCTCGTTATATAGGAGGCTCTGGGTGCCTGGACTGTGACGTAGCCCAGCCAACTAAAGCGCTCCACATTGCGACGTCACTTCGGGATAAAACTTGCATTCCGAGCGCTCGGATTCCTTCCGGGCGCCTGAACTTCTATTTTCCAGCTACCTGCAAAAAAACGTTAGTCCGAAGTATAATGCAAATTACCTTGCAAAACAAAGTGTTATCACAATTATAATAATCAAACAGAGTATTAATTAGATTCCGTCTCACCAAGACCAGAATCTAGTCAAGATCTCAATTTAGAGTTTCAAAATGGTTCTAAGTTGGATCGGCGCCTAAGTTCCCTTCCCGGGAGCGCGTCCTTACAGTCACTCCCCTCCAGTGACTTACCTTAACTTACCTGCCAGACGTCTAATCAGCCCTTCGACCCATCTGGACTTCATGCCAGACGTCCAGTCAGCCCTTTGACCCATCTGGACTTCATGTCAGCTATTCGGTCGGCCCATCGACCTAGTTGGGCTTCGTGCCATACATCTGGTTACCTCGTCGACCTGTCTGGACTTCATGCCAGCTATCCAGTCGGCCCATCGACCTAGCTAGGCTTCTCCTGCACACTTGGTCAAAGCATTAGATCACAATAAAACTAACTTAACCTACTTTGTCATTCATCAAAACCTGAGTTAGATCGTTAGTGCTAACCACACCAACAGATGCTAGATAGATCATTATACTGGAGGTTTTTATGATGATTGAGATGTTGTATTGATGATGATTGTGTCGATATTATGATTATATATCATGTTTATCATTGCACTGCATGTTGATGACCATTGTCTCCCTTATGGTGTGAGAGAGTCGTCAGTCATTTTTAGCACCACACATTCAGTCACTTATGGGTAGCGGTAGCTGGAGTAGTTGTCGCTTGTCCTGTTGTACCACTCGACCACTCAGCGAGGGAGTGATATCGAGCGTTGTGAGCAATTAGGGACTCTGATGCTATGTAGTTAGATAACTACTTAGCGAACTATCCTCTTCGGCCACTCTATAGTGATTAGAGGATAGTACAGTTGTCATGAACCCAAACCTCAGTCATACTAGGGTCATGGTGTCTTGAGGGAGTGATATCCAACGTTGTGAGCAGTTAGGGACTCTGATGCTACGTAGTTAGATAACTACTTAGCGAACTGTCCTCCTCGGCCACACTATAGTGATTGGAGGATAGTACAGTTGTCATAAACCCAAACCTCAGTCATACTAGGGTCATGATGTCTTGAGAGGTGTCGGGGGTGACCATGTGGCATGCATGCGTATTTACATACGATGCGAGGTGCATCTATGGAGATATATATGCATACATATCTTATAGTTACTAGTTACATGTGATTGTGATATGTTGCACTTGTTTGAGATATGATTGTTGCATATGTTTATCATGCTTCATACATGTTCAATATTATATATATATATATATATATATATATATATATATATATATATATATATATATATATATATATATATATATGTTGTAGTCTATATTATTCAAGTATTATGAGCAGATATGTTACTAATCCCTAGTGAGTTTACTGATTATTATACCATATGTGTCGGTTCCAGATTGGGTATGTGCATTTCTTATGTCAGTAATGATTATGTATAACTATTATATCAGTTATGTTTATGTGTATTGATTATATCAGTATGATCATGTTCTTATTTTCCTATTGAGACTATATACTTTGATCTCTATATTTTATATAGACCATGCACTATCTTATCTATTACCTGTTGAGTGACTCATACTCACCATCGCATTTGTGTATTGTCTTTTCCTCAGGTAGCAGGTAGTGATTATGGAGTCGCTTGGAGTATCCTATTTGTCAGTCCCACGTCACATCATATGACGATTTCTAGTTTTATTTCTTGTTTTACTTGCATTACATTTTGTAGACTTGCCATTGTATAACTTGATTTGGTTTTGAGTTTTGCTATGTAGTGTCTTGTATTTATTTTGTTGTGGTTGTATAAAGCCTAGCCAATTAGCAGTCTGACATTTTTGGTTATGGGTTTTCTTTTTATCTTTCGCTGTGTTTTTAGTACACCCGTGTGGATTATTTACTATACAATTGCATAGTTATATTCTTTTTATTTCAGCCGTGTGAGTTGTGTATATAACTGCATAGTTATATATATTCTAGCCGTGTGAGCTATTGATAGCTTGTGAGTAGCCCTGTGACATTGTATACATGTTTTATTTGTCACTGTTACACGAGAGATGTTGCCCGTTTATTGGGCATGAACTCTTCTAGGGTGTGATACATCAAATAATCCATATGGTTCATATCCACCAAATTATCCATATCCATAAAATTATCCATCTGATCCGCATGCAATAAGTATGCTTTTTTACATCTCCAATAGAAAATGAATTGGTAGAAATTTTTAATTTTTTGCAAGTGTGATTTTTTTTATATATCGTACTCCTTCATTTCAAATTTATAATAATATTTAAATTTTAAATAAATGACACCCATAAAATAAAAAATATATTTTATGTAATAAATATATTTAAAAATAATATTATTATTTATTTTAAATAATAATCATTTAAATTGTGTAAATAAAATTAAAATTATATTTATTTAATGTAAAATAAGAATAAAGATGAATGAGTGGATAGCGGGACCATAAATAATGAGTATTAATATTAAAATAAATGTAAGAAAATGAGAAAAATCCCAAATCATAACTTCAACTTTACATGCAGTCCCCGTGCCCAAAAATTTTTATTCCTACTCTCTGCATACAAAGTTTTGTTTACTCTAATTATCTCATGCAAATATTGTTACCTAATTATCTCTCATATTTTTAGGTACAAAAAGTCTAAGAATAAGTATAATTTTTCTTAAATTTAACACTTTAAACTAGAATTGAGTATATTTTCTATCAAAATTTCCCCTTATATTTTTTAGGTATAAAAAAAACTAAAAATGAGTATAATTCCTGTTTAATTCATCAATTTAAACAAGAATCAAATATATTTTCTATTAAATTGAGCACGACTTTTTTCTCCCTTAATATAATTCCTCTTAAATTTAGTACCATTTAAAGAGAATCTAGTATATTTTGTTGGTGCGGAAGCATCCGACGATCGAAGCTATGTTTTGATTATGTCAAAGGGTTCAAAGTTAAGATGTTTTGTTATCTAATACGTTGAATGAGCTTTGCAGGAAAGTCCTAAGTGTACTTAGGCAAAAGTCCTAACTGCGGTTAGGCAGGTGAAAACCCCTAGGGGGCGGTAACCCTAGGTTCTAGGGGTGGTAACCTTAGGTGAAGAAAAGTCCTAGCCGTGGTTAGGCAAGTGGAAAACTCTAGGAGGTGATAACCCTAGATCATAGGGGTGGTAACCCTATGCGAAAAGCCTTGGCGGGACAGAGTCTTCGGGCAAAAATCCTAGGGGGTGGTAACCCTAGGTGGAAATCCTGGTGTCCGAACCAGGTGGAAGTCTGGACAAGTCGTGGAGTGGGCGTCCAGCATGAAGACCGGAAGATTCGAGCATCGAGCAAAAGTCCAATCGATCTGGAGGACCGAAGTGGCAAAAGGTAACTTCTCCTGAGTGGAGTAAGTGAGGACGCGTTCCCCGGAAGAGGGAACAGTAGGCGTCGGTTCGACCTAGGGTTTCCGATAGGAAATCCGAAGTCAGAACCGGACAGTCCGAAGACTGTCAATTTATTTACTTATATATTATCTGCTATATTCTAACTCTATTTTGTAGGAGAACAGTTCTAACAGTTTCTGTGCAGGGTCAGAATTGACCGGGATCGGTCGACCGAATGCTTGGATCGGTCGACCGAACCCCCAAGCCGTAGATCAGATTTCCAGGGAGTGGACCGGGCTCAACCAGGGGATCGGTCGACCAAACCTGGTTATCGATCTACTGAACCAGGGATAAAACTTGACCAGATCGAAGCGGAGTGAACGGATCGGGCGGATCGGATGAGGGGGAAATCATCTGATCGGTCGACCGAATGCGGGGATCGGTCGACCGATCCGCCTCGGGCTGCAGCTTCCAGAACAACTCGAACAAAACAACCTATGCTTTTGAACGCTGCTCCGAACGCTTCAACTACACTCTGCTACTCCGACAACTAACGACTCCGTTCTTCAATTCTTTTGTATTGTAGGTATTATTTCTTTATTCAGTACTTGTACTCTTAAATTGTAAAAGATTTTCGGATTGATAATGATTGCCCACCGAAAGCGATCTACGATCGCGGGCCTTGGAGTAGGAGTCGCCACAGGCTCCAAACCAAGTAAATACCTTAGTCTTCTGTGTGTGTTTGTCTTTTATTATTTTCGCTGTGTTACTTGAATTTCTGAATATTAAACGTGTGAAAGCCACAAGCGCTATTCACCCCCCCCCCCCCAACAATTGGTATCAGAGTGGGGTTGCTTTGATTTGGTGCAACCACCAATCAAGCACTTTTTCGTGGTATTTTCAGTTTTTCAGAGTCGATCGGAATTAAGTATAGTTGCTATATTCTGATCTATTTTCTCGTTCGAGTCGATTTTTGCTCGAAGTTGGTGCAACACCACTCGAGTTCGTTTTCCTTTTATTATACATCCCGCACTACTAATCAAAGACCTAGTCTTTTATTATAGCACAGTCCATCCTCCGCTCTTCTCCGGCGAAGACTTCGGCTACTGGAAAGGCCAAATAGAGTCATACCTGCAAACCCAGTTTGAAGTCTGGATGATCATCAAGATAGGCCTCGAACTCCCACTTGATGGCACGGGCAAATTAGTATCATGCGTGAACTATGATGCATCCTTAATAAAGAAAGTAGAAGCAAACGTAAAGGCAACCTGCATACTCCAGTGCGGTCTGACAAAGGAGGAACTCAACAGAGTAGGACCGTTCTCAAGTGCAAAGGAGCTATGGGAAAAGCTAATCGAACTACATGAGGGTACATCAGAAACCAAGGTGAGTAAGCAAGATCTGCTTTTCAATAAATTATATAATATCAAAATGTAGGAAGAAGAGACAGCAAGCCAGCTTCACGCCAGAATTCAAGACCTGCTGAATGGACTCCATGCCATAGGACAGAAAGTGGAGAACAGGGATGTAATAAGGTATGCACTCAACGCCTTCCCTAGGAATACCTTGTGGGCATCCATGGTAGATGCGTACAAGGTATCCAAGGACTTATCTTCAATTAAATTAGATGAACTCTTCTCTGAATTTGAATTGCATGAGCAGATTAATGCACGCCTGGTCGAAAAGGGTATAGCTTTGGTTGCATGTACTAGCAGAACACGCAAACCGAAATCGAGGTGCAGAACCGAACCAGAATCAGAAGAAGAACCTGATTCAGATGATGAAGATGACAAGCTTACTGTCGAACTCATAAAGCTCGTACGGAAGATGTGCAAAAAGAAAAAGGCAACCCAAATTAGCACAAAGATCAAGACGGGAGTTACATGCTACGGCTGCAACCAGAAGGGTCACTACAAGCCAGACTGTCCAAATCAAAAGCAACGAAGAAGGAAGGTGCTAAAGGAAACATGGTATGAGTCCTCAGACGAATCTAAATCCGAAGAAGAAGAACAAACAAGCCTTCTTGCTCTACCAGTACAAGGGAACATCGTTGAAATTGAGTCCGAGTTTGAGTCAGAAACCGAGAGCGAATCAGAAATCGAGTCTGAGCGAAGCCACGGATCCGTATCCGTTTCCAAAAGGCCAAACCCCGTTGTAAGTTCTTTACTCGTCGAGACTCAATTAGATGATTTACAAAAATTAGTTCCATATCTGTTAAAGAAACTGGCTAAATCCAACGTCCAAATCAAATCGCTCCAAAAGGAGGTAACAGCCCTTAAGGAACTGACTAACTCGAGTTCTTTGACTGAGCTGATTCAAATTGGAAGCTCCACTCAAGTCTAACAGCTTGAGGAAGAAATTCCAATTTGAAAACTCAAGTTAAAGAACTCAAGGAAACGTTGGAACGGTTCACCCTGGGTTCCAAGAATCTTGATCTGATTCTTGGAAAACAGCGAGTCGTTTACAACAAATCTGGACTTGGATTTAAGGCTAAAAGGAAATACCATTCATATTTGTCAATTGTTAACAGATCTAATAGAAAAGTAGTCCAAGCATGGGTACCAAAGTCCAAGTTGGTCAATCAAGTTGGACCTTGTTAATATGGGTCCCCAAGGATCAAGTACATTACCTTGATAGACCATATCGAGGCTATGATCCAAGGGGAGCCAATAGAAAAACTGTCTTAGTTAATAGATAGAATTGTTTGATGATTGTCTATTTATTTTATTGGCAATATGCATGATAAGATTTAGAATAGATTAAGGACCTATGCGTAATTTACAATTGTTCAGTTAAAACTAGGGGTTTCAAAAAGACAATTAAATATATAATTTCTTTGAGCAGCTCTATCTAGAAAGTGGTGGATGATCTCATACCCAAGAAGGCCTAGTGCCTCGCCACTGCCTGGGAACTAATCCTTGAAATGTGTATTTAATTAACTAATTGAAAAACATAAGCTTAACTCAAATGTAAATTAATCCTTAGAAAGAATCAAAATCAAAGATAATCATCTCACAAAATTATTTAAGATTACCTAATTAATAACTTAGAATCGGGTGAAATAGATCTAGATTAAACTTAGTCTAAAATAATATCAACTTAATTAATTCAGTTTAATCAAATTTATAATTAATTAACTTATTAATTAACATAATTAACTCTATAATCAAGTGAATTAATCTTTTAAAAATTCTTTAGAAAATCTTTTAAAAATTCTTAAGAAAATATTTTAAAATTCTTTAGAAAATCTTTTAAAAATTCTTTAAAAAATATTTTAAAAATTCTTTAGAAAAGTTTTTAAAAATTCTTTAGAAAATGATTTTTAAAATTCTTTAAAAAATCAAAATCTTTTAATAATTCTTTAGAAAATCATTTTAAAAATTCTTTAGAAAAACATTTTTAAAAAATTCTTTAGAAAATATTTTAAAAATTCTTTAGAAAAGATTTTAAAAATTCTTTAGAAAATCATTTTAAAAATTCTTTAGAAAATCATTTAAAAAAATTCTTTAGAAAAAATTTTAAAAATTCTTTAGAAAAAATTTTAAAAATTCTTTAGAAAATCATTTTAAAATTCCTTAGAAAATCATTTTAAAAAAAATTCTTTAGAAAATTATTTTTAAAATTCTTTAGGAAATCATTTTAAAAATTATTTTGAAAATCATTTTAAAAATTATTTAAAAAACTTATTAACTTTCAAAATCTTAATTAATTTTTAAATCAAATAATAAATAATTTTCAAATTTAATTCAAAGTCTTAATGATAAAATCTTCTAATCTAATTATGATTATAAACTCAATTAATTTTTAAATGTTCACTCCTTTGAAACTCAAAACTCAAACTTATTTTAAATATCAATTTCAATTTCGTCTCACACTCACTCATAAGTTGAACATGCTTTATAATCTAGATTGGGTGAAATGGAAAGTTAGGAAAATATAAAATATCTTTTTTCTTGGACTCTAGGATCCTTAAAATTTTTAAGCATTAATTAAGGGGCAGTGAAGGGACTTAATTTTAAATTTTTGTAATCTGAGAAAGAAAATTCATTTTTAAAACTATTTTTGAAATAAACAAAAATATATAAATTTTTTTTTAAAACCAAAAATTTTTTAAATAAAGAAAAAAGACTTTCTGTCATTTTTTTTACTTAACTAAGTTTCTCACTAACTCATTTTTGAAAATAATTTTTCAAAGGTTTAGCTAAATCTAAGTATTTTCAGCTATGTTGAGCTTAAGTTTATCAAAATATGTTTTCACATATTTTAGCTTTCCTTGAAAAATCAAGCTAAAATACTTTTAAAAATATTTTAACCATGGTTTTTAACTAAGTACTTAAGCTAATATTTTATGAAAATTCTTTAAGTTAAGTACTTATACTAAAAACTTAGCTATTTATCAAGGTATTTCTCAATGCAATCATTTTGAAGTCAAAACTTTAGCTAAGTTTATTTTTCAAACTAAAATGAAAGTTTCATTTTTTAAACATCTCTAAATTGGCTAAGTGCTACCCTTCAGGGGGAGCTCAGAGTTAATAGAATAAGTATTTTTTTTCTCTCTACGTATTTTCTTTTTGATTTATGTCAAAGGGGGAGAGAGAGACCAAAGTTAAGAGGAATATAAGGAATTTTTTAATTTCTCATTATTTCATTTCTTCTTATAGTACTGTTATGCTTTTGCTTAACTTTGAACTGTATTGTCAGAATAAAAAAGGGGGTGATTGTTGGTGAGGAAGCATCCGACCATCGAACCTATGTTTTGATTATGTCAAAGGGTTCAAAGTTAAGATGTTTTGTTATCTAATACGTTGAATGAGCTTTGCAGGAAAGTTCTAAGTATACTTAGGCAAAAGTCCTAACTGCGGTTAGGTAGGTGAAAAACCCTAGGGGGCGGTAACCCTAGGTCCTAGGGGGTGGTAACCCTAGGTGAAGAAAAGTCCTAGCCGCGGTTAGGCAAGTGAAAACCCCTAGGGGATGGTAACCCTAAGTCATAGGGGGTGGTAACCCTAAGCGGAAAGCCTTGGCGGGTCAGAGTCTTCGGGCAAAAATCCTAGGGGGCGGTAACCCTAGGTGAAAATCCTGGTGTCGTGAACCAGGTGGAAGTCTGGATGAGTCATGGAGCGGGCGTCCAGCATGAAGACCGGAAGATTCGAGCGCCGAGCAAAAGTCCAGTCTGTCTGGAGGACTGAACTGACAAAAGGTAACTTCTCCTAAGTGGAGTAGGTGAGGGTGTGTTCCCCGGAAGAGGGAACAGTAGGCGTCGGTTGGATCTAGGGTTTCTGGTAGGAAATCCGAAGTCAGAACCGGACAGTCCAAATATTGCTAATTTATTTACTTATATATTATCTGCTATATTCTAACTCTATTTTGCAGGAGAACAGTTCTAACAGTTTCTGTGTAGGGGTCAGAATTGACCGGGATCGATCGACCGAACGCTTGGATCGGTCGACCGAACCCCCAAGCCGCAGATTAGATTTCCAGCGAGTGGACCGGGCTCGACCAGGGGATCGGTCGATCGAACCTGGTTATTGGTCAACCGAACCAGGGATAAGACTTGACCAGATCGAAGCGGAGCGAGCGGATCGGGCGGATCGGATGAGGGGGAAATCATCTTATCGGTCGACCGAATGCGGGGATCGGTCGACCGAATGCGGGGATCGGTCGACCGATCCACCTCGGGTCAAAAATGATCCCAGATTTCGAGGATCTAGATCAGATCTGTAAAGGCTATAAAAGGAGCCTCGGGCTGCAACTTCCAGAACAACTCGAACAGAACAACCTGTGCTTTTGAACGCTGCTCCGAACGCTTCAACTACGCTCTACTACTCCGACAACTGACGACTATGTTCTTCAATTCTTTTGTATTGTCGGTATTATTTCTTTATTCAGCACTTGTACTCTTAAATTGTAAAAGATTTTCGGATTGATAGTGATTGCCCACTGAAAGCGATCTACGATCGCAGGCCTTGGAGTAGGAGTCGCCATAGGCTCTGAACCAAGTAAATACCTTGGTCTTCTGTGTGTGTTTGTCTTTTATTATTTCCGCTACTGTTACTTGAATTTCTGAATACTAAATGTGTGAAAGCCACGAGCGCTATTCATGTAACGACCACCCTTCTTACTACTACTACTACTCTCTAAGAGTGACCGTTACTTATCTACTACTCTACTTAACCGGTTTATTAAAAATCTCTAGGAAAACCCTACCGAAAAATTTCGGCAGAGTCTCCCCTGTACCGGTGACCCCAAACTGGGATACAAACACTATATACACAGCCACAGGCGGCTGGAACATATTTTTCACAACCACGCAGAAATAATAACACGACACTAAAAAGAAACTATTCTAGCAATAGAAAACTATATAACTCCAACAATAGGAAATAACTCAACTAACAATGCGGAATAGACTCAATTAATCAACATAGACAAAGGAAACAACTAATACAATCTCTATCAACTTAATAACTGAAAGAAAACTCAAAGGAGTCTTGACAGTTTCCTTAGCAAACTCATGATCTCTCCATAGTCCTGGCATCACACACCTTCATCACCACCACCTTGTCGCCTTCCTTGCTAAATCTTTTCCTTTCCTTTATCTGCAGTAGGAGGAAGTGCAGTCTATAAGCATAAAGCTTAGTGAGCGCTATCTACTCACAAAAACTCGATATGCATGTATATAAATAAAAACATGCTAAAACTGAATGCTAACATGTAAAGCTACTCATGCTCATAAATAGCAAAGGAATCAAACTAACTGAAATACTAATCATGTATAGCTAATCATGCTCAAAATCCAATAAAGGAATCATACTAACTGAAATACTAAACATGTATAGCTAATCATGCTCATAATCCAATAAAGGAAGCATACTAACTGAAATATTAAACATGTATAGCTAATCATGCTCATAATCCAATAAAGGAAGCATACTAACTGAAATACTAAACATGTAAAGCTACTAAACTTGTAAAGCTACTCATGCTCACAAGAATAATATACTAACTGCATGCTGAAAGCAAATAAAGCTAAACATGCTGAATAATCTAGTAGCAAGGAAACAATTGAAACTACTACTGCATGCTTACTAAGAACAGCAAGTAAGTATAACTAACTGAAATACTAACATGTGAAGCTAGTCATGCTCATAAATAGCAGTAGAAAGTCTCAATGGCATGCTAATATAAAAGAACTAACTTGCTGAATTTTTAGAGATAGAAGTGACTATCTTGCTGAAATAAAACTAAGACAGTTAACTTGCTGAAATTGAAACAAAAGAACTATCTTGCTGATTTCTGAACTTAAATTAAGTTTATTTCTTTTGTTCCAAAAGCTTATATATATATGTATATATATATACTTCAAAATAGATAATAAACTTCTTTTGGGCCCGGCATTGTACCACTTAGCGCGCATTCTTAATAAGAATCGAGGTAGCTAATCCCGAAACTACTAAGATACTTCTAGGCCTTGTGCCTAGGGGCAACTTGGAGCCCATCCCTTCTAGGCCATGTGCCTAGGGGCAACTTGGAGCCCATCCCTTGGATCTTGTGTCCGGTACATGCCATTTAAAAGTAAAATACTTTTTATCTTTAAATACTTCTTATAATAAAATGCCTTGGCATTTAATAAGCACCTTGTGTGCCAAAATCTCTAAAGTCTTGAATTCAGGATTTTACTTAAGGCCTTAGCCTTTTCCCTTTCTTTTCTTTATCTTCCTTTTACTTGTTAATACTTCTAAAAGTATTTAATAGGATTCTTATTTTTCCATTAGAATAAATGGCTGTTCATGCTTGTTAAAATAGCAAATGGAAATAACTTTGAGCTTACTAATAATGCTATAAAATAGAGCAAAAGAAAGCAACTTGGACTTTCTAAACATGCTGTAAAATAGAGCAAAAGAAAGAAACTTGGACTTTCTAAACATGCTGTAAAATAGAGCAAAAGAAAGCTAACTTGGACTTTCTAAACATGCTGTAAAATAGAGCAAAAGAATGCAACTTTGAGCTTCCTATACATGTTGTAAAACAAAGGAAAAGAAAGCACATCTAATCTTACTAATCATGTCACAAAATACACTTTATATATAGTTGTTTGTGCCCCGTTTTGGCCAGGAAAACTGCTGGTTCTGCACTTGCTAATAGGAAAGGCAACTAAATTAAATCCAGCAATACCAATAGCAAGTGAAACCTATAATTTCTCTAGCGATTAAAAGAAAGACTCCTATTAAACTCTTAACAACCTTACTATCCTTCCAAATTCCTGAAACCCAGCAGGAATCGTGATTCCCTTCTAAAACAAATCTGATGTCCAGCAACAGCAACAGAAAACAAGAAACACTTACTTCTTTTACCTTTCTATTCATCCTAATGTTGTACAAAACTAAAGCAAGGAAACCAAGCCATTAAAAATCCAACAGAACTCCCAAATTAGAGCTATCCACACCCATTGCATGGCACAAACCTAAATCCAAATTACTCAACAATAAGATGATACCTACTAGTGAATATAAATGCTCACTTGAATGAATCTGCTCATGCACATGCCTACTAGTGGGAGCTGTCTATAGTTCCATGGCAAGAAAGCAATATAAGGGAAACAAAATGCTATACATAGCTATTCCAACTAGCTGTTCTTTTTCATTGCAGCGAGGAGAAAGAAAGAACAAAATCTAAAACTGTGATAAACAAATCCGTCTCCTTTCATGTTCACTGCCTAAACAACAAAACTAAAATTCCCAAGGCTACATAATCCGATCAACACTTATATAACAATAGAACCAAAGACTTAGCTGCTCTTAATAAATCTGTACAAGATCTCAAACTAGTATGAAATTTGTGGTTGTTTATTGCTTATGGAGATACAAAAGGTATCCGAACTGCACACTTGAATTAATGTTGTTCATGCTCAGAATTAACGCTGATCTAAATCTGATCCGGATTTGGCACTAATCTAAAACTGCTTAACTAAATAAATAAAAGATCTAAAACTGATCTAACTTGCTATAGGTTTATAAAACCCAAGTCGAAGTTAAACATGAACTTAAAATTCATTTAAGTTAATCACAACCTATTTTGAAGTGTGTCCGCATCTCAATCTGAGATTGAAGCTACAAGATGGCATCTAAACATTTGCAGATTCACTTCCCTAAGATACAGAACTATATATATAACTACACATATATATATGTAACTATTTCTTGTTATTTAATTCAATCTAGATGCTCAATTAAACTAAACCATTTCTTGATCCTTCTTTGAAACCCACAACAGCAACACCAAAATCGCAAGAACCAAAAAGGAAACCAGCCGAACAACAGGAAGGCACAGAAATACCAAATCAGAGTTCATTCGCAAATCAAGACTCGCGGAACTACTCCTACTGCAGGTGAGAAGCAACTCACATTGGTGTTCTTTAACTTACAACCGAAGAAGATGACCTCTAGGGCTTCGGAGATGTGGCTGTTTCGGCTCTTCCTTGTGCCCGCGCGCTCTCTTTGCCGAGAGAAACTCGAACTTGTGAAGAATCCGCGGAGAAGGGAGCTCGTCGGCCGCCGGAAAACAATCCCTAGCCGCTGCTGCGTTTCCGCCCGAGAGAGAAGGCGCCGTCGCGAGGGAGAAAGGAATAGGTTTTCGGATTCGGGAAAAAAAGAATTAGGTCCTTTTAAAACTAGGGTTTTATTTATCAACTATAACATATATATTTCTCGCTTCATACTTATTAACAAAACATTCGCAGCTCGGTTGGTTGGCTGCGTTCGGCTTGAGGCGTGGCTCGCGAGTTCGAAACTCGGCTGCAACTATTTTTTTTTTTTCCTCCTATTTATTAGCTACTGCTTAAATAGAATATTTCTCCTTCTTAAATAAGAAACACTTGCTAGATCAGTTGGTTAAGCGGATCTTTGCTTAACCCGAGGTCTGGGCTTCGAATCCTCAGCCGCGCACTTTTATTCCAATTTATTTTAAACATTCCAACTATAGCTTAAATCTATTTCTCTCCATACTTGGTTAACAAAACCCGCGTAGCTCAGCTGGTTGGGCAGGTTTTGCTTGGGTCAGTCCGACCCGAGGTCGTGGGTTCGAATCTCACCTTCAACATTTTTTTTTTAAACTTCTTTCTTTTTGTAGCCCTACTAAACGACCTCCAAAAATTACGTAAAAATACTCTAAAAATTCCTAAAAATCTCTAGAATATTTTAAAAGTATTTCCAAATATTTTTATGGACTTTTAGAACTTGAAATAGGGAAAATTGGGTCGTTACAATTCACCCCCCCCCTGCGCTTTCGATCCAACATATTTTTCATCCAATTGAGGTGGAAAAAGAGTCGTGCTCAATTTGATAGAAAATATACTAGATTCTAGTTTAATGTGTTGAATTTAAGAGAAATAATACTTATTTTTGAACTTTTTGTACCTAAAAAATATAAGGGGCGATTAAGTAAATTGGTGTCCATTATGTTTTGTTAAGGAGTGAAATAAAGTTTTTAGGATATGGGGATTACATATAAAGTTGAAGTTATGATTGAGGAATTCATGTAAATTTTCCCTTAATATAATGTGTATGTGACATGTGAACCCCATAATAATGAGTGTTAATATTAAAATGAATATGAGAGAATGAATGAGTTAATATAATGTTTATGTGACATATGACGCTATGTTTTTTTTTTTGATGAAATGGTGATATTCTAAGACCCACCAATGTAAATTCCCTAAGTAGCCTATTGAAAATATCTTAAAGAACTTTAGTTTTGTATCATAGTTTTTTTTCGAGATTTTGAAAATGGATAGAGCCCAATGACAATTTAACTTGTTTTTCTTAAATTTAAATTTTATTTTAGTAAAAGATGATTATGTGTAGGTGCAGCGGAGGCTGGCAAGAGGGAGGT
This sequence comes from Zingiber officinale, assembly GCF_018446385.1. Taxonomy (NCBI): domain Eukaryota; kingdom Viridiplantae; phylum Streptophyta; class Magnoliopsida; order Zingiberales; family Zingiberaceae; genus Zingiber; species Zingiber officinale. The sequence goes on along the minus strand of NC_056006.1, from coordinate 22,751,673 downwards.
GAATTGCTTCTGAAAAGATAAAGTATACCCTCCTCGGAGTTTTCAACTCAAAATAAAAGTAATAGTAAATAATAACAATAAATTAACAGAAACGAAAAGAGACTCAGCTGTTTACTTGGTTACAACCAAGAAGGTTGTTAATCCAAGGCAGTAAGAAAAAGCGCACTAAAGAATCTCCTTCTCTGAAGGCGGAGAAGCCTTTTACACTTTGGAAACTTAGAACTATTGCTAGGAAAGACTACACAGTTGATTGCTTGAGTTGTTGAATATTTTCTAGCTCCAGGGTTCTTTATATAGCTCCTAGAAAGTCTATCCCGAGGGTCCAAGGCGCCTCCAGCAAGGTTCAAGGCGCCTCCAGCTCGGTCAGCAGATAAAACTTTATCCGTAGCGCAAACGGTCATTTTGACCAGTCAGAGGTGCCTCAAACCAGATTGAAGGCGCCTCCAGTGTGGAGGCACCTCCAATGCTGTTTGAGGCGCCTCCAAGGTGGAGGCGCCTTGAGCTTTATTTTTAGCCCACTTTCTCCTTTGCTTTGACTTCCGACGCTCCGATATTTTGGGTGATTACGGCCAACTGGAATAGGGCTCACCTGAACCCAATTCCCGGCCTTCTCCTCGATCAGTCTTCCTCCCCGGCTTAACGTCCCTCGAACGCCGCGCACGTTCTTCTCACCCACCGGTGTACTCTTCCATAGCTCTCTCGTCCTTCGGACGCACCGAGCCCTTCGGCTCCCTTCCCGTGTCATCCTTCTCGCTAGCTGCGTCTTCCGCTCGACTTCCTGCGCTCCTAAGCTCCTACATACTCAGACACAGGGATCAAACACAAAACAAGACCTAACCAACTTGGTTGATCACATCAAAACTACCACGGGGTTCAACAATCTCTCCCTTTTTGATGTGCATCAACCCAAGTTCAGGTTAGGGTAAAAATAGACAAACAGTAATTTTAAAGAAAATTACTAAACTAACATATTTTAGCATGAATTTGTAATAAATAAAATTGCAACTACTTAATAAAGAGTTAACTAGAATTTTTCAAAAATATTTTTTTATTTTTAAAAAATTCTCTACCCCTAAACTTGTACTTCTCTCTCACCCTTTGATCACAGCAAAAATGGGGTAAGAATAAGAGAATATGTTTTAAAAAATATTTAGCAAATTTTAAGTTAGAAGAATTTCTAAGTAAACTGAATTTTTTGAAATAATTTATAAGTCAAAATTAATTTTTAGAATTTTTTCAAAAAAAATTTCTAAGTAAACTGAATTTTTAAAAATTTTCGAAATAATTTCTAAGTCAAAATTAATTTTTAGAATTTTCCAAAAAAAATTTCTAAGTAAACTGAATTTTTAGAAAAATAATTAATTTTTAGAATTTTTCAAAAATTTCTAAGTAAACTGAATTTTTTTTTTATTTTCCAAAAATGTTTGAAAAACTTTCAAAGCATTATTTAATTCTCGTTTAATGCTTTTTCAGAAAGTTAATTAAACATTTTATTTCAATATTTCAGCTTCTAAGTCGTGGCGAGGCACTAGGCCTTCTTGGTTATTGGAGTAACAACCACTTCCTTAGATAAAACTTTATAAAGAAATTTTAACGTTTAATTTTTCTTCTGAAAGCCTTAATTAAGAGAAGATTAATTTAGCATAGATTTCGGAACCCAATAGAGGTTCCTTCCTACTAGGTTATTCAAAAATTTAGGGGGCATATAATTTCTGGGGACTTTCCTAAGTTGTCCCTGATGTTTTCTAATATACCAATTCAATTTTCCATAAATTCTTAATTTTGATTTTGGAAATTTATTTAAGCTAGAATACATCATTATCCTTCAATTTCTCAATTTCAACTTTTAATTTTTCATTTTCTAATTTTAGATAATCATACATATCTAGTGGACATGCTTTTGCTAGGTTCAATTTCAAATGTTTATTTTCCTTTTCTAATTTATCTAACTCTTTAGAAAGGGTTTTAATAAAGCGAAAAGACTGAGTCGGGCTTAGATTACGTACCTTACTTACCTGACTTGGTGAGGCTCTCCCTTCACTGCAGCTTTCCTCTTTTGATGTTCCTCTCCTTTCATCTATGCTCATCTCTGAGCTTGACTCTTCTTCCATCTGATGGTTAGCTATTAGCACTAACCCCGAGAAGGCTTCGACGTGTGATTCGGAAGACGACGAATCTAACAAAGTGGCCTTCAGGTTTTGTGCTTGGAGGATTCTGGCTTCTTGTACTTGACCTTTTCCTTTTCTTTCTGCTTGCTCTTTAATTTCGGGTAGTCATCCTTGATGTGCCCTTCTTCGTTGCAGTAGTAGCAACGAACCGTTCTTCTTTTTCGCTCATGCTTTTGCGATCTAAATTTGTTAGATTTAAAAAACTTATTAAATCATCTTACCATTAATACAGCTTCGGTTTCGTCGATCGAGGCTTCGGAGTCAGAATCGTTTGTTCTTTCCTTCAAGGCAATGTTCTGACTTGCTTTCTCCACTTTAATGGGCTCTACAATCCGAGATTCGTGAAGTTCAAATGTAGAAAACAAATTTTCTAAAGTACTTACCTCGAAGTCCTTAGAGATGTAGTATGCATCTACTAAGGAGGCCCACTCTGGAGTTCTGGGGAAGACGTTGAGCGCGTACCAGATTAAATCCCGGTTCGTTACTTCTTCTCCAAGATTGGTTAGTTGCGTGATCAGCTCTTTGATCCTTGCTTGGAGTTGCGCTATCTTCTCGCCTTGGTTCATCCGGAGGTTCATTAATTGGGTCCGGAGGATGTCACGCCTCGCTAGCTTAACTTCCGAGGTACCTTTGTGAAGCTCCAGGAATTTTTCCCAGAGGTCTTTCTGTAACGACCACCCTCCTTACTACTACTCTCTAAGAGTGGACGCTACTTAACTACTCATTCTACTTAACTGATATTGCTTACTCTAAAGATAGTAACACTTAACCCCCTTTAACTGCTTCAGAAAATAAGAACAGAACATGTAACTTACAGCAACTAATGCATGCAATTCAAGTGTAATGACTGTATCATATCAAAATTTCCAGGCAACCTTAGCTAACAATAAGGAAAATAGTTAACCCATCAATGAATCCCCTAGTAGCACGAAATAGAAGATCTAATTCCAAAATTTTCTTATCAACTTAAATAAGGAATTAATCTTAATAAATTCTTTGGCAAGGTCCCAAGGCTTCCATAGTCCAGACATCACACATCCATCCCACACCTCTTTGTCGCCTTCCTTCACTGTAGCTTTCCTTTTCCTTTATCTGCAGTAAGAGGAAATGCAACTATAAGCGGATGTTTAGTAAGCGCTATCTAACTCGCAAAACTCGGATATGCATGTGTACAAAAGGGAATCTAGAAATTGAATGCTTTAAAAGAAAAGCTGCTCATGCTCATCTAATAGCAAAGGAACCGAAATCAAAGAAATCAATACTGCAAAGCTAAAGGACCGGCTGGTCATACCTGTCAAGCTAACAGAGGAATCAAAATAGACTGAAATGTTAAACATGTAAGGCTGCTCATGCTTGCAAATAGCAGTAAGAAAGTCTAAACAGCATGCTAGAATAAAAAAGCTAAACTTGCTGGTTTTTAAACCTATGTGAAGCTTATTTCATTTATTCCCAAACTTATACTCTTATACTTCAAAATAATAATCTCTTAGGCCCAGGCTTAGTACCATTACGCGCTCCCTAATAGAAACTGAGGTAGTGAGCCACCAGTCCTACGAAGGTATGTTGGTGCGGGAAGCATCCGACGATCGAACTCGTGTTTTGATAATGGCAAAGAATTCAAAGTTAAGATGTTTTGTAGTCTAACAAGTCTACTTAAGAATTTCAGGAAAGTCCTAGCTGCGGTTAGGCAAAAGGTAAAACCCTAGGGAGTGGTAACCCTAGGTCATAGGGGGTGGTAACCCTATACGGAAAGTCTTGGTAGGTCGATGTCTTCAAGCAAAAGTCCTAGGGGGCGGTAACCCTAGGTGGAAAGTCTTGGTGTCGCGAACCAGGTGAAAGACTGGACTAGCCGGGGAAGCGGATGTCCAGCAGAAAGTCTGAAAGCATCGAGTGCTGAGCAAAAGTCCAGTCGATCTGGAGGATCGACTGGCAACAGGTAAAATCTCCTGAGTGGAGTAGGTGAGGACGCGTTCCCCGTAGAGGGAACAGTAGGCGTCGGGTCGACCTAGGGTTTCCGGTCGGAAACCCGAAGTCAGACTCGGACAGTCCGGAGACTGTCTATACTTCATTTATCATGTTTATTGTGCTAACTTTGTGTTGCAGGATATTGTTTGGGACTAACGTATCTTGCAGGTGCAAAGGAGCAACCTAAAGCCTCGGATGAACAGTGTCCGAGGCGCCTCCATGGAGCTTGGAGGCGCCTCGGGTGCAAAAGCTGAGCTGGCTGCGAAAGTTCATCGAAGGCGCCTTGGAGGGAGTATAAGGCGCCTTGGAAGGCGCCTTGAGAAGGGTATAAGGCGCCTCCAAGGGATGAAGTTCGACCAGTTCAGATCTGATCCACGCGGAAGACTAGGCAGCATGGAGGAGCCTTGAACACCCTTTATAAGGGGGTTTCGACCAGCATCTCAAATTATCAAGTTCTGAGCTTTCATTCTTCAACGTGCTGCTAACAAAGTCATTCCGAAGTGCTGTTGCAACATTCCGACGACCCAGAGCTTTGTTTTTCTCTTCTTTAAGTTGTCGGTACAAAGTTATTCTAATTGCTGTTACATTTTGTAATCTATAATTCTTATCGAGCTTATAGTTGTTGCCCACCGGAAGCGATCAAGGATCGCGGGCCTTCGAGTAGGAGTCGCCTTAGGCTCCGAACGAAGTAAATCCCTTTGTGTCTTTGTGTTTATTTTTCCGCTGCATTTTAATTACTCCAATAGTTTTCCGATAATCGAACAAATAGCCACGAGCGCTATTCACCACCCCCCCTCTAGCGCGTCTCTATCCAACAATTGGTATCAGAGCGGGGTTGTTTTGAATTGGTGCAACCACCATTCAAAACAGTTTTTTTTTTCGTGGTTTTGTTCGAAGTCAATTAGAATTTAGCCACATAGCTATATTCTAATTTTTTTTCCCAAATCGGAGTTGCTCAAAGTTGGTCAATACCACTTGGGCTCGTTTTTTTTCCTACCCGCACTACTAATCCAAGACTCAGTCTTGGAATAGATCTTGTTGTTTCTGTTTCTGTAGATCTAAATGGCCCAACAGGAAGGATATAGCACCGTTCGTCCCCCACTATTTTCCGGAGAAGACTTCGGATATTGGAAGGGGCGAATGGAGATATATCTAAAGATCCAGTTCGACAATCTAAAGATCCAGTTCGACACCTGGATGATCGTCAAAACAGGACTGCAACTACCAACTGATACAGACGGTAAGCCTACATCCTGTGAGAACTGGGAGCCAGCATTTATCAAAAAGGTGGAAGCAGACGCCAAAGCCACCTGCACCATTCAGTGCGGTCTTACCAAAGAAGAGCTCAACAGAGTCGGTCCATTCTCCTCCGCAAAAGAGCTATGGGAGAAACTGATCGAACTTCACGAAGGCACCTCGGAAACCAAGGTAAGTAAGCGTGATTTGTTACTAAATAAACTATACAATTTGAAAATGCAGGAAGGCGAGACGACAAGCTCCTTATATGCCCGAATTCAAGATATCCTGAATTCTCTACATGGAATCGGGCAGAAGGTAGAAAACAGAGATATAATAAGGTATGCCCTTAACTCATTCCCTAGGAGTACATTATGGACATCAATGGTAGATGCCTACAAAGTCTCTAAGGATTTGTCCTCCTTAAAATTAGACGAATTATTTAGTGAATTTGAACTCCATGAACAAACTAATGCACAGCCATCCGAGAAAGGGATTGCTTTGGTTGCAGGAACGAGTCGAACACGGGAATCAAGAGGACAGCGAAAAGTTGAATCGGAATCAGAAGACGAACCCGATTCAGAAGATTCAGAAGATGAACTGGCCAGCGAATTTGTGAATCTTGTAAAGAAACTCTACAAGAAGAAGAAGGGCTTCAACAAGAAAGATCTGAAGAAGGCAGTTCAATCTAAGGAGGCCCAATCAAAGGTAAAATTCGAAGTCACATGATTCGGGTGCAACCAGAAGGGCCATATCAAGGCAAACTGCCCCAACCAAAAGGAAGCTAAGAAGCAAAGAAGAAAGAAAGTCCTAAAGGCAACCTGGGACGAATCTTCTTCGGAGGACGAAGACGACGAACTCGACCAAACAAGTTTACTCGCATTGATGGCCCGGGACCAGATCAGCGAATCCGAGAGCTAGTCAGAAGCCGACGGATCCGCATCCGTTTCCGAAGGGCCAGACTCCGCTGTAAGTATTCCTAGGCTTAATAATTTAGTCAATTATTTACTTCGCAAATTAGCCAAGTCAAATTTGAAAATTAAGTCACTTTTAAAAGAAGTAACCATTCTTAAAGGAGTAACTAACTCAAAATCTTCACCTGATCAAGTTCAAACTGAAGATTCAACTCAAGTACAACAACTTGAGAAAGAAAATTCAAATCTGAAAAATCAGCTAAAAGATTTAAAAATTACTCTAGAAAAGTTCTCTCTGGGCTCCAAGAATTTGGATCTAATTCTTGGGACACAAAGAGCCGTCTACAACAAAACTGGACTGAGATATAAAAGTAAAAAAGAAATATAGATCTTATTTATCATTAATAAAACAAAATAGTAAATCAGTCCAAGCATGGGTCCCCAAGTCCAAATTGATCAATCAAATTGGACTTGGCCAATACTAGGTTGCAAAGGATCAAATACACTACCTCGACAGACCATATCGAGACCATGATCCAAGGAAAGCTAAAATGAAAACGATCCTAAATTTCTAAATTCAAAATTAAATTACAAATTCAAAATTCCAAATTCGAACTCAAATTAAAATTAAATTACAAATCCAAAATTCGAAATTAAATTAAAAATTAAAAATTAAATTACAAATTCAAAATTTAACAAGTCGAAATTATAAAATTGAAAAATAGATGGAGGATCCAAACTAGTTGGCACCTCCAACTAAACTACCCGACAGGGTAACTGAACCTAATTTACCTGGAATGGGTAAAACTAGAATAGATTACCCGGCAGGGTAATTAAGGTTAGATTAAAACGGGATAAGTTTAACTTGAACCACAGTAATGGTGAAGTTTTTGGATGATAGTACGTTAGGGAAGCTTGGGCATCGCATGTCTAGGAAGATATGGCTTCGACCTGGTGCATTTGGCCAAGTGGAACTGACTGAAGCTACCCTTAAATGGATCCTAACTGGTTAGACCAAGTCTTAGTATTAAGTTCAATGGGTATGACTATTTGGAAAACCTCGAAGGCTTGGTTACTTTAATGAGCTCCTTGTGACTCACCATAGTCCAGAAGTTTATCCAAAGAATACTTACTTGTTGAACCCAAAGCTAAACCTGAATCTAACACAAGACTAAACCAAATCCTTAAATTGAACCTCAATTCATCTCACAAAAATTATAGGATTCCCTGATTGAGAATTTAGATCGGGTGAGATGACTAAGTAATTAAAATCAAACTGATAATTAATTCAAATTGAAATTAATGTCAAAGTTATTTTAAAAACTTAAATTTCAAAATTATTTTAAAAACTCGAATTTCAAAGTTATTTTAAAAACTTAAATTTCAAAATTATTTTAAAAAAAAACTTAAATTTCAAAATTATTTTAAAAACTTAAATTTCAAAATTATTTTAAAAACTCGAATTTCAAAGTTATTTAAAAAAAAAACTTAAATTTCAAAGTTATTTTAAAAACTTAAATTTCAAAGTTATCTTAAAAACTTAAATTTCAAAGTTATTTTAAAAACTTAAATTTCAAAATTATTTTAAAAACTCGAATTTCAAAATTATTTTAAAAACTCGAATTTCAAAGTTATTTAAAAAAAAAAAAACTTAAATTTCAAAGTTATTTTAAAAACTTAAATTTCAAAGTTATCTTAAAAACTTAAATTTCAAAGTTATTTTAAAAACTTAAATTTCAAAATTATTTTAAAAACTCGAATTTCAAAATTATTTTAAAAACTCGAATTTCAAAACTATTTTAAAAACTTAAATTTCAAAATTATTTTCAAAAACTTAAATTTCAAAATTATTTTCAAAACTTAAATTTCAAAATTATTTTTAAAAAACTTAAATTTCAAAGTTATTTTAAAAACTCAAATTTCAAAATTATTTTAAAAATTTTATCCTGATCAAAATTATATCATAGGCTTAAATACTTGCTGAATTACCTAGAAAATCTTAGGAGTCTACTTCAATTAAGTTATCTTTTCCATAAAGAACCAATTCAAACTACTTCATGTGTAGGAATTGGAACAATGGATGTTGGATAGTGGATGCTCTAGACATATGACTGGAGATAGATTGAAGTTTACTAAACTCAAGTACAAGAAGTTAGGATCAGTTGCATTCGGCAACGACGGTAAACTTAAAGTAATCGGAAAAGGTAATATTGAACTTAGTTTCGATTTCATTATTCGAAATGTCTTATTGGTTGAAAATTTTAATTTTATTTACTAAGTATAAGTCAATTATGTGACAGCGGATATCTAGTCAATTTTGACAAATCTGGATGTCTAGTTAAAAACATTGAAAACCCTGAAATTAGGCTTAAGGGACTTAGGAAGAATAACATCTACACAATTAACTTATCATTATCCTCAATAAAGTGTCTATTGGCACAACAAGAGGAAACTCAACTGTGGCACAGAAGGTTGGGTCACACTCACACCAGACTCATTTCAAAAATGAGTCACAATGGTCTAGTTAGAGGTTTGCCCAAATTGAAATTCATTGAAAACTCAATATGTGATGCATGTCAAAAAGGAAAACAAACCAAGTCAATCCACAAATCAACCAATCTAGAAAGAACCAACACCATACTAGAGCTCCTTCATATTGACCTATTTGACTCACATGGAGCCAAATCACTAAGCAAGAATCAATACTGCTTAGTAATAATTGATGACTACTCTAGGTACACATGGGTAAAATTCCTAAAAACAAAAGATGAAACCTATGAAATATTTAGTAACTTTTGCAAATTAACTGAAAATGAAAAAGATACTAAAATTAAAAGAATAAGGAGTGATCACGGGGGAGAATTTGAAAATCATAGGTTCATGCAATTTTGTAAAATAAATGGATACCAACATGAATTTTCATGTCCTAGAACACCCCAACAAAATGGACTAGTAGAACGTAAAAATAGAACACTACAAGAAGCCGTTAGGACAATGTTAAACGAATATAAGTTAAGTCATCAATTTTGGGCTGAAGCAATAAATACGGCAAATTATATTCAAAACAGAATTTTAATAAACAAATCTCACAATAAAACACCGTATGAACTCTACTATCATAAAATTCCCAACCTAAACTATTTAAAAGTATTTGGTTGTAAAGTTCACATTTTAAATACTAAAGATTACTTAGGAAAATTTACACCCAAGTCTAACCAAGGAATATTTTTAGGATACTCCTCAACCAGTAGAGCCTTTAGAGTTTATAATCAACACACCTTGAAAGTTGAAGAAACAACTAATGTAATATTTGATGAAGAAAACAATTTACCTAATATAATTGACAATGTCGACATTAATCCTAGAGCTATAGAAGATGATGAAATCCAACCTAATCTTAATGAGGTAGAAGAACCAGTACCTGAACCACAACCAAGACCAACTAGAGTAAGTACTTCTCACCCACCTGACCAAATTCTGGGTGACCCAAACCTAGGAGTCAGAACTAGATCATCCCATAGAAACCTTAGTCAGATTGCCCTCATTTCCAAAATTGAACCTAAAACTATAGATGAAGCTCTTCCTGACCCAGACTGGACCATTGCAATGCAAGAAGAATTAGCACAATTTGAGAGAAACTAAGTCTGGGACCTTGTAACTAAACCCATAGATAAATCAGTAATAGACACCAAATAGGTTTTTAGGAACAAGTTGGATGATCATGGTGAAATAATAAGAAACAAAGCTAGGCTGGTAGCCAAAGGGTTTAGTCAAGTCGAAGGCTTAGACTATGATGAAACCTATGCTCCGGTAGCTAGACTCGAGTCCATTAGGATGTTATTAGCCTATGCAGCAAATAAAGGGTTCAAATTGTATCAAATGGATGTTAAGTCAGCCTTTTTAAATGGTTTTATCAAGGAAGAGGTCTACGTAAGCCAACCTCCAGGGTTTGAAGACATAGACTATCCTAACCATGTATTTAAATTAAAAAAGGCATTATATGGACTAAAACATGCCCCTAGAGCATGGTATGAAAGATTATCTAATTACTTAATTTCCAAAGACTTTAACCAAGGACAAATCGATCCGACCTTGTTCGTAAAAACTATAGAAAAGACATCTTTATCGCCCAAATCTATGTTGACGACATAATCTTTGGTTCAACTAATTCAAAATTTTTGAAAGAATTTGTTAAATTAATGGAAAGTGAATTTGAAATGAGCATGGTCGGAGAACTCAACTTTTTCTTAGGCTTACAAATAAAACAAACCAAAGATGGAATCTACATTTATCAAACTAAATATGTTAAGGAGTTAATCAAAAAATTCAGCATGGAAAATTCAAAAATTATAAATACTCCAATGGCAACCAACATAAACATTGACTCTGACCCTGAAGGAAAACCTGTAGACCCAAAATACTATAGAAGTGTCATAGGTAGTTTACTTTATCTAACTGCGAGTCGACCTGACATACTGTTTGCAGTAGGTATGTGTGCAAGATATCAATCATGTGCAAAAGAGTCACACCTAACATATGTTAAAAGAATACTTATGTATATTAAAGGAACTCTAAATGTAGGACTTTGGTATCCAAGAACTTGCACCTTTGACCTTTATGGATATTCTGATTCAGACTATGCTGGGTGCAAGTTAGATAGGAAAAGTACAAGTGGTAGTTGCCAAATTCTAGGTCAGTGCCTAGTAAGTTGGTCAAGCAGAAAGCAACATTGTGTTGCTTTATCCACTACAGAAACTGAATACATAGCTCTTGGAGAATGTGCATCTCAATTGTTATGGATGATGCATACACTAAAAGACTATCAACTAGACTATAAAAATACTAAAATCTTTATTGATAATATTAGCTCGATTAATCTAACCAAAAATCCTATTCACCATTCTAGGACCAAACATATAGAGGTAAAACACCACTTTGTAAGGGATCATGTAGCTAAAGGTGAAATTACACTCAACCATGTTGAGTCCAAATCAAACCTAGCTGACATCTTTACAAAACCCTTACCTGAACTTGAGTTCAGTGGACTTAGAAGGCAAATAGGAATGTGTTGGGTAGAGTAGATATCTTACCATTATTTCTATTATTTTTTTCAAATTCTAGGAAAAATAGTTTTCAAAACTCCAATTTTTTCCTAGATTTTAAAATTCTGGAATTAACCTAGGATTTCCCCCTAGATATCATGTTCCCCTAGAATTAAGCCAGAGCATCTCACTAGCACCTAGGTTTACCTTGATTGTGATTGACAAACATAGAACGGCATGAGATGCATAGGGTATAGCCTGGACTCAAGAATGTTTATATCTGTGCATCAATATGAGTTTGGGTGTTAAATATGCAATAAACATTAATCAAGTTAAATTCTCCAGCTCTAGTCAAGTCTAGCTGGACCAAAATAATTTAACTTGACTAACCTAGTGAAAGATAATGTCCTGTAGACAATCAGCAAGTAACTAAAGGTTAGACAGTTGGTAAAGAATACTCATTTCTTTTGTTAAGCATGTTTTGTTCTTTATGGTTATGATACCTAGTAAATCAATCTAGTGAACATGACTTATGCTTGGACCTAAGGACCAACTAAACTTAACTAAATAAATAACCCTGTCCTAAAACTTAAACTAAGTTCCAATTGACCTTAACTTTCAAACCCTATTAAACATAGCTAACCTGTTGACCTTAATTGTGTACAACTCAATCAAATATCTATAATTGCCCATTTTTGAGTTATGGCAAAGGGGGAGAGTAGCAAAAGTAAAAATGGGAACATAAAATTCAAGTTAAAATTAAAAATTAGGGAGGCAAAAGTTAAGGGGGAGCATAAAGGGAAAACTTGCTTTAGTTACCTTGTTCATCTATACTTAGCAGATTTGCCTGTGCTAAAAATGTCTATCTATTCGTTCATTTACTTAACTTTGAATTTGAGTTGCCATAATCAAAAAGGGGGAGATTGTTGGTGCGGGAAGCATCCGACGATCGAACTCGTGTTTTGATAATGGTAAAGAATTCAAAGTTAAGATGTTTTGTAGTCTAACAAGTCTACTTAAGAATTTCAGGAAAGTCCTAGCTGCGGTTAGGCAAAAGGTAAAACCCTAGGGAGTGGTAACCCTAGGTCATAGGGGGTGGTAACCCTATGTGGAAAGTCTTGGTAGGTCGATGTCTTCAGGCAAAAGTCCTAGGGGGCGGTAACCCTAGGTGGAAAGTCCTGGTGTCGCGAACCAAGTGAAAGACTGGACTAGCCGGGGAAGCGGATGTCCAACAGAAAGTCCGAAAGCATCGAGTGCTGAGCAAAAGTCCAGTCAATCTGGAGGATCGACTGGCAACAGGTAAAATCTCCTGAGTGGAGTAGGTGAGGACGCGTTCCCCGTAGAGGGAACAGTAGGCGTCGGGTCGACCTAGGGTTTCCGGTCGGAAACCCGAAGTCAGACTCGGACAGTCCGGAGACTGTCTATACTTCATTTATCATGTTTATTGTGCTAACTTTGTGTTGCAGGATATTGTTTGTGACTAACGTATCTTGCAGGTGCAAAGGAGCAACCTAAAGCCTCGGATGAACAGTGTCCGAGGCGCCTCCATGGAGCTTGGAGGCGCCTCGGGTGCAAAAGCTGAGCTGGCTGCGAAAGTTCATCGAAGGCGCCTTGGAGGGAGTATAAGGCGCCTTGGAAGGCGCCTTGAGAAGGGTATAAGGCGCCTCCAAGGGATGAAGTTCGACCAGTTCAGATCTGATCCACGCGGAAGACTAGGCAGCATGGAGGCGCCTTGAACAGCCTTCAAGGCGCCTTGAACACCCTTTATAAGGGGGTTTCGACCAGCATCTCAAATTATCAAGTTCTAAGCTTTCATTCTTCAACGTGCTGCTAACAAAGTCATTCCGAAGTGCTGTTGCAACATTCCGACAACCCAGAGCTTCGTTTTTCTCTTCTTTAAGTTGTCGGTACAAAGTTATTCTAATTGTTGTTACATTTTGTAATCTGTAATTCTTATCGAGCTTATAGTTGTTGCCCACCGGAAGCGATTAAGGATCGCGGGCCTTCGAGTAGGAGTCGCCTTAGGCTCCGAATGAAGTAAATCCCTTTGTGTCTTTGTGTTTATTTTTCCGCTGCATTTTAATTACTCCGATAGTTTTCCGATAATCGAACAAATAGCCACGAGCGCTATTCACCCCCCCCCCCTCTAGCGCGTCTCGATCCAACAAAGACCTTGGTCTTACCAGGGCCAAAACATCGGAATTGGTCACCTGGATTTATTTAATGACAACCTCGAAAGTCGGGTACTAGCCTTTTCAAATAAAATACATATTATCTTTAAATACTCCTAAAATGAAGTGTCTCGGCATTTCTTCAAACACTTGGTCCATGTTTGATCTCAAATTCTGGAATTTGGGATTAAATTAAATCCTTGGTTTTTTCTTACTTATAACTACTCAAATATGTGATCTGTTCATGCTCAATCACTCAACACGAACTAAAAACAAGCAAACTGGGATGCTAAAGGAACATCTAAAACTGCATGCTGGAGCGTAGGTAAGGTTGTCCGTGCTAATTGGAAAGCAGAAAAGGTCTAAACGGCATGGTTCAAATAAAGCTGTTCTTATTCATTGCAGTAACAGAGTAAACCAACATGGTATACTTAAAACCCGGCTGTTCATGCTCCCTAAATCAGTAACAAAACTAAAAACTGAAATACTAACATGCACAATCAAGAATCAAGAAAACTCAACTAACGTGCTAAGGGTAAGGGGTTGTTCATACCCCATAAATAGCAAAAGAAAATCTAAACTTACTGGAATTAGACTTCTATTAATTGTCTGTTGAAAAACTCAAACTAAAGAAGGAAACAAAGATCTGAAAACTACTCCTACTGCAGGCGAGAGCACTTACCTATGTGTTCTTGAACTTACAGCCGAGAAGAGAAGCTTCTAGGGTTTCAGAGGCTTGAAATCTCGACCTCTTCTTCGTGCCTACGGGTTCTCCTCGACGAGAGGGTCTCGAATCTGTGAAGAGCTCACGAAATTACCCCTTGGTCGGCCGCCAGAGACGAAGCCCTAGCTTCGGCTTCGTTTTCGCCCGAGCAGCGTCGTCGCACGCGAGAGAGGAGAGGATGAGAGGGTTTTGGTCGTGAGGAAATAACCCGATTCCTTTTTATACCAATGGGTATTCTCGGTTTCGGTTATTACTTAAATTTATTTCGCCATCACTTTGATCACGAAACACCTGCTTGAGCGCTTGACTGTCGCGCTTCGCTTAAGTCTTGGATCGGGTTGGAGGTCGTGGGTTCGAACCTCGGCCGAACCTCTTTATTTTTTGCAATTCTTTCTTTTAGTAAAAATACCAGACGAACTCCGAAAATTTCATAAAAATAATCTTAAAATTCCTAAAAATCTCTAGAATATTCCTAAAGTATTTCTAAATATTTATAAGCACTTTTAGAACTCCAAACAATGAAATTTTTGGTATTACAATTCTCCGTACCTTATAAAAAGTTCATCCTCGAACTTAGAATAATTCTGGATATTTCTATCTCATGCTGTCCTCACGCTCCCAAGTAACTTCCTCGTGCTTCTGGTTCTGCCAGATGACTTTCACTAGTGGCACTTCTCTGTTTCTTAGTCTCTTAACTTCTCTGTCCACTATCTGTGTAGGTCTGCTCTCATAGCTAAGATCCTCCTGGATCTGCACTGACTGAGGCTGGATCACTTGGCTAGGGTCGTGGAGGCACTTCTTTAGCATGGAGACATGAAATACATTGTGTATTGCTGACATATCTTGAGGTAAGTCCAGCTTGTAAGCTACCTTCCCAATCCTCTCTGTGATCAGGTAGGGTCCTATGTAGCAAGGACTTAACTTGCCCTTTTTGTCAAATCTCATCACTCCCTTCATAGGAGCGACCTTGAGAAAGACTGAATCCCCTACTTGGAACTCAAGTGGCCTACGGCGTGTGTTAGCATAACTTTTCTGTCTGCTCTGGGCAGTCTCAATTCTCTGTCTGATCTTCTGGATAGCCTGAGTGGTCTCATCTATCATCTCTGTCTGAATGCTCAACTCCACTTCTATTTCTTTCCTTTCACCTACTTCTTGTCAGCAAATGGGTGATCTGCACTTTCGGCCATACAGTGCCTCGTAAGGTGCCATCTTGATAGTGGCCTGGTAGCTATTGTTGTAGGCGAATTCAGCTAAACACAGATACTTACACCAACTGCCCTTAAAATCTAATGCACAAGCCCGGAGCATGTCTTCTAAAATCTTATTTACTCTCTTTGTCTGTCCATCAGTCTGGGGATGGAAGGCTATGCTGAACTTGAGTTTGGTGCCTAATGCATTCTGAACACACTCCCAAAAATGGGAGGTGAAGCGTCCATCCCTATCAGAAACAATCGACTTCGGAACTCCATGAAGTCTGATCACTTCCTTAACATATAGCTGTGTCAACTGCTC
Source organism: Zingiber officinale (assembly GCF_018446385.1). Classification (NCBI taxonomy): domain Eukaryota; kingdom Viridiplantae; phylum Streptophyta; class Magnoliopsida; order Zingiberales; family Zingiberaceae; genus Zingiber; species Zingiber officinale. The sequence goes on along the minus strand of NC_056006.1, from coordinate 22,735,941 downwards.
TATAGAGTGGGACACCTTGATGGCTAGAAAATGGGCAGACTTTGTCAACCTGTCCACTATCACCCATATCGCATTGTACCCATTAGTGGTCCTTGGAAGACCTGTTACAAAGTCCATGGATATTTCTTCCCACTTCCACTCTGGTATTAGGAGAGGCTGTAGGACTCCTCCTGGTCTCTGGTGCTCTGCTTTGACTCTCTGGCATGTCAGGCAGGTACTGACATATTTTGAAGCATCTCTCTTGAGTCCAGACCACCAGAATCTCTGTTTCAAATCTTGATACATCTTGGTGGAACCAGGATGCATGGAGTACGGTGTACTATGAGCTTCTTCTAGAATCTTCCTTCTCAATTCCTCATCGTTGGGGACACAAAGGCGGCTCCCCTGATAGAGGATTCCACTGTCTGATACTCGAAACTCTGAATTTTCTCCTTTTTGTATCCCTTGCTTGATCTTTTGGATATCTGGATCTTCACTTTACTTTCCCTGTATATCCTCAAGCAGGGTTGACTCTAAGGTCAATGCCGAGAGTTGCCCATAAATAACTTCAACTCCAAAGTCTGACAATTCCTTCTGCAGTGGAAGTGCTAATGATGACAAGGGCATTAGGGTTGAACTGGATTTTCGGCTTAGTACATCCGCCACTTTGTTAGCTTTACCTAGGTGGTAGAGGATTTCACAATCATAATCTTTAACCAACTATAGTCACCTGCGCTGTCTCATGTTTAAGTCTTTCTGGGTAAAGAAATACTTCAAACTCTTATGGTCGGTGAAGATTCTGCACTGAACTCCATACAAATAATGTCGCCAGAGTTTTAGTGCAAAGACCACAGCTGCCAGCTCAAGATCATGAGTGGGGTAGTTCTTCTCATAGTCTTTGAGTTGTCTGGAAGCATAAGCTATAACCTTCCACTCTTGCATGAGAACAGCTCCAATGCCCATCTTGGAAGCATCACTGTATATGTCAAAACTCTTGTCACTCTCTGGAACAGTCAGAATGGGAGCACTGGCTAGTCTTTTCTTTAATGCTTGGAAACTTTGCTCGCATTTGTCTGACCATTCAAACTTCTTGTTCTTCCTAGTTAGAGCTGTTAGTGGAGAGGTTATCCTGGAAAAGTCCTCCATAAATTTTCTGTAATATCCAACTAACCCAAGGAAGCTTCTGATCTCCCTGGCGTTCTTGGGTCTACACCAGTTGTTGACCGCCTCTATTTTGGCAGGATCCAACTAGATGCCTTCTTTAGAGATGATGTGACCTAGAAACGCCACCTGCTCTAACCAGAACTCGCACTTTGAGAATTTGACATAAAGCTGCTTTTGCTGAAGGGTCTGCAGTACTATTCTCAAGTGCGTATCATGCTCCTCTGGGGTTCTTGAATAGATCAAAATGTCGTCGATGAACACGATGACAAACTTGTCAAGGTATTCTCTGAACACTCTATTCATTAAGTCCATGAAGACTGCAGGTGCATTAGTCACTCCAAAAGGCATGACTACAAACTCGTAGTGTCCATATCTGGTCCAGAAAGCTGTTCTGGGTATATCACTTTCTTTCACTTTCAACTGATGGTATCCAGAGCGCAGGTCTATCTTAGAGAACACTGTTGCCCCCCTTAACTGTTGGGATCGTTCGTACTCGGCTAGAGAGGGGGGTGTGAATAGCCGCCCCAAATTCTCGCGTTCTTCCTACAGTTAGGGTTAGTCGCAGCGGAAATACAAGGAAGAAACTGAGGAGAAGAAAAACAAACCGATGTAACGAGGTTCGGAGATGAACTCCTACTCCTCGGCGTGTCCGTAAGGTGGACGAAGCCTACCAATCCGTCGGTGGATGAGTCCCCAGAGAACCGGCTAAATATGAGCTCCTTATGGGTGGAGAAACCTCGCCACAACTACTTCTTGCAACAGCAAGATAAGGAGTACAAATACAAGAGAAGCAAGAAGTAAATACACAGCAAATGTAAACAACCCTTGCCTTCTTGTCGACTGTTGAAGAAGCAATAGCTTCTCAGACGCCAACCACAGCAGCAACTCAGTTAGAGTCCCAGCCGAAGAAGAAGCTCACGCGAAGCTTGCGAAGAAGAGCTCAACAAAGCTCAAGCACCAGAACAGCTACAGAGGTAAAAGAAGGAAGAAGCTCTAGCACGTAAGATGCCTCGCTCCTTTATACCGCGAAGAAGAAACACGTAAGAAATCTGGCCGTTGCGTCAACGCTAGTTCTCGGATCGGTCCACGCACCGATCAGCTCCATGTGGATCCGTCCGACCGATCCATTCCCTAGCCTTTGCTTTTGTTCCGTCTCGATCGGTCCATGGACCGATCAGAATCCTCTCGATCGGTCCACGATTCATCAGAACCTCCTGATCGGTCCACAAACCGATCAGCGTCTTTCGCTGCTATCGATCACCTTCGATCGGTCTGCACCGATCGATACCGATCGAGTACACGATCGGTCACTGCATCGATCAGATAACTAGTGACTTGGTTTTGCCCAAACCAAGTCCTAAGCCTTCCAAACCAACATTCGGTCAACCTCGACTGTTGGTACTTCATTCCTAGCATCCGGTCACTCCTTGACTCCCTTCCCAAGTGTCCGGTCAATCCTTTGACCTACTTGGACTTTCCTCAACACCAGATGTCCGATCATCCCTGATCCATCTGGATTTTCCCTTGCCTGGCTTCACTCACCCGGACTTTCACCTGGCTTCACTCACCAGGATTTCCACACTGCCTAACATCCCAGTTAGGACTTTCTCACTGCCTGGCTTCACTCACCAGGACTTTCCAACTGCCTAACATCCCAGTTAGGACTTTCCCACTGCCTGGCTTCACTCACCAGGACTTTCCACACTGCCTAACATCCCAGTTAGGACTTTCTCACTGCCTGGCTTCACTCACCAGGACTTTCCAACTGCCTAACATCCCAGTTAGGACTTTCCCACTGCCTGGCTTCACTCACCAGGACTTTCCACACTGCCTAACATCCCAGTTAGGACTTTCCCACTGCCTGGCTTCACTCACCAGGACTTCTCCGACTGCCTGGCTTCACTCACCAGGACTTTTCCCCGTGCCAAGTCTCCATACTTGGACTTTCCGCGTGCCAAGCTACCTGCTTGGACTTTTCCCCGTGCCAAATCTCCGTACTTGGACTTTTCCAGTGCCAAGTCTCCATACTTGGACTTTTCGCGTGCCAAGCTCCCTGCTTTGACTTTTCCCGAATCAGGTCAACCAGATCAACCTTGACCTAAGGTTGCACCTACAATCTCCCAAACACCTATTCTTGTCAAACATCAAGAATACAACTCTCTTCTCGTCAAACATCGTCAAACATCAAAACACAACTCGAGTCAGGTCAACTCGAGTCAGGTTAACCAGGTCAACCTTGACCTAAGGTTGCTCCAACAATCTCCCCCTTTTTGATGTTTGACAAAATCCAAAATCAAGTTAGGTTAACCCGATAACCTAACTTAGGTTTTCCAATGTTCTTCCTTGAACATTCTTCCAAAACCTACACTCTCCCCCTTGGGACATCTCTCCCCCTTTTTGACACACATCAGAAAGAGGGAATCAAGGTCAAGAGTTTCTTCCTAATGAAAGTCCCATACCTTTCATTGAAACCCTTAACTTTCCCCTTGATACTAAACTCAACACTCAACTTAGTGACAATCCCATATCACTAATCCTCAAAAGTCTTAAGGAGTAAAAACTCCCCCTAAAAGTCAACTTCCCCTTGACTAATAGGTAAAACTCTCCCTAAAGGTCAACTCCCCCTTGACCATTGCACCAACAATGTCTTGGAGAGTTTCAAACCTTTAGAAACCCGAAACTCAACTCCCACAGCTGAAATTTCAGACCACAGTCGAAATTCAGCAAATTCAGCACTCCTGATCGGTCATCGGACCGATCAGAACCCCTCTGGATCGGTCCAGTGACCGATCCAGCCTTGGACAGACTCGAGTTCTGATTTCCTTCTCCCGAGATTCAGAAACTCACAACAAATTCCAGAAAATTCCAAAAATTATAAAATTTTGAGGATACATTCCTCATAACATATACTATCATGGAAAAATAGTTTTCTATGAAAATAACTTCCATTTTTCAATCTTGATACAAAGTTCAAAAACTTTGAAATAGTTCAAGTTTAACTCAACTTTGTATCACAATGTTCAATGATGAATGCAATCACTAAGATGGCTTCATCAAGGTTTTCTAAATCAATTTCAAAATGATTTTAAACCTTTTAATTTAGAATCATAATCTTAGGGCTAAATGTACATGACTTGTACACAAGCTTTCCCTATGATCCTCCATTTCTTGAATTAGGCTCATCTAGGTACAAGAACTATGCACCTTGATCCTAATTCATGATCCTAATATCTCACACACATCTAAAGTGTATCAAACATATCCATGGCAATTTTAATGTGAGATATGGGTTTAGGTATCTTAGACTAAGGTCTCATGCATTTTCTAAACACAAATTTGATCTCAATATCAAAATGTGTTTTTCATCCTTAAATCAATTCAATTGATTATTAATGCAAGAGATGATGACATGGCATAAAATGGTATCATAAATGAAAACATGTGCCAATGTCATGATGTCATGGCATAAAGTTTGAAACTTAAATAAACATGACATAAAAACTAGCCTAATCATTATCATGACATTTCAAATGATAATAAAACTAAACATGATGTCATGACATGTGAGGGCAAACAATCATGGCAAGATTTAGCATAAATAAATATACCTAGATTACCTATCTAAGTATCCTTAACCACTTAGCTAACTTCAAATTTAATCCTAGATTGCCCCAAAATGCCAAAAACCTAATTTTGACACTTCTTGAACTCTAGATTAATTCATGCCACTTAAAGATCAAACTTATCCTCAAAACTTGGCATGTTTCATTTTTTTTTCGAGAGTTCTCTAGATTTTCCCAAATTGTGCCAATTGAGATTAAAAATGAAATTTCCAATCTTTAGGCACATTTAACTCTTCAAAGGAGTAAATGATAATTCAATTTCATTTTCAAAAGTTCTCAAAACCTTGAAAATGCTCCTTGAGTGTCAATTTCCTCAAAGTTGGGTTAACTACCCTTCTAATCGGAGTTGACACTCTCTAACCCATCTATGGGGTAGAGAAGATACTCCTAGGAACCCAATACCTATTAGAGCTCATTGGGTTCACTAAATATTCACTAGGGATAACTTCCCTAGCAACCCTCCTAATGACCCTCTTAGGCTTTAAAGCCTTGGTCATTTGGGACTCATCAAGATCAACTCTAGGGGTGACTCCCCTTGTGACCTTGGTGATGGTCTTCCTAGCCCTAGATTTTGTTCCATAATCGAATGGAACATTGTGATAAGTGGGCTTGACCACTTGGGATTTAGGTTTGTGACCCAAACCTTTCTTGTCCTTGGACATTGGTTTTTGACCCCTAGACCCTAGAGTCAAATCCTTAAGAGCCTTTTCTAGAGAATCAAGTCTTGACCTCAAGTCTTGGTTTTCTTTCTCTAATACCTCAAGTTTTGATTTATCATTTTTCTTTGAGGTATTCCTAGGCATGTGTCTAGATGATTTGGGATTTCTATCTAGATTTTCCTTAGCCTTAGATGAGTTAATTCTAGGGTTAGCATTTCTAGAATTGTTCTTATCTAGGCTAACATGCTTGGCTCCTAAGCACATGTATCGATTTCTAGTGTTAACATGCTTATCATTATTGACAATGGCAATAAGACTACTAGCATGCATCCTACTAGAATTGCAAGAATGAGCTTTAAATGTTACCTTAGGGTTTGCCTTAGCTCCCCCTTTACACGTGTTTGGCCTCTTGTCCTTGTGAGGTTGCCTCCCCCTTGGACATTGACTCCTATAGTGTCCCCGTTGCTTGCATTGGAAGCACACCACGTGCTTCTTGCTCTTGCATGTCGGGACTCCGGCTTCCTTGACCTTTGGTGCCGGTGGAGTCTTTCTAACCCTCTTTGGACACTTACTCTTGTAGTGCCCAAACATCCTACACTCAAAACACATTATGTGTAATTTGCTTGAAATCACAGTGTTTGAGTTACCTAGGGTTGTGGATGTAGATGACCTTTCTTCTTCATCCCTTCCGGAGGTAGATGCCTCTTCTTGCTCCGATCTTGAACAAGAGCTCTCCTCTTCTTCCTTGGATGTTGAGTAGCCCTCAACTCCCAATTCGCTTCCTCCATGATGTGAGCTACTTGGCTCACTAGGCTCCTCTTCATGGAATTTTGCCAAATTGTTCCACAATTCCTTGGCGTTGTTGTACCTATCTATCTTGCACAAAACATTATTAGGTAAAGCAAATTCAATAATTTTTGTTACCTCGTCATTGATTTCGGATTGTCGGATTTGCTCTTTCGTCCACTCCTTCTTCTTGATAGGTTTTCCTTCCTCATCCATCGGAGGGGAAAACCCTTCTTGTACACAAAACCAATTTAACATATTAGTCCTAAGGAAATACATCATCCGTACCTTCCAATATGTGAAGTTGTCGTGAGACTCGTAGAAGGGTTGAATCGTGACATCTTCTCCATAGAGATCCATCTCTAGCCCGTGCTCCCCGGGTGTTGATCCGTCGAAGAGCGGCCTCGCTCTGATACCACTTGTTGGGATCGTTCGTACTCGGCTAGAGAGGGGGGGTGTGAATAGCCGCCCCAAATTCTCGCGTTCTTCCTACAGTTAGGGTTAGTCGCAGCGGAAATACAAGGAAGAAACTGAGGAGAAGAAAAACAAACCGATGTAACGAGGTTCGGAGATGAACTCCTACTCCTCGGCGTGTCCGTAAGGTGGACGAAGCCTACCAATCCGTCGGTGGATGAGTCCCCGGAGAACCGGCTAAATATGAGCTCCTTATGGGTGGAGAAACCTCGCCACAACTACTTCTTGCAACAGCAAGATAAGGAGTACAAATACAAGAGAAGCAAAAAGTAAATACACAGCAAATGTAAACAACTCTTGCCTTCTTGTTGACTGTTGAAGAAGCAACAGCTTCTCAGACGCCAACCACAGCAGCAGCTCAGTCGGAGTCCTAGCCGAAAGAAGAAGCTCACGCGAAGCTTGCGAAGAAGAGCTCAACAAAGCTCAAGCACCAGAACAGCAGCTCTGTAGCAGAAAAGAAGGGAAGAAGCTCTAGCACAGAAGATGCCCTCGTCTCCTTTATACCTGCGAAGAAGAAACACAGAAGAAATCTAGCCGTTGCGTCGCAACGGCTAGTTCCTGGATCGGTCCACAGACCGATCAGGCTCCATGTGGATCGGTCCACAGACCGATCCATTCCCTAGCCTTTGCTTCTGTTCCGTCTCTGATCGGTCCATGGACCGATCAGGGAACCTCCTGATCGGTCCACAGACCGATCAGGGAACCTCCTGATCGGTCCACAAACTGATCAGGCGTCTTTCTCGCTGCTACTGATCACCTTCTGATCGGTCTGCATCAGTAGCACTCTGATCGGTTACTGATCGGTCACCAGACCGATCAGATAACTAGTGACTTGGTTTTTGCCCAAACCAAGTCCCAAGCCTTCCAAACCAACATTCGGTCAACCTCGACCTGTTGGTACTTCATTCCTAGCATCTGGTCACTCCCTTGACCTGCTAGAATTCCCCGCCAAGTGTCCGGTCAATCCCTTTGACCTACTTGGACTTTCCTCAACACCAGATGTCCGATCATCCCTGATCCATCTGGATTTTCCCTTGCCTGGCTTCACTCACCCGGACTTTCACCTGGCTTCACTCACCAGGATTTCCACACTGCCTAACATCCCAGTTAGGACTTTCTCACTGCCTAGCTTCACTCACCAGGACTTTCCAACTGCCTAACATCCCAGTTAGGACTTTCCCACTGCCTGGCTTCACTCACCAGGACTTTCCACACTGCCTAACATCCCAGTTAGGACTTTCTCCCCCCAAATCGCCGATCCCGACCCGACCTTTCCCCTCTCTGCCGACGCGAACCTCCCTTCCTTCTCGGTTCTCTCTCGCGGACAAGCGACGGCGACGGGAGCAAGGGTCCAGCTCCGGCGATCGTCGATCTCGACCCAGGGGAGCAGTCGCTAGCGCAGATCCGGACGTGGGTGATTTTCTCCAGCCCTAGGTGAGAGCGCTGATCTTCTCTCGGCGTCGTCGGCGCAGATCGGAGCTCGGAGCATAAGGGTTCCGATTCTCTCCTCCTCTGGTTTCCTTCAATCTCCGATTTCTTTCTTCTCAGCCGAGTCTGCCGATCCTTTTCTTCCCCGATCGACATCACTGGATTGAGTCGTGCCGCCCGATCGCCGGCGTGGAAGAGCAATTAGGGCTTCAAAGGTAAGCCATCGAAACTCTTCTTTCCTCTTGATTCATGGTTGGGTTCTTGTTGATTCATGGGTTAGCGCTCTATTCTGGTGTTGTGTGATCCGTGATCTCCATTGATTGAACCCTTCTTGATCCGATCAGGAGGCGAGGTCCTGTTCTGTGAAGGCGATCTTGGATTCCCTCTGTGTCGCTGCTGATTGAGGTCTCGGGTGAATTGGGAAAGAACTCCAGCAGAGGTTGCTGTGAGTTTTCTGATCCAGCAAGGTGAAGATCTGTTTTGGTTCTTGCTGTGGTGTTTTTGGCTTCGGCAGACACCTCATCCAGCCAGCTCAGTTTGGATCGGCAGTCATCCATACCTCAGTGTACTTGATACAGCACCTAGTTCAGCTGGGAATTGAGGTATGTGTAGGGATTTTGATACATGTGTAGTGTTGATTTAGGGTTAGGTTTGAAATGAATTGTGGTTGGAACATGTTATAGATTATGTGTTAGATGATTAGGTATGATCTTGATACCTATTGATAATTAATTATCATTAGGTTGTGTAGATTAATTAGGTTATATGGATTTAGGTTTGATTTGCTAATCTAGTGGTTGATTAGGGATTAGGAAACTATCCTTAGTCAACCGTTAGAAAGGTTGTGGGATATGGTTTAGGGTTGTTCCTAAATTTCTACTTAAGCTTTATTTAGCTATTTGTTAGTATTCTAGCTAAATAAAAGGTAAATGTATTTACACAGGACTCTGATTCGAGACGAGCATCTCGATATTGGATTAGGACCGGATTGTACCTTCTATTCGAGGCGGGTACCCTTTGACTTATCTTTTGATACTGTCTTATGATATGTATAGTTTATATATAGTTACTAGTGATAGGTGGTAGATTTATTTCTTCCCTGGTCTTAGCTAGTTGATACCTATCGCATGCTTCATCTGTTAGTTGCTTTACTTCAGGATTGGATATTTACCTCTTGCCATGTGTATATATGTTCATTGAGATGCATATCTATAGTGCTCTACTCTACTGGATTAGTTGCTTTACATGTGGGATACATGCTCTTGGATTCATGATACTTACATCATTGTTATATGTGATATCTTTGAGTTTATGCTGTTTATATCATGGTTATATATATGCGTTTACCTTTTGGGCACCCGCATATATGGAGGAGGCTATGTTCAGGTATGACATATCGTAGCATCATGCACCATCCCGCATGATTGCATGCCGGGCGATTGACGACTCCATTATTGTTGAGCTGCCTACGGCCACACGGCTCGCACACAACGTGACCACCGTGCATGGGTAGTGGCACACCTGTGGTGTGTATGGCGGTTGCTCAGAGCGCTCCGGGTCCGCTCATGGGTAGTGTGATCCAGCGTGGCATGACAGGATCCCTCCCCGTCATTGCATACCGGGAGTGCGCTCCCTCACTATGTTTGATGTAGGAGGATAGGTGTACTCGACAAAATCCCGCCCACTCGGCCACCATCGGGGTAGTGACGACAGAGTGCACGGTGTCACAACCTACTCGGTCTCGCCATCGCATGTGAGACGGCCGACTGACAGGGGTGACCATGTCATATCGCATCATATGCATGATTGCATTTATTGTGATTGTTGCATATTGGATGATGCACTTGGGTGATCATATGATTGACATGCATACAAGATACATGCGTATTTGTTCGACTATCTTTATCTGTATATGTCCACAATCATTCGCCCAAGCCTCGCAGGTGAGTACAGCTTATTTCAGTTATGCATTTCTTATTATTCTTGTAGTAGAATTACATGCTTCTGGTTACTCATTACAGTTTATTCAGCTATGCATACCTGTTATATTGTTAGGAGACTGTACTGTAGGTCCTATGGTTTAGGAGACTGTACCTTAGGATATTACTGGTAGTTATATGTTGCTGTACATATCTATTGGATTACCTGCTGAGTTCTTTGAACTCACCCCGTTGTTACTATTTTTCAGGTTGAGGCCGTCAGGAGAGATTCCAGTCGCTAGCCCCATTATCGCGAGGATTTTCTTTGTCGGATTATATTTTGCTTTTGCATCTTATATACTTGTATTGTGGGTTTGTATTGTGGACTTTACATTGCACATTCGGGTTTGCTACTTTTGTTTTCCGCTGCGGTTGTATTTCCATTACTTCGTGGATTTGTTTCTTCGTTGTAGTGGAGTAGGCTGTTTACATATATCTTCGAGGTTCTATATCGTCTTTCTTTATTAAACTGCGTGGATTGATCATATATTATATCTGTGTGGAATGTTGATATAAACTGCGTGGTTTGTTTCTTATTTGTATTGTATTATTCCGGCCGTGTGTGGCCGAGGTATAGAGATATATGTATACTGAGTTTCATATTATCCGCCGTACAGGGGAGATGCTGCCGAAATTTCTTCGGACATGGACTACCTGGGGCGTGACATTCTCACTGCCTGGCTTCACTCACCAGGACTTTCCAACTGCCTAACATCCCAGTTAGGACTTTCCCACTGCCTGGCTTCACTCACCAGGACTTTCCACACTGCCTAACATCCCAGTTAGGACTTTCCCACTGCCTGGCTTCACTCACCAGGACTTCTCCGACTACCTGGCTTCACTCACCAGGACTTTTCCCCGTGCCAAGTCTCCATACTTGGACTTTCCGCGTGCCAAGCTACCTGCTTGGACTTTTCCCCGTGCCAAATCTCCGTACTTGGACTTTTCCAGTGCCAAGTCTCCATACTTGGACTTTTCGCGTGCCAAGCTCCCTGCTTGGACTTTTCCCGAATCAGGTCAACCAGATCAACCTTGACCTAAGGTTGCACCTACAATCTCCCAAACACCTATTCTTGTCAAACATCAAGAATACAACTCTCTTCTTGTCAAACATCGTCAAACATCAAAACACAACTCGAGTCAGGTCAACTCGAGTCAGGTCAACCAGGTCAACCTTGACCTAAGGTTGCACCAACATTAACTGATCAAATAAATCATCTATTATGGGAAGAGGGTACTTGTTCTTAATTGTCACTTTGTTCATCGCTCTATAATCCATACACATCCGCATAGATCCATCTTTCTTCTTAACAAACAACACTGGAGCTCCCCATGGTGAATGACTAGGGCGGATGAAACCTTTGTCAAGCAGCTCCTAGAGTTGTTCTTGTAGTTCTTTCAGCTCTACTGGAGGCATCCGGTACGGAGCTTTGGAAATTGGACCGCTGCCAGGAACCAACTCAATTTCAAACTCCACTTCTCTGCTGTCTTGTCCTCTATCTTGACTGACTTGAGTTGCGTTTGTTGTGCCTTGATGTTGTTCAGATAGTGCTCAGCGACTAATACCCTGCTGACCAGCTCTTCACCAGTCTATGGTCGGTGAGTTCCACTACTCACATTAAGTGTTATTTCTGGTCTCAGCATTCGGAGCAGCAATCTGACTCGTTCCTTCTCTGCACTCACTAACTCTGGGCAGAGCTGAGCTAGCTTGTTGAATCTTTTGACTGCTTCTTCTACTGGCAGGTCACCTTGTCTGAATTCTATAAATTCCTCATAATGTTTATTGGTGATCCATTGGCGGAAGAATTCTTGGTAAAACTCTGTCTCAAAGTCAACCCAGCTCATCTAGTTGGCTGCTCTCTTGCTCTTAACTCTCTCCCACCACATACGAGCATCTCCAGATAGGTAGAAGGAGGCACACTTGACCTTCTCGACTTCTGGCCAGTCGAGAAGCTCCATTGTGCTCTCTAGTGTCTTGAATCAAGCCTGAGCATCCCAGGGCTCAGTCGTGCCTGAGAAACTTTCTGGCTTTAGCTTTAGCCACTGTATCAGATATGCTTCTTGTCTTTTAGGTGCTATGGCGACTTCCAGGGCAGCTGGTGGAACCTCAGTCACCACCGGGGTCTCCACATTGATAGTTGGGGGAGTGGGAGGTACTGGCTGCCGATTAGCCATCAGATTGGCAATCACTTGTTGCTGCTCTGCTACTTGTCTCTGAAGTTGAGCAACAACTTCAGAGAGATCAGGTTCAGTTGTTCTGGGCTCTTCGTTCTCCTGAGCTCGGTCCTCAGTACGAGCGGTACGGGGACGCCCTCTTCTTGCCATCTAGTCATGCAGAGAGAGAAAACCTGAAATCATCTCTGTACTCTCTAGACACATATATAAAACATAGAAAAACAAAACAAGAACTTTTATCTTACATAAGCACATTTAAGCAAATATTTCTAAGGATTTCTCTATACTGCAAATAATAAGGAAAGGCATAATAAAAAGAATTTAAGTACTTTCTTACTTGAAGACGGCAAGACTGATGCTGATGTGTGTGTGATGCTGGAGAATGGGAACCACTCTGATACCAACTTGTAACGACCACCCTCCTTACTACTACTCTCTAAGGGTGGACGCTACTTAACTACTCATTCTACTTAACTGATATTGCTTACTCTAAAGATAGTAACACTTAACCCCCTTTAACTGCTCCGGAAAATAAGAACAGAACATGTAACTTACAGTAACTAATGCATGCAATTCAAGTGTAATGACTGTATCATATCAAAATTTCCAGGCAACCTTAGCTAACAATAAGGAAAATAGTTAACCCATCAATGAATCCCCTAGTAGCACGAAATAGAAGATCTGATTCCAAAATTTTCTTATCAACTTAAATAAGGAATTAATCTTAATAAATTCTTTAGCAAGGTCCCAAGGCTTCCATAGTCTAGACATCACACATCCATCTCACACCTCCTTGTCGCCTTCCTTCACTGTAGCTTTCCTTTTCCTTTATTTGCAGTAAGAGGAAATCCAACTATAAGAGGATATTTAGTAAGCGCTATCTAACTCGCAAAACTCGGATATGCATGTGTACAAAAGGGAATCTAGAAACTGAATGCTTTAAAAGAAAAGCTGCTCATGCTCATCTAATAGCAAAGGAACCGAAATCAAAGAAATCAATATTGCAAAGCTAAAAGACCGGCTTGTCATACCTGTCAAGCTAACAGAGGAATCAAAACAGACTGAAATGCTAAACATGTAAGGCTGCTCATGCTTGCAAATAGCAGTAAGAAAGTCTAAATAGCATGCTAGAATAAAAGAGCTAAACTTGCTGGTTTTTAAACCTATGTAAAGCTTATTTCATTTATTCCCAAACTTATACTCTTATACTTCAAAATAATAATTTCTTGGGCCCAGGCTTAGTACTATTGTGCGCTCCCTAATAGAAACTGAGGTAGCGAGCCACCAGTCCTACGAAGGTAAAGACCTTGGTCTTACCAGGGCCAAGACCTCGGAATTGGTCACCTGGATTTATTTAACGACAACCTCGGAAGTCGGGTACTATCCTTTTCAAATAAAATACATATTATCTTTAAATACTCCTAAAATGAAGTGTCTCGGCATTTCTTCAAACACTTGGTGCATGCTTGATCTCAAATTCTGGAATTTGGGATTAAATTAAATCCTTGGTCTTTTCTTACTTATAACTATCAAATATGTGATCTGTTCATGCTCAATCACTCAACACGAACTAAAAACAAGCAAACTGGGATGCTAAAGGAACATCTAAAACTGTATGCTGGAGCGTAGGTAAGGCTGTCCGTGCTAATTGGAAAGCAGAAAAGGTCTAAACGTCATGGTTCAAATAAAGCTGTTCTTATTCATTGCAGTAACAGAGTAAACCAACATGGTACACTTAAAACCCGGTTGTTCATGCTCCCTAAATCAGTAACAAAACTAAAAACTAAAATACTAACATGCACAATCAAGAAGCAAGAAAACTCAACTAACGTGCTAAGGGTAAGGGGTTGTTCGTACCCCATAAATAGCAAAAGAAAATCTAAACTTACTGGAATTAGACTTCTATTAATTGTCTGTTGAAAAACTCAAACTAAAGAAGGAAACAAAGATCCGAAAACTACTCCTACTACAGGCGAGAGCACTTACCTATGTGTTCTTGAACTTACAGTCGAGAAGAGAAGCTTCTAAGGTTTCAGAGGCTTGAAATCTCGGCCTCTTCTTCGTGCCTACGGGTTCTCCTCGACGAGAGGGTCTCGAATTTGTGAAGAGCTCACGAAATTACCCCTTGGCCGACCGCCGGAGACGAAGCCCTAACTTCGACTTCGTTTTCGCCCGAGCAGCGCTGTCGCACGCGAGAGAGGAGAAGATGAGAGGGTTTTGGTCGTGAGGAAATAACCTGATTCCTTTTTATACCAATGGTTATTCTCGGTTTCGGTTATTACTTAAATTTATTTCGCCATCACTTTGATCACGAAACACCTGCTTGAGCGCTTGGCTATCGCGCTTCGCTTAAGTCTTGTATCGGGTTGAAGGTCGTGGGCTCGAACCTTGGCCGAACCTCTTTATTTTTTACAACTTCTTTCTTTTGGTAAAAATATCAAACTAACTCCGAAATTTTCATAAAAATACTATAAAAATTCCTAAAATTTTCTAGAATATTCCTAAAGTATTTCTAAATATTTATAAGCACTTTTAGAACTCCAAACAATGAAATTTGGGGTGTTACACTTTCGCAGAGTTGTAGCTTCCGATTCGACTTACCTCTTGTGGTGGCAGCATGCTAAGCAGGTGGAATTCTGCCTTTCCGTTGGCGACAGAATCGGCTTGCTCCTTCTTGCTCCACGTGTTTTCTTCTTTATCTTTTGGAACTGCATGGTCATATTTCATAATTAAGCAAATGTCAAATTCTGTCTTGAAAAATACCTCCATCCGACGTTTCCACGTCGTGAAGTCTCCGTCGAACTTCAGGGGATGAATATTCGCTCTGGCCATCGTCTTGATCGTTGTGCTTCAGTCGGCGGTTAGTCCTTCTGAGGCGGTCTGGCTCTGATACCAATTGTAGTTGCAGCGGGGGCTGACAAGAGGGGGGGGGTGAATTGCTTCTGAAAAGATAAAGTATACCTTCCTCGGAGTTTTCAACTCAAAATAAAAGCAATAGTAAATAATAACAAATAAATTAACAGAAACGAAAAGAGACTCAGCTGTTTACTTGGTTACAACCAAGAAGGTTGTTAATCCAAGGCAGTAAGAAAAAAGTGCACTGAAGAATCTCCTTCTCTGAAGGCGGAGAAGCATTTTACACTTTGGAAGCTTAGAACTATTGCTAAGAAAGACTACACAGTTGATTGCTTGAGTTGTTTTATATTTCCTAGCTCCAGAGGCCTTTATATAGCTCCTGGAAAGTCTATCCCGAGGGTCTAAGGCGCCTCCAACAAGGTTCAAGGCGCCTCCAGCTCGGTCAGCTAATAAAACTTTATCCGCAGCACAAACGGTCATTTTGACCAGTCGGAGGAACCTCAAACCATATTGAAGGCGCCTCCAGTGTGGAGGCGCCTCCAATGCTGTTTGAGGCACCTCCAAGGTGGAGGCGCCTCCAGCACTGGTTTAAGGCGCCTTGACCTTTATTTTCAGCCCACTTTCTCCTTTGCTTTAACTTCCGACGCTCCGATCTTTTGGGTGATTACGACCAACCAGAATAGAGCTAACCCGAACCCAATTCCCGACCTTCTCCTCGAGCAGTCTTCCTCCCCGGCTTAACATCCCTCGAACGCCGCCGCGCACGTTCTTCTCGCCCACCGGTGTACTCTTCCGCAGCTCTCTCGTCCTTCGGATGCATCGAGCCCGTCGACTCCCATCCTGTGCCGTCCTTCTCGCTAGCTGCGTCTTCCACTCGACTTCCTGCGCTCCTAAGCTCCTGCACACTCAGACACAGGGATCAAACACAAAACATGACCAAACCAATTTGATTGATCACATCAAAACTACCACGGGATTCAACATTATATTCATCTCAAGTATCTTTTACAGTATATTTTTAGATTATATGAAAGGAGAGAAATCACGAATCAACTTATAAAAGACTATCAAATAGCTAGGGGATGAGAAAATTTTTTTCTAAGGATATGTGTCTATCGAGTATTGATCCTATCCTATTATAATAAATTTATCATCCTTATATAAATGAGACATTCCGTGAAGACTAAATTCGAATCTTATTAGATCATCCAACACTCTTCACTAAAATATTTAATTGATCGAATCATACCTAGTTATACCTAGTTTGTCAAGATCTGCTTTAATCTTATGTAGTTTTGATCGAATTTGCTATTGGAACATAGAAACATATACGAGTATTTTAGATATTAAATTATAGGTACGATTGTTTTAATATATTTTTTAAAAAAATGTTCTTTTATGATATAAAATGGTTAAGGAAATAATTTATAATATAAAAAGCGCAAGCAAATTATTAATTCAAATTTATCTCCTCTAGCACTTATGCATGTTCCTCGATGCTTTTCTAAGATAACTTTGGCTTTTCCATCACGAATCTTTTTCCCTTTTTTATATATTTATATATTATTTCTTTTTTGCAACTTTTTTTTTAGCTTTTATCCATCTTTTAGCTTTATATATTTTATCGTTACCGAGGAACATTTGAGTCGAATCCAAATTTGAGTTGAGTTCTCACATTGGATTATTTTTAGGACTATAAATGAGACAAGTTAAACTTGATTTATTTAAATATTATGAGTTGTCAATTTAAATTTATTTATTTTTAAAATTTTAAATTTGTTTGGTTATATAGACTGATCTGGGAAAAGAAAAGTGGGCTTTGGATGTGAAAGGGATGAGCTAGTATTTTTTTTATAAAAAATAATCAATGTGTAATAAATTAAATAGTGTTTGTTTTAATAAAAATATTTTTACAATATGTAATAAAAAAAATTCTTTGATGGACTAGAGTCTTAGACAACAATTAAGAAGATTCAACCCAATTGAGTTTGAAAATTACAAGCTTATTTATTTATTTATTTATTTTAAAAGTTCTTAAACATTAACAAATTAAAAAAATGTATATACATTTTATTTATTTAATTTAATAACTTATTCAAACTTAATTAATTGACCTTAACAAACGTAAATAAACTTCAAAACTTAATAAGAAGAGCATTAAGTTCATTTAAAGCCAGACGAATTTTTAGGTAATTTGACATAACAATCCAATTATTTACTAATTACAAAGCTTGTCCATTTTACTGTGATAAGAGTAAACAATTACCCAAATGCATGTTCATCTACTAATTTCGAGGTGATTAAGTTAATTAATTCAAAGTCAATGAATTAGCTTAACCACAAAGCACTTCATTTTTAAAACATTCCGTTGTCTCAAAAATTAAGTAATTTTAAATTTATTAAGAGTATCCGCATTGTCATTAATATTTTCATGCGTATTAACATATGTTACTTTTAAAATTTTTTTTTTTAATCTATACTTATTAATGTGTTCAAAGAATTAAACACATTAATGTTACAATAGTCAAAAAGCATGCCACTTTGATGTTAATGGTTCAGATATGAACGGTGGATGACATTTTACTAGTTGAAAATAAATAATTTTAAATTTATTTCCGAATTTTTCTTTATAATCTAGGCGAATTATGAATTTATGGTAATAAGGCCGTTAATTCCAATCTCGTGATTATGGTAAAAGGATATGGGCAATTTCGTCATTCAAGAGAGAAATTCGAAATCTGGGAAGGAAAGTGGAGGACGTGGGCGGTGAGCAACGCCGAACTAACCGACAAGGTGAGCGGCGGATTCGCTCCACTCTCCCTTCCGCAGACAGTTGTTGCAATCCCTGTCACCCGCTCCCACTCGTCCGAGGAAATAGTGGATCAACGGTCCGATTTCAAAATCTTCCACTGCGGCCTCCGAAAGCATTAGAAATCCATTTTTCGACGCTACCCCTTCTAAACCTACTTTCAACAGCGAGTAGACTAGGATGGGACCCACGCAATGTCCAACCACGACGCAGGTATAGATAGTCATCTACAAATTTGTTCCCACTGGATTACTGGGCAAAACATTTGGGGCCCACTGAATGTTTTATTTTTTTTTTCAAAAATCGAATTGGTTAAAAAAAAAATAATACACTGCACTCGATTCCTCCTCTTCGTCTTCTTCGTTCGGACTGCCCTATTTCTCCGTCGCTCCGCATTCCGAATCCTCGCTTGCTTTTTTGTCATCGATCTCTCTACTTTCCACATTCTCATCGCATTCGACGAGGTTTCATCTTTATGTGGTTGGCGATCTCACGCTTTGTCGCTTCGCTTGCCCGGTGCCGTTTCTCTCCCGTGCATTCTGCTGTTTTCTTGGTTTTTTTGGGTTGTTCTTGGTAAAAGACCGTGTTATCTTCCTAAATTCTTGATTTTTAGGGAGAAATGTTTGTAATTTTCGTGGGCGTCCTCGGTACCGACTGATTTGGTTCTTTGCACGCTTTGTTCTATGAAGATTTGTTTGTTTGTTTGTTTCTTTGCTTTTTTTTTTTTTGTTGAGTTGTGAGGTGTTCATCTTGTTTGTGCAGGTGAGGCGAGCTTTCCAGTTAGTAATCGGCGGCCGGGGTGTCCATGTTTACAAAGGAGATTGACCCCCACGCTTACCGGTGGTCTCGCGAGGTTTTCATTCCCAATGATCTTTCTTTCCCTGTGACTCTTCTCACCATTCGTAGATTTTTTTCTCACTCAGATGGTTCTTGCAGGGCCAACCTTCGGCGACAAGCGTGCATCCCCGGATGGAACCCCTCGTCAACCTCCGAGACAGTGGAAGAGGGCTTGGGATACCCCCGCCGGAGAAATTCCGAAGTGGCCACCTTCCGCCCGGAAGCATTTCTATGTCTCATGCCATCCCGACTGGGGAAGATAGCCAGTCTGGTTCTGACATGGATGAAACCTCCGATACTGAAGCGGAGATCTATGAGATACGCCATTCTTTTGATTCATCCTCAGTGGATGAGGTCGCTGGTAGGAGAGTCCCCAATGGAACATTCCTGCCACCTGCCTTTCGCAACAGGCATACAGGTCCTGGCTCTACACAGAATTACTATTCTAGTGATGGGTACTCAGACGTCAGCTCTTCAGTCGACACGACAAGGAAGCAGCCACATCAGATGAGGAAGATGACTCAGTCAGAGTACATGATAGAGGTGGATGAGGAGGACGGACTTTCAGACTCTGGTCAGAGCTTAGAATTTTCCAGTCAGGTAAAAAGGCGCAATGATGGTTGTACTGTGCCGTTGAGAGGTGGCTATGCTTCTGAAAACTATTCACGCAATGTGCCCCAGAGATCAAATGCAAATGAAAATGCTGCAAAAGGTGGTGTTCATTCAAAATTTAGCTTCACTCTCAATGTTCCCTATATGGAAGGGGTTAGTGCGCCTTCTGATAAGCTTGATCCAGCCCCACAGACTGTGTATCATTCAAATGGCTATTCACAACATATTCCATTTGTGGAGGATCCTGCAGAAAAGGTTTCAGTTTGGTTCTCAGTGCTACTAGCATTATTTTTTCTTTCAGTTTTGATATTAGAACCAGTGGCATTGTCCTTAATCAACTCCGTTGATTTCTTGATAAAGGCATAGTAAAATGAATTATCTAATTTTCCATTATGCTATATCATACTTAGTAAAATATATCCAAGATGTTATTACATCGCAAAGAAAATCCAACCTAACCAAACATTAAATAAATACATTATGCAAAATGGTCACCAAAATTTTGCTACAAGTTTCAAAATCTGGTATGATATTAGAAGTTCATATATCTTTATAAAACTAAATGATCTTGGTAAAATTTGAACTCTTGAACCTTAATTTCATTTCCACTTAACATCATCTGTGATCTTTATTCCACAGATGACCAAGTGACATGTTATTTTATGGCAAGTCACTCTAATCTCTGGAAATCAGACTTCTCTAAGATGTACAAAGTTAAAAATGCCTCTATTCTGACATTTGTCTCTTCTTTGCTATTTTGTCCAATTAAAGTTCTTTGATTTTGGTGCTTAATTTTAATCTGATACTATTGTTTCTTTTCTTGATTATAAGAATAATCTGGAAACTCAAATAAATGTGCAATACATAAGTTCTCTAGACTTCATTTCTAGTGTCTACACTCCTTGAACTGCATGCCCTTCTATGCCTTTTTTGTTGATTGTCACCCTTTCTTTATCAATTGATTGGTTTGAAATGGCTCTGTATGGATCTTTCAAAAGCTTTCCTCTTTCTTCCTGTGAATCATCAGAGATATTGAATGTTACTCTATTAAAAAATGTCTATATTGAACTTTCCTGTCTCAAAGTTGCATCTCTGGCATGCCATTCTTGTTTGAGATAATTAGTACCAATTTATATGCCATTATTGGTTATGTTTAAGGTAATAAATACCATTTTATATGCCGTTATTAATCTCTACTCTTCTAGTTGTTTATATCATATTTGGTTCTCATTCTTGCCTAATATGACAATTTAGGTTCAAAGCCCTACACATTATGAAGTTGTTTGTTTTTTTTTTTCCTTTGTCATCTATTGCATGCATTGTTCATGACAGCTGACTCAGATTGATTCTTTTGTCAATGTAATGCATGCAGGGTGGTCTTTCTGACTATCCAAGTGCTCCTCCTATTCATGGCTATGACAAGAATATAGCCGATGATGCTTCAGAACAAATTGCTGCTGTCAGATCTCCTGCTACATCAAATGGCTCGATTTTAATGAAAGACTCAATGTTCCATGCCAATTCTAGAACCAATCAGTCTGAAACAACTACCAGGTTAAATTATCTTTACTGTTGAAATGATTTTTCATATGAAAGCATGTCTAATTTGCTAATGTATCCCAATAACCAGCTTACCACAAAGAAGCTGTCAAAATACTGAAGCTGCTAGATCCTCTAGTTTATTGCCAGCTCGTCTTCCAACTTTTCATGCAAGGTATATCTGTTTCAATACTATTGCTATTGATATTTTCAGTGTTTCAGATTTAATGATTTTTTTTTCTGTCTGACAATTTATTTAAATTGATAATTCATAAAAATTGAATTCTTGGATGATTGTTTGACCACCTCAAAAATGATGCTAGTGCTCAAGGTCCCTGGTTTTCTGTAATTGCTTATGATGCTTGTGTGCGGCTATGCCTTCATTCATGGGCTAGAGGTTGCATGGAAGCTCCCATTTTCTTGGACAATGAATGCGCTCTTCTACGAGATGCATTTTGGTGAGTTCTACAATATTTGGTTATCTGAAGCTAGGCTTTTCTTATTATGCAAAAGGTTCCTAAAGGAAATTCTGGTTTCCTGGACAATTTGATGTTTGATGTAGTATACTAAATCAGTTAATATGCATTGAGTTTTTTTTTTTTTTTTATTTCAGTATGTGAGCTTGATAATTTTGAATGATAATGAGTTATTTCAGATTTTCTTTGTTAAGAAATCTTATTTTCCCCACCCCCTTCAGAATATTTAATTGGATATTGTAGTGATGTACAAATTATGGATTGAACATTTTTAACCATGTGTATCTTGATGGATTGTGAAGGATATTGGCTTGTATCAGATTTAATTCTTTGAGAAATCATATCTTTAATCATGCTTACATTGTTAGTGGAACTTGTTATAAGAAGGGTAAGGCAATTGTACAACAAGGTGGATTTTATGGAAGATGCTAGTTTATGATTGGACAAGAGAGGGCATTTACTTGTTAGAAGTAATTTGCATTTTGTAGAACAAGCCAACATGAAACAGGAAAATGAGAGAGAAGAGAGAGCAACCAAGCTCATCATCAAACTCAAAGCAATATTCTAATTAAGGACTAGGCATCTCATTCATTGCATGTCTATTTTCAACAGTTATAGTCAGAATCATTGTTGCCTGATGGGACCTAAACCACTTCTTAACTTAGGCACTGACAAAACTAAGAATATTCATTAAAGAAAAGCATTTTTCTTCAAAACTCATGAGAATGACTTCTGGAAACCTTAACGAGAATTCCTCTGATATGACTCTTGTTATAATTTTGATGGATGCAACTTTTTAAACAATATAAAATGTTTTTTTTTTTGAATTGTATAATGACATTTGATGGAAAAAGCCTAAGGTAGGAAGACACATTTTGAAATGGCTTCCATAGGTTTGACAGATTCTAGGACAAATCTTAATCCTTTTGCAATAAGCAACTTGAATTTGTTTCCATTGAATCAACCAGTTGTATGGTCTAGCTAGAGGGGGTTGAATAGATGACACACAAAATTGTTCGATTCTTGTACAAAGCACAAACAATATCATTAATTAGTAGTGCTTGTGTGCTTGTGTTTGATTGGTTGGTTGTGTTTGGTGTATATGTGGCGGAAATGAAGGAAAATGAACACAATGCTAAACAAAGATATTATATGGCTCAAAGATGCACTCATACTCCATGATCTATGACATATACAATGTGTCACTTTAAAGAGTTCCACTATTATCACCCGTTGACAAGGGCAATATGGTAATCCTCTACAATATAAAGCTCAAGCCTTGACCTAACCAATGAGGTTTTACTAACTATTACAATCTTGATGTTTAAGGATTTCACTTACAAATAATAAATCTCACTTCTGCCTAAAGATGACAATGAATGCAAGAGATAGCCAATTGCCAAGAGCTTGAGATGTTTAAGCATTTAATCTTTATCCAAGCTCTTGGATCCTTTTGAGCACTTGATTTGCTTAAGCGCATAAAATTTTGAGGGAAAACAATAAGTTCTTAGTGCTAAGTCTTTCTAAAATTTATATAGAAAGCTCTCTAGCGGATACATTTTGATCGCCTCAAATGTAATAGTTGGAAGACAACAACTATACATCTAGTCAACTAAAAATCATCTCTAATCGATTGATTGGAAATTGCCTATGAAACAACTCTACCATATGAGTACCAACTTGGCTACACCTTGGGGGCATTGGAAATTACTTAGAACCTCTATCCAATGTCCAATTGATCAGTCAATTGCCAAATTGCTAAATTGATTGACATAGGTAGTCAATTGGAAATCATCTCTTGTTAATTAACAACCAGTCTCTTTGGGACTCGAACTAATTGCCTCCCACCCTCTAGTCGTTGGCATTAACTATCAACTGACCCATGATTTACCTCCCTTCATATAACCTGGGGATGGGTGTGAGGCGCGCTTAAGGTGAGCGTAATTACCTTTTGCTACAATGGGACTCGAATTGATCGATAGAATAAGACTTAGGAGTCTTTCCTACAATGCTTCACAATCAAGCCTAGGTAACTTACCTACTACCTAGACAATTGCCACATCATTGCAATGATGCTAAATATTACAACACCTAAATAAACTTGTTTTGCACAAAGAACAAAATTTATACTCCTTTCTACACATTTGTGTAGTGTGCGCCAAGTTTTGTTACAATCTGAGGAGGAACTTCTAGCAAAAAGGTCATCGGAGCTTGTTTGTGAAGGTGCTGGTCCAAAGCCAAAAAAGATCATAGGCAAGATGAAGGTCCAAGGTGTGGTTGTTATGCTTCATATACTATTTTAAGTTTGTATCAATTTATTTTTATCTTCCTTGTGAAAATGCTTCTTATGGTGTTTGTTCCTTTTTTGTAGTCCGCAAGGTCAGAATGGCACTAGATATGCCCTCTGGATGCAGTTTTTCATCATTTAGACAACCAATTGTAAAACTGGAGTCTCTTCGGTTCCGCATGTCCAGTCTGCAAGCAACTCTTTCATCAGGATGGGAATCACTTCGCAAAGTTCGAGTTATGCCAAATCTACCAGCAAATAGTTCTTTCTCAAGGCACAGCTTGGCTTACATGCATGCTAGTTCACAGTATATCAAACAGGTGTCTGGGCTGCTTAAAATTGGTGTTAGTACTTTGCGTAGTAGTAATTCATCATATGAAGTAATGGAAGGTTTGTGTTTTAAATTGAACTATAAGTTGATTGGTGAAATATGTGATATTATCTCATCAATTGTTGGTTTTCTCAGAGACATACTCTTGTCAGTTAAAGCTAAAAAGTTCACCTGAGGATGATTGTGTCAAGATGCAACCTGGATCTGGTGACACACACGTCTTGTATGTACTCTTTTCTGTTTGAAATATATTTGGTGAAATATCACTGATCAGAACATACATCAAATTACTCCCGCATCTTAAAAGATTAAATAGGGGTTCTAATGTATTTTCCTGCAATGTGCAGCTTTCCTGATAGCTTAGGCGATGATTTGATCATTGATGTCTATGATTCCAAAGGCAAATCTTGTGGTCGAGTAGTAGCACAAGTGGCCTGTATTGCAGATGATCCTGTACACATAACTATGCCCATGTTCATTTTATCAGCTTCTGCATGATTGTCAGACTGACCCTTCTATTTCATGCAGAGTGATAAACTTCGATGGTGGCCTATCTATCATGAACCAGAGCATGAACTTGTTGGGCGTGTACAATTATACATAAATTACACAACTAGTCCTGATGAAAACAATGGCTTGAAGGTATAAAGGCTTGATTATTCTTTTGTTGGTTCTGAACAATACAAAAGATCTATGATAATCGTCCTTTTAACTGTCCTGATGGATTACCAACCATGTTTTAGGTGCCTTCTTGAATGCTATGTAGTCATGAATCATGATTACTTCTGCAATTATTATAATTTGGTGTTTTTTGGATTGCTGAACCATTCTAATATGAGCAAAATGCACTAGAAAGCTGGAAATATATTGCTCAGCAAGGTTGCCCAGCATTGATATTGGGTCCCTTCTTGATTCTTTTTGAGCTTTGATTTTTTTTATATTAATTATTCATCAGATAATTTCATTGTTATCGTTGGGTCTCTTCCTAGGTAAAACATTTATTTTTCATACATTTGTAGGCAAAACTTGCCGGACTAGATTCTCAAATTTTTTCTGACATCAAGTATTTTTATTTTTTAGTTGGCACCAGATATTCAACTTATTCCGACTTTTTCTAGGGGTGACCGGCTTGCCCCACGGAAGTTTCTCACCAAACATATCAAACATAAGGACTTCAGGGGTTAAATCAGTCACATGCTTGTTAACACAATTTTTTTTTTCCTGTGCTACACCAATATCTTAATAGGGTGATATTATGGCCTACAATTCTATGTCAAAAATCTAATACAGCTCTTCCCTGTCTTATATACGAATAGAGTTAATGGCTCTCTGGTCTTGATGCCCTTTTCTGCATTAAGAATGATATTCCTTATGTTGCTCCAGTTATCTGATCAATTGAACATTGGAACTTCAAGAGATTGTGGTTCTGTGTTTGCATTCTCACTTTGAACCTAACTTCGGACCAACTTTCTTTCATATTAAGATCATAGTGTCCACCCTAACTGAGACTGAGAGTACCTACTTTTTTATTTGTGCTGCTTGTCATGGTTCAATCTATCGGTCTTACTGAGTTACTTGCTGTCAAGATTGCATACAGTTACTAGCAATGTGAGGAAAGAACAAAGATAACTGTATTAAGATATTTGGATTGACAAACAAGTGATGTGGGTTTCTTGCTAAATGATTTTACCAGTCTGCAAACAAGGGCAGTTGGGAGCCTGAAATAGAGATGTAAGAGGAACCAATATAGGAGCATAAGAAACAGTAGATGCATTTGTGAAGGTGTTTGAGCGAGGCCTTTGACAAGCTTAAAGGAGAATGTAGAAGTACTCCTACATTTTGGTTGAGGGAAAAGGTAGGAAAAGAAAGTGAGGAAAATCAAAGAAAGGCAAAGAGAGGGAAGGAAATACTGTTTACCTATATTGTGTTCTGTCATCACTCCGGCCTCATCCTTGTCCCCAATGCTTGGCCATATGATTTTGGATACCTCCCTCCTTGCTTCCCCCGGCCGCTGTGATGACTGGGCGCACCAGTTCTACTTGCATCAATGAGCACTGCACACACTGCATTGGCATGCATATGGTTAACTTTGCTGTTGTGCTGATGTGGGAGAGCATGAAGACGAACTCAGCGGTGTGGACAGGGGTGAAGGAGTTGACTCAGCAAGCATTGATGATGTCAAGGATGCAGAGCACTAAGGAGTTGACATGGCTGACACTGAGGAGCTCGAGGATGTAGGTCACTAAGGAGTCAACATGATGGTGTGGGGTGTGGACGAAGGAGTCAACATGGAGGGTGACCTTAGCCAATAAGGGATTGAAGGTACCGTCGGTCTTGAGGGAGAGGAGGCTTCATATACATTAGATCTAGATTCCACTCATCATCTACGCTAGGTAAACAAGGGAAGGGTAGTACAGTGGCTTGGAAATAATGTTCTATAGATTTTAACTTCATTTGTCAAAACACACAATTAAAGTACTACACGTTGTACATTAGTACTATGGTTAAATATCCTAGAGTGCTTCATAGTTGTGAAAACTGCGTGTCTGGCTGCACCTAGGCGCAACATGTAGGCAAGCGCGCCATTTGCGCATGGGTCCAGGCGCACTACTTCAAAGAAGTGTGCTTAAGCGCACACCTTTGAGAGGCGACAATCATACGTAAAGCGTGATTTTACTCACTCAATGGAAGCCCAACCCTTGCGACGGCCGTGGAGGCTTTGTGCTAGCCTCACAACCACAGCTGTCACGTTGCGCGGGACCCACAACCGCGGCGGATGTGTCGCGTGAGCCTCGCAACCGTGTTGGATGTGTTGCGTGAACCCTGCAGGCGCATCATGCGAGCCCTGCGGTTGTGATGGAGTTTTCACGTGAGCCCCGCGGCCGCAGAGTACTCGTTGCACGAGCTCGGCGATGACGAAGGCTTCACACAAGCACCACGGTCACAACAGAGTCTTCATGTGAGTCCCACGGCCATGGAGGAAGCATTGCGCGAACCTAGCCGAGGCGGTGGAGGCTTCACACTAGCATCACGGTCGACCTGTAACAAGCTTTTAATTATATAAAACATAAGTAAATAATTTCAATCAACTTCTAGCTATAATAGGGATAATTTAAATGGGTTTAATTAAACTCTAATAAAATTGTCCCATTAATTTATATATATATATATATATATATATATATATATATATTATCCCATGTTTTTAATTAACATATTTCTTTGTATGATTTTATTAGTGAAATATTTTAATAGAAATTTTCTATATATGTTTGAATTGTTAAAATTTATACCCAAAACGTCTTGCTTCGATAAGGCGTGCGCCTTACTTTGTGCTTAGTGCCACAGACCCACAACACTTATGCCCTTTTAGGCACCTCGCGCTTTCAATAACTATGGAGTGATGACACAAACTATTTGTACACAAAGGAAGAGATGTGTTTTTGAGGAAAATAATCTCGCACATTTGTGATGGACATATGTGAATGATGTGAAACAGAACCATTTGAAGATTTTAAAATGGAAATATTGTCGTTGATTGTCAGCATCATTGACAATTGCAGCTAGTTTGGTTACACTTAAATATCAGCAAATTACTTCTAAACTACCTTCTAAATGATAAATACAATTAATAGACTGATTCCATTTTTCCCTCATTGAAGTGATTCCTGGAATCTCGTCCAGGAAAGCTAATGTACACAAGTAGCATCTTTAAGCCAAATAAAAAACAAATTGAAAGACATGCTTCCTGATCCTTCTTATTTAACAAAGAGGAAGAATAACAAAGTGGTTCAATCTGAAATCTTTGGGTGCAAATGGTCCTTTCTTATGTTTTTGGTATTCACTTTTATAACAAAAATGAACATGTACTGACATGAAGATGATTGAGAGGTGGTAGTAATACATAAATGATAATAGATGAAGATGATCTTTCTCATACCTCATGTTTAACTGTTTTGCTTGATTTAGAAGGGCACAAAAATAAACACTTTCAATAACAGAACTGTTGTTTGATGATTTAAAATTGAGGGAGATACTTGGAAGGTAGTTATTAGATAATAAGATGCAGAGTGATAATTTGCTTGTATAGTTTGTGGAACTAGATGTTTAAATATCATCCAACTGCTTAAGTCTGCTTTGCTGAAAGGTTGCAGAGTGCTAAATAATTAGTTTTTGATGTCCCATATCTGTATACTGGTTATTCAATTAAATTCTTATTTGCATAGGTTTGTTTCCTTCAGTTACCAACTGTGAGGATGCTACATGTATTTTGCAGTGTGGTTCTGTCGCAGAAACAGTTGCATATGATGTTGTCCTGGAAGTTGCAATGAAAGCCCAACACTTCCAGCAAAGGAGGCTATTGTTGCATGGATCATGGAAATGGTTACTGACAGAATTTTCCTCCTACTATGGGGTTTCAGATTCTTACACAAAATTAAGGTACTGAATAGAAAGTTCTTGTAGAAAAATCATGCGTCTCGACTTCATATTATTTGTGAATTGTTTCATGTTGGATTATTGCCATGAATTTTGTAATGGCTGAAGGCATTATTATGATTTAGAATTCCATGTCTGGGTTCTTTTACAGCAAACCATGCTTTACCTGGGTTGTATTTTGCCAGGTACCTTTCTTACGTAATGGATGTTGCAACCCCGACAGCTGACTGTCTCACTTTGGTTCATGATCTGCTGCTACCTGTAATTTTGAAGAGCCGCAATAAGAACTCACTAAGTCATCAAGAGGTCCTTTATTTTGTAAAGTGTTTTTTTGGTCTGAAGATTGCATTTTTTTCTTATTACAGCATTTCTAATTCCATTGTGGGAACTTTTCCTTCAGAAAAGGGGAAATACCAAATGCAGAATGATTTATGTTCTATCTTGTTAAAGAAAGACTCCAACCTGATACAGATATAGTAAACACTTTTTGTATTTTGTGTTCAGCAAACACACATGTTCTAAGAATGTTTTGGTAAATTCTCTTTGGCATGAAAGTTTGAACACGGAATCTTATTCTATTTCTCCAAAATAATAAGAGTGTTATGCTATGGCTTTCACATCACTTTTATTAATTGAAGCAGAATTAATTCATATGCAATTTTGTTTTCAACCCAAAGTCTCTGAGCTAAAAAGGCGCAGGTTGTAGTTCCCAGATATTATGCATTCTTGAATGTGATATTAGTTTACTTAAAAGTAGGGTCTTGTGGCAGTGTTTGCTGTGTAGGATAGGCATGTTTTTCTTTTCCTTCTTTTTCTGATCAGTAGTTTCTGAGCTATTGACCATTGCCATTTATGTTACCTGACTTGATTATCTTTGGACTGTCAGAATCGTATTCTAGGTGAAATTGAGGACCAGATTGAGCAAATTCTTGCCATTGTATTTGAGAATTACAAGTCCCTTGATGAATCCTTAACATCTGGAATGTCAGAAGTTTTTCGACATGCCACTGGATATCCTGCACCTGCATTGATACCTGCAATGAAGCTATTCACTCTTCTTCATGATATCCTGACTCCAGAGGCTCAGCTTAAGCTATGCGGTTATTTTCAGGTTTGCAATATAGTTTTTCAGTTGATACTACAGTTATATTACTTATAATGATATCGTATTGTTATTTCTAGACTGCTGCTAAGAAGCGCTCAAGAAGACACTTGCTCGAAACTGATGAATATTTAGCAAACAACAGTGAAACAAATAGGATGGATGTTGTTGGTTTTGCTAATGCTTACCAGAAAATGAGGACACTATGCTTCAACATACAGAGTGAAATTTTTACTGATATTGAAATCCATAAACAGCATGTGCTTCCAAGGTGGCTATCTTTCCCTTGTACTCATATTTGGCAAAATTTTACATCTTGTAGTTTAACATACAGCACCCACTATAGATCATGTAAGACACTTGTAACAGAAATTTGCCTATGCCATTTGGCAAAATTTTAGATGATCTTGTAGTTTAACATACAACACCCACTATAGATCATGTAAGACACTTGTAACAGAAATTCACTCATGTCTTTTTTTTTTGGTCAAAAGAAAGGCCCTCAGACCTATATTTATTAAATATCAAATGATTACATGTCTCTTCTCACTTCTGCTTCCTACTAGAAATTGTCTCCACTCTGGTTTCAGCTCCTGGACTTTTGTATTCCTGCTTTTTGCACTCTTTGCTTCCTTAGCCAACCAATGTGCATTTTGCCTTCTATTCTATCAGTCTCAGCCCTCACTTTGATTGCTCTCATTTCCTCACCTTCTCCGATCCTATAAATGTGGATCTCTGCTGTGAAGGTTGACTTGAGGAAATTCCAATTCAGCCCCCCTGCAATTCCATAGAGTGGATCAGGTACTGCATCAACTTTCAGTTTCCAGGTATGCTCATGTTTAGTATTTCACTCATTGTTCACCATTTCTACCTTTGTATCATAACCATGTACCCCTCTACTTGCCAATATCCAATGCCATTCTGCTTATGTGATTGCATGGATGGTTCAGATCTTCAAAGTTATTCTCTAGAACTCTCTTGTTTCTCTGTACCAAAAATTCCAGCTTGTTGTTACAAACAGAGTACTTCATTCCACCAGCAGAATTCTTTCTACTTTCCTGGATACGTTTTTCTCTATCCACTCCTTTTAATGCTCTCCTCAAATAATTCTTCCTTCTGTCTCCCAAATCCCAATTAGTTCGATCCATATTGTCCTTGCAACTTAACAGTTAACTTTTTCCATGCGTTATGATTTCCTTCAGCTCAGGGCACCTTGGATAGCTGGCCTGGATGCTCATGTATTTCCTACATCTTTCAGAGTTGGCAAGTAAACCTTTGTTTTGTCACTTTCCCTAGAAAGTCATATTCCTTTTGGCCCTTCCTATCTCCGTATGTTCTTCTGGATCTGTTCTTCCCCTCTTGAATGTTCCTTTCAACAAGCAAAATTTTATGCTTCTCGTGTGCTACGTTCTTTTTGATGAGTAGATTCATAACTCATATCCTCCTGTTCAGGGCCATTCCTAATTTTGTTTGCAGCAATCTCTGTAAGAACCTTGGTAGCACAGCCTGAAACTCCTCCCATTACTGTCCATCATTATTCACTAAATCCCCTACATTTTATTCATCTTGCCCGTCAAGTATTCTGCAATATCCTCCAGTGTCCGTTCTGTATTTAGACAGAAGTCCTTCCAAAATCTCACTTCATTCAATTCCCATGCTCCATACATATCCACTTCCTAAGCTTCCCCAGATTTGGATTTTTGCCTCATTCATCAAACTGAGTTTTATACTTGTGTTTGTTTTGTCAATATCTGTTTTACATACAAACTCAACTGCTATTGAGGTTTCTTCTCCAGTATAAATACTTAAAATTATCAAGTTCAACCAGACTACTAGTAATAAAGAGATAACTGGTTTCTTTTTATTGTTTTTTCAACACAAATGAGGAGCTCTTGACAAATTCCTTTTGGTTTTATGAAAAAAGTACCAAGAAAATGGAATTTGAGAAAGTCTCATGAAGTTCTAGTATGTATCAAACTAACAGTAAAAAAGTTGTTTACTTGCAGGAAATGTTAACAT
This sequence comes from Zingiber officinale, assembly GCF_018446385.1. Lineage (NCBI taxonomy): Eukaryota > Viridiplantae > Streptophyta > Magnoliopsida > Zingiberales > Zingiberaceae > Zingiber > Zingiber officinale. The sequence continues at coordinate 22,704,369 of NC_056006.1, read as the reverse complement.
TTCAGGCAATCAAACATGATATTAGTGTAAGTTTCGGTGTTACCAAATGAGTTATAGTGTTCTTTCTTTCTGCTATGATTAGACTGGGCTATCATAACCCCCAAAGCTCAACTTGTTTGGGCATAACTCTATTTATATAAATTCAAGAGGGAGAGTCAAGTAAATGAATAATTAGAAAATAAAATAAGAGTCAGGATTTTTCTTTTAAAATTTTACTGTTGTACAATGATTTCAAAGGCTATGCTATTAAGAACTTATCCTATTGGTATATTTGTGATCTCACAAGACATCTGAATAGTTTAACAGTTCAAAAGTTTTAATATCTAAGGGCAATTAATAGCATTCAGAAGATTTTCTAACTCACATTCCTGTAATGAATGCCTCTTGATATTATGTTTGTGGGACCTTTCCTCTTCTGTTACTTTTCTTTACATTGATGTTGATACTTTACCTCCTTATTGCAGCTTTCTAGATCTACCAAATCTATCTGCATCGATTTATAATGTCGAGCTCTCTAGTAGATTACGGTCATTCCTTGTTGCATGCCCACCTAGTGGCCCTTCACAACCTGTGGCAGATCTTGTAATTGCTACTGCAGATTTCCAGAAAAATTTAACAAGCTGGAATATCTGGTAAACAATATTGAGTTGTTCTTTACTTTCTTCCTTTCTGTATACCTTTTAATTATTTCTTGTTTTGTTCTACTTAGTCCTGTCAAAGGAGGTGTTGATGCAAAGGAGTTATTCCACTTGTATATTATCTTGTGGATTCAAGATAAGCGCCTAGCATTACTTGAGTCCTGCAAATTAGATAAGGTGCCAAGTACATTTGATGCTTCTGTCACATTTTCTATCTTTACTTCTTTCTTGCTCTTAAAGCATTAATTTCTTTCTTGTTAAAGAAATTATGAGATGCCCATCTTAAATTTCATTTGCCTTATGCATTGTGTTATTTGTGCTTTTGATGATTGAATCATTCACATCCAGCATATCTTCTACTAGTTTCTTTTTTCCCACAGAATCCTTGTTGCGTCAATGTTGATTTTTGGTACGCATCAAAGTTGGTTGGGTGACTGATAGTGTAAAGTTTCCTTACACGTAAAGCTAACCCAGACTTGCTCATGGAAACCAAAGGGAAGACACTGTAAACTGAAATTGGTAGAATTTTCACCAACCCTATCAAAGTAGTGCACTGGGTATAGTGATGATTATTCCAACTTGACTTGGTGACTTCGTACTCCATAGGATGTCATTACCTGCAACATATCCTGTGCTTTACTGATGTCTTGGAATGAAACTTAACCAATCATGTTTTTTATGGGTGTCAACTGAAAACTGTTTGCTGTGGCTCACAAATTAATGTCTGCCATAGATACTTTCAAATATAAATGAGGAAGTGTTGTCATTTAGTTGTCTCAGAATTATATTGATCCTGCAGATTCCCACAATTGTGTAGTTCGTTCTTTTTAAAAATTTGTTGACTTGTTCATTACCAGGTGAAATGGTCTGGTGTTCGCACACAGCATATGACCACTCCTTTTGTGGATGACATGTATGACCGATTGAAAGACACACTGATTGAGTATGATGTTATTATTTGCCGCTGGCCAGAGTATACTTTTGTTCTTGAAAATGTAGGTTTCAACGAAGTTTCAATTTTTAACATTACCTCAATCTGAATTACTACGAATTTTTTGAAAATTGTGTTGAACTCTTACTTCCATTTCTCTACAATTACAAAGGCTATTGCAGATATTGAGAAGGCAGTAATTGAAGCGCTGGAAAAGCAATATGCAGATGTCTTGGCTCCATTGAAGGACAGTTTGACACCAAAGAAATTTGGCCTGAAATATGTTCAAAAAATTGCTAAAAGAAATTCTGGCCTCCCATACGCTGTCCCTGATGATGTAAGTTCTCCTGAGATGCTTCAAAATTTCCTTAAAAGTTTCTGATTTATAGAATGATTGCTTATACATTACACTACAGTTAGGGATTCTGTTAAATACCATGAAAAGACTACTTGAAGTCTTGCAACCCAAGATAGAAATGCAGTTGAAATCTTGGGGTTCTTGTATACCTGATGGTGGGAATGCAGTGCCTGGTGAACAGCTTAGTGAAGTAACTGTGACATTGAGAGCCAAATTTAGAAATTTTCTGCAGGCAGTAGTAGAAAAACTTGTGGAGAATGTAAGTTCTATCACCTTTTTTCCTTTTTTTTTAATCTATATCCCATTTTTCATGAACTATTGCAAGTTGTTGGTACTTGTAAATTTGCATGATATCATGTTAGCACATTATTTAAAATTTGACATTGTTGAAAAATTGATGCTTGGAAGCAGTTGGTAAAGTTTTTGGGACTGGAGAGTTTATCAACTATAAGGCAAAACATCTGTGAAAGTGTTTCCAAACACCCATAACACTTATCTCCGACACAGAGATCCATTTCTTTGACCCGCGTAATTTTAGTTTGTGATTAATGGAATCAATAGTTTCCCCTCTCGGTGAAATCTAGGAATTCTATTCCTTCATAAAAAGTTTTGGTAAGGCAGAACATCTTTGGTGAAATCTAGGAATTCTATTTCTTTATAAAAAAATTTGGTAATGTCTTTCTGACCATTATCATTGCCTTTGTTCTCGTATTCTGAAACAAAGAACCTTCTCTGTTTATGTTTCTTATTTGGTATGTTCAGACTCGAGTGCAAAGCACCACAAAACTCAAGAAGATCATTCAAGACTCCAAGGATGCTGCAATGGAATCAGATATCCGTAGTAGAATGCAACCATTGAGGGATCTTCTAATTCAAACTATTAATGAGCTCCATAAAGTACTTGAGGTGCAAGTTTTTGTAGCAGTGTGCCGAGGCTTTTGGGATAGGATGGGCCAGGTAAGACTTCATGAAACCCATTCGTTTGAATTTATGCCTATTGATCGGTAATTGTAAATATTCTGTCTCTGGCACACAGGATGCTCTCAAATTCCTGGAGAACCGAAAGGAAAATAGGCCATTGTATAAAGGTGCACGAGTAACGATTGCAGTAAGTAACATGGTTCTAAATTTCAACTTCATAATTAGCATTGAATTTTCTTCAATTTTTAGCATAATGGTTTGGTTGTGCAGGTACTGGGTGATACGTTTGCATCCCAGATGCAACAATTACTTGGCAATGTTCTTCAAGAGAAGGATTTGGAGCCTCCCAGATCCATTTTGGAGGTGCGATCAATGCTTTGTAAGGATGCAGCGCTTCACAAGGATTCAAGTTTTTACTATTAGGCTTAGGCTGTATATATCTGGCAAGCATTGATTAAAAAAGAGAGCAACTTCTCGAAGTATTCTCAACACAATGTCAGTAGAAGAGCTCTGAGTTACAAGTAATTGCTTCAAGATCTTTCAGTTTTGAATACTTCTGTACATGCACAAGCACATCAAGAAAGTTTGAAGAAATCTAAACCGTGAACTGCTTCAAATCCGGAACCAAGTTCCTTAGAGAGAGACAAAAAGAAATGAAGAGATTTTGTATATTGTATCAGTATTCAGTTAGGTCACTTGCTTAGGATCTGCTTGAGTATTCCATCATATGCATAACAGTAATTAAAGTACATATTGTCTCTTCACTCTGTATCCAATTGGCTAAAAGTAGAAAGTAGTCTCCATATTTTGTTGTGTTCGGAACTCTTGTTTTTTCAAGATTCCAATTGTTGAAACTAAGCCAGTGAAGAATATATGGTTCAACCTATGAACATTTTCTACTTGTAATGAATGCATTATTTTGCATACGAAAATGTTCCTCTTCTAAGTCTTATTGATGTATTATTTTCAAGGTTGGTTTGCCTTGAGGCCAGTTTTGGGGGACTAAAAGATGGAATAGGAAGGGAAAGCAATTCAAGATGGGGAAAAAATTCTCTAGGGAAAGGATGGAGAAAAGAAAAAATTATGAAGGAAAGAAAAGAGGGGGAAAAAAATGAAGAGATGGAAAAAGATGAAGGGTAAAAACATCCCCATGCTCGGGTAAGGTACTTGTGCGGGGTGCTACTCATGCCCGGTAAAGCGACCTTGTGCATGGCCGTCACTTGCATCCATGCGAGGTCTGTTGCTTGAGGTCGGCGCTTGTGCAGGGATGTTGTCGATGGTTTCATGAGGTGACATCGCGCGCTCAGGGAGGGTGTCCACGATTGCGTGTGAGGCATGTTTGTGATTGCGAGCTGTACCACAAGAAGATTGAGAGAAAATATAATTAGATTGTGACTCATACGAGAATGGATGAAAGAAAGTTATTTTCTGTCCGATTTGGATGGACGAAAAAATATTAAAAAAAATTAACACAAATTACATCAGTGTCGAGTCAAAGAAGGGGTCCCCGGCGTTGGCCCTCCGATGCTCAAGTCAGTCACCGACGACAAAGTAGAAGACGGAGCAACAAGAAGACTTCGCGCAAACAATGAATATTGCATACCTCCGTCGATACTTAGACCCCCCTTTATATAGAGCTCTAGTAGCACGCGTGCATGCTCCCCAAGGCAGGCACGCTTCCCCTAGTTTTTCCTAAAAATACTTGTCAGTAAAGTGTCACTGACACAGTACCGCAACAGGCCGAGCATATCTTTGACGTAACAGTGGAAACTTCCGTTGTACGATCTTTTGGCTATCCATGCCCGGTGTCGGTGGCACCAACTCTCGAAAGGATGTCGATGGATATCAGAGAGAGTGCACTGCTAGACCGAGTGGGTTGGCCGCTCGGTCGGAATTCCGCCTCTCTGGTGCCCCGTCCGGTCAGCTAGAACCTCGCTACTCCTGTGCGTGTGTCCGCTCGACTGCAATTCCACTATGCTTGTGTCACGTCCGCTCGGCCGAATTCTGCTCTGTCAATGTCGAGTCTTACTGCCCGGTCGAGTGGGGTAGCCGCTTAGTCAAAGTTTGAACTCTACCAATGCTAGCCCTGCTGCCTCGTTGAGTGGGGAAGCCGCTCGATTCGACTTCTATACATCGTCTACTCCATTAAGCGTTGGTCATTTGACTCCTCCCCCGTGTCGAACGCGAGATCGGATCGGAACCTTCTTCCTTTGGTCGGGGCATGGTCGCCCGATTGTCCGAGGATATCTGAGCGTCAGCCGCCTTGACTTTGACCTCCACCGTGGTAGCTATCTTCTGCGGGGTGGGGCCCCTCCTCATCACCGCATCACATGCCTCCCCCTCAAGTCTAGTTGAAGAAGGTTGTAAGTGCGCCTGACCGGACAATTGTCTGAGCAATTCTCCACCCGATCGGCCTTCGGCACTACCTAGTTTCTAATCGCAATGCGACCGTTCACTGTCGATCGGCCTGTTGAAACTTGTCGTTCGGCCGTAGGTATGCTCCTTCAATCTGATTGGAACAACGAACATCCATACTTGTGAAATCTTTTCTTGGGCTGTCTCGGGCAAGTGCGATCCTGGCTTACGTCACCCAGATTTATGGAAAATCATGTAAATCTCTTCGCATTAAGGCTAAGCGTGTCCCCATGCCCTCATTAAATGCTGACCTGCGGCGAGGCACCATGTGTCACACCCACTGCTGCCGCACGCTTGACGTAACAAACAGATATCCGCTGGTGATATGACATTTGGTAGTTCAAATTCAATGGTCAAATCTCGGCCTGGGTTTCTGCGCCCTAGATTGGACGGCGGGCCCAGGGCTTATAAGCCCGTGTGCGTCACCGCCTTTATGCACTTTCTCTTCGAGTTCTTCGATGACGCTCCTTCTGTGCCCCAATGGCGTTCCTCTTTCCTGCTCCTTCGGTGACCTCTTTCCAGTAAGCTTCCTTCCTATCGTCCCTTGCTTTCTCATCTTCCGACCTCTGTATTTCCTCGCCTTTCGAGTTTTTCGGCGTTTATGTGTTCCGGCGATACTCTGATAGTAATCTTCTCCTTCACATCCTTTCACTGTGTTTTTTGCGATGATGAGTTCCTCACAGCCTCCCGTCGGCATCCTTGGGCTCTGGTACACCTCTACCGAGTCCCGGTTTGACGCTGGTGATGCTGAGAGCTTGACTGCAGCTAATGAATTTCCTCCTGATTATAAAGCCTTTCTTCCCTCTCCTTCCGATCGGCCAAATTCTCCCGCCGCCCGACTGCATTTGTTTCTTTAGGGATCAGTTTACCGTCGGTCTACGATTCCCCATTCATCCCTTTTTTCCCGCCGTTTGTAAATATTTTCACATCTCCTTTCATCAATTAGTGTCAAACTCCTTTTGGCTACTGTGCGGGGTCATCTTTCTTTTTCGCCTGCATGATATTCCTCTCACCCCCCAGATCTTTCATTACTTTTATTATCCAAAATTGTCCGAGCCGGGGACTTTCCTTTTCCATGCCCGAGTGGGCTTGGTTTTCTTTGACAAGATGCCGACCTCCAACAAGCACTAGAGGGAATATTTCTTTTTTGTACGCCTTCCCGAGCGGCCAGATTTCCCAACCCACTGGCAACTCGAAGTGGCAAATCAGTCTCCCCTGAAACAGTACAAGAGTCGGTTGGACTATCTCAACACCGCTTCCATGCTGGCCGGTCAGAAGTATGACATCCATAAACTACTATTGGAGGGTGTCCTCTACATCTTCGACCCGAGTCTGATCTGTACCCGACTTCCGTTCAGCCTAGGTATGCAACTTCTTCAATCCTTCTTTTGATTCTAACTGATTTTTCTTCCTCTTTTACAGCCAAAGTCATGTTACGTGCACGTCTGACCGGCAAGGTGAAGCTTGGGATGCCGTGATCAATACGGCTATCGTGGAAAAATTGGAGAGTCGCGGCCTGCAATCGGTCGACTCACAAGAAGAGCCGCAAGATGAGAGCGAAGCGGCTCCCGTCTTGGCAAGTGGTGGAGCGACCGTTGGCTCACAACCTCCTTCTGAACGGCTTCCGATCATTCAAGTTGAGGGGACTTCGGGCTTACCCTCCTTAGCCGAGCCACTGATCAGGCGCAAGAGGCGTCGAGCGAAGCCTTCATTACGCTCCACCACTTCAGGGGTGCGTTCTGCTAAACAGGTCTAGACGTCAACCCCCGCTCCCGTCCAAGAGTCCGCTGCTCTTGAGTCATCAAATCGGACTCCCTCCTTGTCCGATTTGCCACAAGGAACCATCTGCGCGCCGCTAGTGGCGTTCATGCCACCAAAATAGAAGGCCAAGAAGTCGGGCAACTGTCTGGCATCTTCATCCCAGCCGTCCGAATGAGTGACTTCTGTGTAATCAGCCCCGAGCGGCCAACACCATATTACGACGGTTCTTCACCTACCGACTGTGGAGAGGAGCGAATCTAGCACTAAGTCCTGAGCTCCCGAGCACCAAATAATCATCCAAGGGTCGCTTGCCCATATGGGTTGATGCCCGAGCTCGTGTAGCGATAATGTCTCCAAGGGTGCTTGTGGTCAGCCACACCCAGATGTCTACTGGGGTAAGTGTTGCACTTTCATAGTTTATTTCCGATAGGTGCTTATATTCGCTTTGTTTGTAGTACTAGGTGGAGAGTTTGGTCATGTGCCAAAGGCTCGCATTTTTTGTGGAGGAAGTGAAGAATATGAAGGCGTCGAGTGGCCAATCCTCCGTCGCTCAAGAGCAGACGAACATCGAGGTGGCCAAACTATGAGCCGATCTGGCGAAAAGCACCAAACTGCTAGAGGTCGAACGGGAAAAGAGTATAGGGCAGGCCACTCTACTAGATCGGCTCAATAAGCAGGTCACCACCTTCGACGTCAAGATCAAATCGGCCAATGCGAGGAAACTCCAAGCCAGTGAAGACCTTGATATGAAGAATAAGGAGGCCCAGGCTCTCGCTAAGAAACTTAAGGAAGCTGAGGATTTCCTGGTCGTCGAGCGGAACAACCGATTGGCCGAAGAAGTTGCCCTTCGTGGCCAACTTATCGCCAAAGATAATGCACTGGCCACCATGAAGGATGAGTTGGAGGCCTCTCGAGCGGCTTTGAAGACTTATCAAGATGCTGAGGCTGGCCGATTCGAGTCTATGAAGAAGAACTACATCCGCTCGGATGCTTTCAATGACAAAGTTGCTGACCGGGCACTTCGCCTGTTCGACCTGGCTATCGGCGGGGCGATTGACCAGCTCAGAGAGGGTGGCTACCTGTTGGCAGCTTTGACCAGCAATATCATCAGCTGGGACAAGCTTACCGCGTCGCTGCCTGATGATGTCCTGGACTACCTTGAGTGAGGTCAAGAGCTCTTGTAAAATGTTTGAAGTTTAAATGAATGCTTGTCCGTTCGAACAAGCTTGATATCATTGTATTCGTGTTTCCAACTCATCTTTTGAGTATTGCAAGAACTCGTGGTCTCGACACTCATCCGACCGTCCACGATTAGTCTATCTAGCCGATCAATCCTTTTTTTTCTTTAGAGTTCCATTATGAGTATGCGACTTCCGATCGGCACTGGGAGTATTTTGAAGAATAGTCCCGAGCGGTCACTATATGCTAAAGACTTCGAGCTTTTGAGTAGCTGAGGTTCATGGTCGGCTATTCATCGACACTTGCCCGCTCACTAAGCCAAGGGTGTAATGTCGCCGCTCAACCGTTGAGGAAGATTAGGCAAACATTGGGTTTAAGGTTACCGCTCGATCGTTGAGGTGGTCCCGGGTTTAAGGTCGTCGCTCGAACGTTGATGACGACTAGAGTTTAAGGTCGCCGCTCGACCGTTGACGGTGACTAGAGTTTAAGGTCGTCACTTGACCTTTGGTGGAGATAAGAGTTTAAGATCGCCGCTCGACCGTTGGTGGAGGCAAGAGTTTAAGGTCACCGCTCGACCGATGACGTAAACCTGGGTTTAAGGTCACCACGCGACCATTGATGGAGACTAGAGTTTAAGGTCGTCGCTCGATCGTTGGTGAAGGCAAGAGTTTAAGGTCGTCGCTCGACCATTGACGGAGACTAGAGTTTAAGGTCGCCGCTCGACCGTTGATGGAGACTAGAGTTTAAGGTTGCCACTCAACCGTTGGTGGAGACAAGAGTTTAAGGTCGCCGCTCGACCGTTGGTCGAGACAAGAGTTTAAGGTTACCGCTCGACCATTGACGTAGACCCGGGTTTAAGGTCGTTGCTCGACCGTTGATGGAGACTAGAGTTTAAGGTCACCGCTCGATCGTTGAGGGAGACGTATCTCAAGAGGCCTTCGCTTTTTATTCATATTTTGCCATGCGTTCGAGAAACATACAAAAATACATGTATTTACTCGTGCACCTCTCATCCAACCCTGTAGGGTTAGAGATGATTCGCGCTCCATGGCCTCTCAAGCTGCCTTTCCTCTTCATCCTCCAGGTAGTAGGCACCCCAACAAAGCTTCTGCACGATCTTGAAAGGTCTCGCCAATGGAGCTTCGAGCTTGGTGACGTCGCCGACCGACTTCACTTTCTTCCAGATGAGATCGTCGACCTAAAAGGACCTCGGGATCACCCTTCGGCTGTAATTCTGTTTTATCTGCTGCCAGTACACCATGAGCCGAACAACTTCTCTCGCTCGTATTTTGTCCATCAAGTCAAGCTCCATGAGCCTCCGTTCGGCGTTTCCCTCGTCGTAGTACTACACTCGATCGGATTCTACTCCGACCTCCACGGGGGCGACTGCCTCGTCGTCGTATACCAAGTGGAAGGGGGTTACGTCGGTCGCTTCCTTCAGGGTCGTGTGGAGGGCTTATAAGACACTGGGGAGCTCGTCGACCCAGCTGCCTCCAACATGGTCGAGCCGAGGCATAAGACTCTAAGGATCTCCCGAGACTTCGGCTTGTCAGTTTCCCTGGGGGTAGGTCACCGATGTGAAGGCATGTTGGATGTCATAGCCCTCGCACCACTCTCTAAGCCCCTGACCAGTGAACTACCTTCCATTGTCTGATACAAGTCGGCGTGGGATGCCGAACCGGCATATGATGTTCTGTCAAATAAACTTAATGACCATTTGCTCGATTATTCTTGCAAGTGGCTCGACTTCCACCCACTTCGAGAAGTAGTCCACTGTGATGAGCAAAAATTTCCGCTGACCGATCGCCATGGGGAATGACCCAATGATATCCATGTCTCATTGGTCGAATGGGTAAAATACTGTGGACACCTTCATTTCTTCGGTCGGTCGGTGCGGAAGGTTGTGATGCTTTTGGCAGGACAAGCAGGTGGCCACCGTCCGAGCAGTATCTTCTTGGAGGGATAGCCAAGAGTCGGCATGGGATGCCGAACTGGCATATGATGTTCTTTCAAATAAACTTAATGACCATTTGCTCGGTTATTCTTGCAAGTGGCTCGGCTTCCACCCACTTCGAGAAGTAGTCCACCGTAATGAGCAAAAATTTTCGCTGACCGATCGCCATGGGGAATGACCCAATGATATCCATGCTCCATTGGTCGAATGGGTAAGATACTGTGGACACCTTCATTTCTTCGGTCGGTCGGTGCGGAAGGTTGCGATGTTTTTGGTAGGACAAGCAGGTGGCCACCGTCCGAGCAATATCTTCTTGGAGGGCCAGCCAAAAATATCCGGCCAGGAGTATCTTTAGAGCTAATGGACGGCCGCCCGGATGGCCTCCGCAGGAGCCTTGATGCACCTCCTGCAGAATGTACTCAACATCTTCAGATTTGGCGTAGTAGGGGCCGGGAGAAGGCTCTCTTATAAAACTGGTCCCCAATAAAGGTGAACTGTCCGACCATCTTCTTCAGCAAGAAAGCTTCTTCTAGATCGGTAGGTGCGGCTCCTTACCGCAAGAACTCTATCAAGGTCACTCTTCGGTCATTGGGGAAGGTTATTCCTTCCATTCGGTTGATATGCGCCACGAGTGAGACTTGTTCAATCGGCTGCCCTATGACGATCGGTGATAACGAACTGGCTAATTTTGCCAACTCGTACGCCGCCTGGTTCTCCGATCGAGGGATTTTTTTGTATAATGACCTCTTGAAATTTGGTCTTCAACTTCTTGAAGGCCTCCGCATAGTGCCTGAATCGGGCATTACTTATCTCGAACGTCCCAGATAGCTGATGGCTAGCCAACTGAGAGTCCGAGTGGATGAAGACTTTAATGGCTTCCACATGCCGAGCTGCCTATAGGCCGGCTATCAGTGCCTCATATTCTGCTTCATTATTAGTGGTTTGGTAGTCCAGCCAAACAGAGAGTTGCATCCGGTCCTCCCGAGGTGAGATAAGTTATATGCTGATTCCGCTGCCTTGCCGAGTGGATGAACCGTCAACATATATCTTCCATATTGCCTTCGACTCGACATTCTGAACCTCTTTGACGAAATCTGCCAAGGCCTGAGCCTTGATTGCCGCTCGGGGTTGATATTAAATGTTGAATTCACTTAGCTCAGTCATCCATTTGATTAGCCTTCCTGATACTTCGGGGTTGAGAAGGACTCGTCCCAAGGCGTTGTTAGTTAGCACAATGATTGTATGCGCAAGGAAGTACGGACGAAGTTTCCGAGTGACGAGAATCAAAGCATAAGCTAATTTTTCAAGACCGGTGTAGCGAGACTCTACATCCTTCAATATATAGCTTAAAAAGTATACAAGCTACTGCTCTTGGCCGTTCTGCCTAACCAGAGCTAACCAGACCGCATGCTCGTTGGATGATAAATAGATCCAAAGTGGCTCACCAACAATTGGCTTGGCTAATACAAGCAAGGAGTTAAGATATTTCTTCAGCTCTTCCAATGCTCGATTGCGCTAGACGCCCCATTGGAATTTCGTAGCCCGGCGAAGCACTTTGAAGAATGGCAGGCTCCGATCGGACGACTTGGATATGAACCTAGATAGCGCCGTGATCCGACCGATCAACCGTTGAGCTTCCTTCAAGTTCCGAGGTGGTGGCATGTCTTACAACGCTTTGACTTTGCTCGGACGATGTAATCCAGGAAGTAGCCACTCTTCACGTTGAACAGACATTTACCGGGGTTCAGTTTTATCCCATAAGCCCTCATCGTTCGGCAGGTCTCCTCGATATCTGCGCATAGGTCAACAACTCGGAGGGATTTTATTAATATGTCATCAACGTATACCTCCATATTACGGTCAATCTGTCGTCGAAATACCTTTGTTCATCATCTTCTGGTAAGTGGCTCCGATATTCTGGAGTTCGAATGATATAACGTTGTAGCAATACGTTCAGTCGGCCGTAATGAAGCTGATCTTCTCCTGGTCCTTGCGGACGAGCGGCACTTGGTGATACCTTTGGTATGCATCGAGCATGTAGATCAGCTCACAGCCCGCCGTTGAGTCAACCATCTGGTCTATCCTGGGCAACGGATAGAAGTCCTTTGGGCACGCCTTGTTCAAATCACGGAAGTTGATGCAGACCCATCATTTATTGCCCAGCTTGGAGACCAACATGACATTGGCTAGCCAACTCAGAAAATGCACTTCCCTAATATGGCATGCCTCTAGCAACTTCTCTATCTCTGTCTGGATGATTAAATTCTGCTCCGCACTGAAGTCCCTCTTTCTTTGCTTCACCGGCTGAGCGTCCAGTCGGACATGAAGCTCATACTGAGCCACACTCGGAGAGATACCGGAAAGCTCGTGTGTCGACCATGCGAACACATCGTGATTTTGTCTAAGGCAGGCGATCAACTCTACCTTCTTCTCCACCTCTAGGTCGGCGACAATAAAGGTGGTTGATTCAGTTTGGCTGGGGTGGATCTAAACCTCCTCATTTTCTTTGTACACCAGCGTAGGAGGCTTTTCAGTGATTGCATTCACCTCCAAGCATGAATTCTTTCGAGCGCTTCTCGTTTCAGACTTGACTATCTCGAAGTAGCATCGTCGAGGGGCCAGCTGATCGCCTTTCACCTCGCTTATCCGGTCATCTATCGGGAACTTAATCTTTTGGTAGTTGGTAGACACCACCGTCCGAAATTCGTTGAGGGTCGATCGACCCAAGATGACGTTGTAGGCCAATGGTGCATCCACCACGATAAAGTTCATGATTCTTGTTCTCCTCAATGGCTCTTCCCCAAGCGAGATGGTCAATCTGACATGTCCGAGCGACAGTACTTCATTGCTCGTGAAACCATACAGTGGGGTCGTCATGGGCAACAACTCATTTCGATCAATTTATAATTGATTAAACACTTTCTTGAAAATGATATTCACCGAACTCCCTGTATCAACAAAAGTTCGGTGAATAGTATATTTAACGATTACCACATGTATGATTAGCACATCGTCATGAGGGATCTCTGTAGGATCAAAAAGAATTTAGATATCTCCACAATGGTATGATATTATCCACTTTGGGCCTAAGCCCTCATGGTTTTGCTCTTGGGCTCTACCCAAAAGGTCTCATATTAATGGAGATATCTTTTTCTCTTATAAATCCATGAACTTTACCATGTATTTTCAATGTGGGACTATGTTTGCAACCTTACAATCTCAACAATCCCCCCCTCAAACAAAGGACCACAAGCTTCCCACATCCGATCCTCGACTCACCAAGTCTTCCTGCCCCTCGGTCCACCGGACCTACTAGGACTTCCTTGCCTAGTCACAACTAGGACTTCTTACCTGGTGTCTGGTCCTCTTGATATAAAATAGGAACCCCTACTTTCTTTATTCAAGGTCAATATTGTATTCACATGGCTCAATCAGACCATAGCTCTTGTGCACAGTCGGCGGTTAAACCTTCTGGAAGTCCAGGCTCTGAAACCAATTGTAGGATCAAAAAGAATTTAGATATCTCCACAATAGTATGATATTGTCTACTTTGCGCCTAAGTCCTCATGATTTTGCTCTTGGGCTCTACCCAAAAGGTCTAATGCCAATGGAGATATCTTTTTCTCTTATAAATTCATGATCTTTCCCATATGTTTTCAATGTGAGACTATGTTTGCAACCTTGCAATCCCAACAATCTCCACTCCCTCCAGGTCGCTAGGGCCGAAGCTGATCTCGGACCCTTCGGCCTTCTCCCTACTGCATCCCACCGCGTGGATCTCTAACCGCCGAGCGTACGACTTCTTGGCTCTGTTAGAGTCACCGTCGGTTGTCCCTTCGGCGATCATGCCTGTTTCTCCTTAGGATGTGTTGCTTCTGTTTTCTTCTTCTTGAGCGGAGGATCTATTTCACTCGGCCGGGACTCGGGAGGGATCAATGTCATCCCTCTGTTGATGTTGATAGTGCCTCTCGGGCGCCCTTCTTTCGTCCTCTCGCCGCCTAGTAGATCGATGCCTTTGTCGCCAATCGGGAGAAGGAGATCGGCGGTAGTATCCTCTTGGAGCCGGTCGACTGACAATTGGTGTTAGATCGCAACAATCATGTGTATTGTGGGTCGCTGACTGGTGGAAAGAATAGAACATCGACATCCACACCTTGCCTTTTGCCGCCTTCTGCCGACCGGAAGCCACATGCTGCACGGCATGTGCCTTGGTCTCCTATTGTGGCCGCGCTCCTTCAACCCTTAGCCCTTTGGGCGACTAATAGCTGCTTCATGGTCAGCGCTTGGTCGGCGCTGAGGGTTCGGTCGATGCCGCTTTTCTTCTGGCCGCTTAAACTTCTTCCACATTTATATATTCGTTGGTCTTCTTGAGCATGTGGTAGAAGTCCCTAGGCGACTTCTTGATGAGCGATTGGAAGAAATCTCCCTCAACGAGTCCCTGAGTGAGGACGTTCATTATTGTCTCGGATGAGACCGAGGGGATGTCCATGGCTACTTGATTGAAACGCTGTATGTATGCTTGGAGCATTTCCTTGAGCCCTTACTTTAGGGCAAAGAGGCTGACACTCGTCTTCTGATAGCGTCAGCTACTGGCGAAATGGTGCTGGAACGCAGTTCGGAAGTCTTTGAAGCTTCGTATTGAGCCGTCCGGCAGTCTCCGGAACCAGCGCTGGCTGATCTAGAGAGGGTAATGAGGAAGACTCAACACTTTACCCCATCTGTATATTGGTATAGCGTGGCTTCGTTATCAAACCTATCCAGATGATCATTTGGATCGGTCAATCCGTTGTATGTCCCGATCGCCAGTGGGGTATAGTGTTTGGGCAGAGGATCTTGTAAGATCTCCTTGGACAACTGTTGGTTGATCCGTTCGGGCGATGCATTGCTTCGGGACGCCTTGCCTTTTCATGCATCCCGAACGGGAGCATCATCCGAAGATGATCCCCTCTCTTGATTCACATGAGCTATTTCCAAGTGGGTTTGGAATAAGGTGCGGTGAAAGGGGATCGACGTGGTCAACGCTTCCCCATGTGTGTCGGTCGACCTTCTAATCTGCCCTTATACGGAGATTTACTCTACTCGGTCTTCCTGCCCCGCTCGTCTACAGGCCGCCGATGTTGTAGATTGCGGTGTTTGTCGATCGGCTAATGCTTGTTGTTGCTGCTGCTCAATCATCTTTGCCGCTCGAGCTTGCATAAGCATGTTGAGCCCTTCTTGGGTGAGCGTCACTGTGGTGAGTCGTCCAACGTCCTCCATCTTCTCGGCTCGAATGCAGGTTAAGTTCCTACAGACGATGCTAAATATGATCCTGTCCAAAAGTCGATGAGATGGAATGTTAGGGATGTGGCACTCCCGCCGACCGCCTGTAGATTCTGCTCGGATCTGCAACACAAATTACTTCAGTGCTAAGCTAGAGAAGGGGTCCCCGGCATTGGCCCTCTGACGCTCAAGTCAGTCACCGACGATGAAGTAGAAGGCGAAGCAACAAGAAGACTTAGCGCAAATAGTGAATATTGCATACCTCCGCCGATGCTTGGACCCCCCTTTATATAGAGCTCTTGTAGCATGCGTGCACACTCCCCAAGGTAGGCACGCTTCCCCAAGTTTTTCTTGAAAAGGCTTGTCAGTAAAGTGTCACTGACATAGTTCCACAACGGGCCGAGCATATCGCTGAAGTGATAGTAAGCTTCTGCCGTACGATCTTCTGGTTGTCCATGCTTGGTGTCAGCGACACCAACTCCCAAAAGGATGTTGATGGATATCAGAGAGAGTGCATTGCTAGGCCGAGCGGGTTGGCCGCTCGACCGAAATTCTGCTTCTCTGGTGTCCCATCGGTCGGCCAGAACCTCGCTACTCCTGTGTGGGTGTCCGCTCGACCACAATTCCACTGTGCTTGTGTCATGTCCGCTCAGTTGAATTCTGCTCTGTCAATGTCGAGTCTTGCTATCCGGTCGAGCGGGGTAGTCGCTCGGCCGAAGTTTGAACTCTACCAATGCTAGCCTTGCTACCTCGCCGAGCGGGGAAGCCGCTCGGATCGACTTCTGCACATCGTCTCCTCCATTGAGCGTCGGTTGTTTGATTCCTCCCCTGTGTCGAACGCGGGATCGGATCAGAACCTTCTTCCTTTGGTCGGGACATGGTCGCCCGATCGGCCAAGAATATCTGAGCGTTGATCGCTTTGACTTTTACCTTTACCGTGACAGCTATCTTCCATGGGGTGGGACTCCTCCTCATCATCGTATCAATGTTTAAACGTTGAAGGTGAGAATTACTTTTTGCCCTATTTGAGGAAGTGTTGAAGTATAAATTGATGAAAAAAAATAAGGAAGTAAAATTGATGAAAAAAATGATCTGCAACCGATTTATAAATCCTTCAATCCATTAGGTAAATAAAAAAAATAAAAATAACTCATATTTTTTTTCAAAGTAAATAAGGAAAAGGAATATAATTTTACGAAGTAAATCGATGAAAATTTTTGTATGATTTTTTCTTCCTTTAAGTAAACAGAGCCTAAGTCTTTGGGGGAAGTGTTGAAGTATTGATTTAGCAAATCATTTTAATTTTAAAAGATTGATAAAAAAACTCAAATCCGTGGACATACGAATTGTTAAATCTGTCCGCCTATTAAGTAGAAAAAAAAATATAATTCATCCTTTTTTTGCAAACAAAAAGCTAGGGCATCGTGCGATGTTGCCTATCACAATTGCGTGAGGTCAATCGTGACTCTGAGAAATAGTTGTGCACATTGAAATGTTAAAAGTAGGAATTGTTTTCCACCCGATTTGAGGGAAAGCAAAATTGATGAAAATATAATCCACCGATAGATTTATAAATCTTTCCATATCCATTAGGTAAATAAAAGAAATAAAAATAACTCCTATTTTTTTCTAAGTAAATAAGGGGAAGGAATATAGTTTTAAATTGAGAGAAGTTTTACATGATGAAAATTTTTGTGTGATTTATTTTCATCTTCTAAGTAAAACAGAGCCTAAGTCTTTGGGGGAAGTGTTGAAGTATTGATTTAGCAAATCATTTTAATTTTAAAAGATTGATAAAATGCTCATTCTTTTTTTGAAAACTCTTCCTTTAGGCATCATTCCTTATTTCTTGGTTCATATATCAATTTATTCAACTATTATGAATCATGGATAACCTTTAATCCCATACAAATTCAATGACGCAATCGTCAATCAGTTGATCGTCCTACAGTTGATCCTGATCTCGCCATTACTCCCAGTGAGAGGGCTTATGTTCCCCATATTCACCATCGCAGCCGCGAAGGCATTGAAGAATCCGGCCATGTCGGTGGAGTAGGTGCTGACAAGCGAGTCCGTGGATCCTCCGTTGAAGAGTTGCTGGTCGGAGTGCAGCAGCCCTGTCTGGTTCACCAGACCTTGGAAGTAGAAGTTGTCGAAGATGGTCGGGCTCTGAACGTCCAGAGGAGATAGTGTGTCGTCGCCGTTGCCGGCCACACTCGGGCAGTTGGCCTGCGTGGAGGTGGCAAATGATGGGTTGATGTTGTTCTCGTTGTAGATCCTGTTCCTGAAGGATACACACCTCGCTTGCCCTATGGTATGTCCTCCTATTTCCAACATATATATGTATATTTAAATTTTAATATCAAAATGGAGAAATAATTGATTCATGAGTCAAACAATCAAAAGGCAAGAATATATATTTTTTTATTTATCGTCAAAAGTACGTTTTATTTTTTTATTTTCCAAAAATACGATTAATTATTTATAATATTGATAGTTAGTGACGAATCCAATAATTAGAGTTGGGCTGCTGGACTTTGGGTGTGGGAGGGATGAACTTTAGTGAGTTAAGTAAAAAAAACTTACATAAATAATAATTTTTTAATATATTAAAAAAAATTAAATGTAATTATAGTACTAATAGCTGTGAATTAAGTGTCTGATTAATTTGTTTGATATATACCTGAGAGTGCTACCATGTCAGTGGTACTGAGACCCTTGTTGGAGAAGGCTGATATGAGACCACTGAGGCTTAAAAGAGGTGAAGGGAGATCGCTGCTCGCCGTGCTGAAGCTGGCCGTCGTCGCGTCCCTTCTTCCTAACTGCACCGTCCACGAAGGTCCACCCAACTGCAAACAAATATCAGAATTAATTCGATCACTGAAATGGATTAATTCCTCATCATCGTTCATGTATATATTACAGCTACGACGGCGTCTCGAGCTGCGACGGCGAGGATGTCGGCGCAGGACACGACTTGAGGGCACAACGCTTGGACCTGCGACTTGATGGTGTCGACGACGTCGAAGCCTCGGATGGAGTTGTTGTTGGGCGGCGCAGTCTTTTCGCCGGTGAAGTTGGCGGTGTCGTCCAGCAGCACCGACCCGTCGCAGCCCTGCAATTAAACCACGTGTATGAATCAATGAATGCATGCATGCATGCAGACGTAATTATTAAAAGAGATATAACAGAATTATCCAAATTGATCGGATCAAATTACCAAATCAAATCATATTAATATTTGGATTATTCAAATAATTCTGTTATAATTATTCTCAGAATTATTCTTAGAATAATTCTGTTATTTATTAATTAGTTATTTGACCAAGTACTTTTGAACATTATATATATTGTATTGTGCTTAGGGCAAATATCAATGAACAATAGATTTTATTATTCTCATCTTATTCCTTCCTCTCTCTCTCTATTCTTCTCTTTACATGGTATCAGAGCCATCTCTCTTTTTTATCTTCCCTCAACCTCTTGGGGCGGAGATCATATAAACGACGAATTTTTAAAATTTTTCCCTCAAGCCTCTTATTTTCTCCTACGTGTTTTAATTTTCTTATTCTTCTCTATTTTTCAGAACAAACGAAAAATACTTATTTTCTTCCGTTGTCAACCCCTTTGCTTCTCTTTCCTCTTCCTTAATCTCTTTTTTTTTTCACCACCACCGGACAAGTTATTTTTTACTTTAGATGTCAAATACTCGACGACATCAAAGAGGACAAAAGCAAAGTCCAGACCGATGTCAAATTTGTCACATCGTTGGTCATACTGGAAATATATACCCTAAAAGACTTGATTGGTCTAGGGTAAAATGTCAAATTTGTCTTGGAATTGGACATTTTGGTATTTAATGTCCTAGTCCATTTGATTCAAATTTCATTGGTGGTCCTACAGCCTCAAGACAACCATCTATTTCACAAGTATATCCTAAAGTTCTTTCGTCTGTGCCTACTTGTGGTAAAAACCCAGAGTTCTCATCTACTGATTGGTATATTGACACTGGAGCAACACATCATGTCACATCAGATTATAATATCCTTACAGACGTAATGCCATATTATGGCTCAGATACGGTGCAAGTAGGCGATGGTTCAGGTTTGCAAATTGCTAATCTTGGAAACACATATGTTCATTTATCTAATCGAACTTTTCACATGCGCAATGTCTTTCATGTTCCATCTATCACTAAAATTTACTTTCTACCAATTTTGTCTTGATAACAATGTCATTTTTGAATTTCATCATAATCATTATCTTATAAAGGATAGAGGAACAAATGCTATTGTGTTTTATGGGAGAATAAAAAATGGCCTCTATTGTCTTCAGAGTTCTTCAATCAAAGCTTTTGTTGGTGAACGCACAAATAAACCAGCTTGGCATGCTCGACTTGGTCATCCTTCCCTTCGTATTGTTCAGTCAATCATCAATAGGTATGGTTTACCTACTTCTATTACCTCCTCTCCATCTTATTCTTGTAGGGCCTGCATGGAATCTAAAAGTTATAAGCTACCTTTCTCTTTATCTGATCATGTTTCTAATTTTCCACTTGAAATAATCTATTCTGATGTTTGGGGCCCTGCACCTATTTTGTCTAATCAAGGTTTCCAATATTATGTTACATTCATTGATCATTTTAGTAAATATACTTGGCTTTATCCTATGAGAAGGAAATCTGATTTATTTGATATATTTTGTAATTTTCAAATTCAAGTTGAACGATCTTTTAATCGTAAAATACTCTCTTTTCATTCTGATTGGGGAGGTGAATATCAAGCTCTCCATCGTCATTTTGTCTCTTGTGGAATTGTTCATCGAGTTTCTTGTCCTCACACTCCAGAACAAAATGGCTCTGCTGAGAGAAAACATAGACATATAATTGAAACTGCCTTAGCTCTTCTTCATCATGCATCAGTTCTGCGCAAATTTTGGGATGAAGCTGTTAGCACTGCAGTATATCTCATAAATCGACTTCCTACACCATTGCTCGATCATAAATGTCCTTTTGAAAAACTTTATAAGCAAACCCCTGATTACACTTTCCTTCGAATTTTTGGTTGCGCATGTTATCCATGGTTACGCCCCTATTCTAAACACAAACTTGACTCTCGTTCACTACAATGTGTTTTTCTTGGTTATAGCAATTTGCACCATGGTTATCGTTGCTTGCATATACCAACAGGACGAATTTATATTTCACGACATGTTACTTTTGATGAGTCTTTATTCCCTTTTTCGGTAGCTTCTTCAATCTCTCCTCCAGATACAAGTGGCACCTTCTTAATGCCACCTAATATTATCAGAAGTGATGGAATTCTAGGTCTTGCTCCGGAGCTCTCTAATAACTCTCCTATACCATCAGAATCACCTCCGGTTGCTGCTCCAATCTTAGAAGTCTCGCCGATCGAAGATAATATGCTCTCTGGTTCCTCGGATAATGCAAGTCCGTCATCTACATCACCATGTCAGCCTACTTCCTCGTCGTCATCAACAAGTGATTCAGATGATAATGCTCCTCGTCGCATGCTTCCCATTAGTGATATTTATGAGCGTTGTCCACCAAATGCAACTCGATATCCCCTTCCACGAGCTGTAGTGGTTTCTTCCAAATCTATTGAACCAACCTGTTTTACACAAGCAAACAAGGATCCAAACTGGCGTAGTGCAATGGCTACAGAATTTGATGCACTTCTTCGCAATGGAACATGGACTCTAGTTCCGCGCACTCCCTCAATGAATGTTGTGGGCTCTAAATGGGTATTCCGTCTTAAGCATCGAGCTGATGGTTCTCTTGAAAGATACAAAGCTCGACTTGTAGCTAAAGGATTTAGTCAACAGCCAGGTATTGACTTTAATGACACTTTCAGCCCAGTCATCAAAATTACATCTGTCAGACTATTATTATCAATAGCTGTTAGTTCTAATTGGCTTGTACGACAATTGGATATTTCAAATGCATTTCTCCATGGTCATCTTGAGGAAACTATATTTATGGAGCAACCACCTGGTTTCATTCATCCACAATTTCCATCTCATGTTTGCCAACTCAAGAAATCCTTATATGGTCTTCGACAAGCTCCTCGTGCATGGTTTCATCGACTATCTAAATGGTTACAAGCTCAAGGATTTTCTGGATCAAAGACTGACTCGTCTCTATTTCACAAATATAATGATGAAAATATGATATTTTTTCTTATTTATGTGGATGACATTCTGATAACCGGCAATGATCACAAGGGTATCACAACTTTATTAAGTTTTCTCAATCAAGAATTTCCTACTAGAGATTTGGGTATTGCTCGTTTTTTTCTTAGTATTGAGCTTATTCCACATGAGGATGGCTATCTTCTCTCTCAGAGCAAATACATTACTGGACTTCTTCAAAAAGCCAAAATGGATGGAGCACGTCCGGTCTCTACACCAATTGCTATAAACAACTCTTCAACTTCATCCTCTCCTGCTCTATCTGATCCACAAATTTATCGAAGTATTGTTGGGGCCTTACAATATGTCACTATCACACGCCCTAATATTACTTTTGCGGTAAATCGTGCTTGTCAATTCATGCATGCTCCAACTGAACAAAATTGGGATAATGTAAAAAGAATACTTCGCTATCTCAAAGGTACTATTCTACATGGTCTTCTTTTATATCGCCAATCGTCTCGAGATTTACATGCATATAGTGATACGGATTGGGCAAGTTCTCCTGAAGATAGACGCTCTACTAGTGGATATGCAATATTTCTTGGACGAAATCTTATCTCATGGAATTCGAAAAAGCAACCTACGGTATCTCGTTCAAGCACTGAGGCAGAATATAAAGCTATAGCAAATACAACGTCAGAAATTATTTGGCTTCAATCACTTCTCTCCGAACTTCATCTTGCATCAAATATTGCACCAAAAATTTGGTGCGACAATATTGGAGCAACATATCTCACAGCAAATCCAGTCTTTCATGCTCGTACAAAACATGTGGAAATTGATTTTCATTTTGTTCGTGAACGTGTGGCAACTCAGCAGTTATCCGTCTCTTATATTTCTACTGAAGATCAAATCGCTGATATCTTTACCAAGCCACTATCCAGACAACGCTTCAACAAGTTAGCAAGCAAACTCAACGTCAGAGATCTCCCGTTGAGTTTGTTGGGGGGTAAAAGAGATATAACAGAATTATCAAAATTGACCGGATCAAATTACCAAATCAAATCATATTAGTATTTGGATTATTCAAATAATTCTGTTATAATTATTCTCAGAATTATTCTAATAATTCTGTTATAATTATTCTCAGAATTATTCTTAGAATAATTCTGTTATTTATTAATTAGTTATTTGACCAAGTACTTTTGAACATTATATATATTGTATTGTGCTTAGGGCAAATATCAATGAATAATAGATTTTATTATTCTCATCTTATTCCTTCCTCTCTCTCTCAATTCTTCTCTTTACAATTATATATATATATATAATGATCAGTTGACTTGCGTTGACAAAGCAGTCGTGGAAATGCAGGCGGAGAAGGGAGGCGCCCATGCGGGCCTCTTGGTTGACTACATCCTGCACCGCCGTCTGGATGGTGGTGAGGACGCCGGGGCACGAGGAGTCGTAGAAGGTCGACGAGAGCTGAGCGGCCGCCATGGACGCCACCGCCGCCATGAAAACTCCTATCAATGGGAGAATACTGAAGCAAGGAGAATTAAGGTACAAAAGAGCCATTAATTAAGCTTAATTAATTAACCACTCTTAATTATCAGGGATCGACTACTGGGTGATACGGTTGGCAATGGAGGGGCCCAAGAGGAAAGGATTAGAAAAGTCAAGGCCATATGGCGGTCGAAAGTCAAGAGGATGTGGCAGTCAATAGTCAAGGCAACTTGGCGGTCGAATAGTCAAGCTGACGGGACAGTCAGAGTTGAGCATAGGGGGTAGCCAAGGGCCAGGTAGACTTGTTCATCGAAGGGGCAGAGCTGTAGGAGAACGAAGAGAGACGACAGGGGGAGCACCAGGCACAGGTCGGGATCGGCAGAGCTGTATAGAGGCAACTCGGTTTGCAGGTCCACCATTCGAAGGCCCGGGAGTGCAAGTCACAAATCACAGGTCAGACGCGGCAGAGCTGTGTAGAGACGGTTTGGTCGGCAGGTCTGCGAGTCGAAGGATCGGAAGTGCAAGTTACGAATGGTCTGCAGGCCTGCGATTCAAAGGACTAGAAGTACAGGTCACAGGTCGGAAGCGGCAGAACCGGGCAGAGGCAGGTCGAGATCGGCAGAGCTGAGCAGAAGTAGCTCGATCTACAGACCTGCAGTAGAGGGCCAGGAAATACAAAGCACAGAGGTAGGTCGGGATCGGCAGAGCTGAGCAGAGAGCTGAGCAGAAGCAGTTCGATCTGTAGGCCTGCGGTAGAGGGCCAGGAAATACAAAGCATAGAGGCGGAGGTCCCTAAACAGAAAGATGCTTTCACGACAAATGGCAGTACGACAGGTGTCCGGGACTATAGGACAAAGCCCAGCGTCTAACGTTTTCTGACAGGATGGCAGGTAAGAGAGGAGGATGCATAAAAAGGGAGAGATCCCTCGTACGCAGGTACGCGTACACATTCCCTCGTCACTTTTTTCCATAACTGTTTTTTCTTCTTCTTCTCTCTGCTTTTTTCTGGGGAAAAAGGACCTGACTTGAGCATCGGAGGGTCTGACCCGGGGACTTTTTCCCTGGGTTTTGGTCTCTAACGTGAAGAGGGGGATCGTCTGAGTGTGCGCAGGGTCCTACAGCAGCGTCAGCCACCCGTGGGAGC
This sequence comes from Zingiber officinale, assembly GCF_018446385.1. Classification (NCBI taxonomy): domain Eukaryota; kingdom Viridiplantae; phylum Streptophyta; class Magnoliopsida; order Zingiberales; family Zingiberaceae; genus Zingiber; species Zingiber officinale. The sequence continues at coordinate 22,680,150 of NC_056006.1, read as the reverse complement.
CGAATCACCTACGACTTTCTGTCAACGCCCAGTCCACCGCGACCAGTCTCCGTCCGACCCAACTTCCGGACGGGATCACTGGGCATGAAGAAAATGGTGTTCAAAAGCTTCGTATTTATAGGCAGAATTAGCAATTAATATAATTAATCAAAATAGAAGGAGAATGTTAAGCAGGAATTGTCTAAATGATAGAGAAAGTCAATGCCTAACAAGTCGGCATTATTTCAACTAACGGTCTACTCTCACTAACTAGTTAATTAATTTATAGAGCACAATGGTCCAAACACATTTTTGTTTTTTATCAAAAGATGTCCTACCTATCGTGTCGTATAAAATTATACAGCTGCTCTCAAGTCTATTCGATATTATTAATTCCTTCCATACGTTAAAATCTTGAACCCGTTGAACAGTTCGATGAATAATAAAGTGTTGCAATTGTTATGAAATTTTAATTATTATAAATATTGTAGCAACTATAATTTTATAATTATTATAAATATTATAATAATTATGATTGCATATCTATCATAATATGGATTTGACAACATTCATAGTTATTTGTCTAATATTCACATTTTAACGGCTATAAAACTACGCAACTCAAACTTATCCTATTCAACAACATATTGGATATATGTGAACGGAGAAGACGTTCGGTTGCTCTGCCTGATCTATCATTCTGCTCACTCGGTCGATCTGTTCGGTTGCTCTTCCAGTTCTACTATTTGGCTACTCTGCCTCACGACTCGCTTGGCCTATCTGCCCGCTCGAACGATCTGCCCGCTCGATCGATTTGCCCGCTCGGCCGATCTACCCTCTCAGCCGATCTGCCCACTCCACTACCATGCAGTCTACACTCAACACTTGGCAGAAACTAGCCCCCGTTGATACACTACAACAAAAACCCTCATAAACATCGGTTTTCCACCGGTGTCTATTACATTTTCGGCCGATGTTTATGAAGGTGAACTAAAAGGTCTGTCATTTTAGACATCAGATTAAAATCGGTGTAGTATCACTTAACGACACCGGTGTTCGAATCGGTTATTAACCGGTGTAGTATCACTTAACGACATCGTTTCATCAACGATATAAAACCGATATAATATTATATGTTAATAACACCAGTTTTGATAGCGGTGGAAAATCGATGTAATATCAATATTGTTTAATGACGCCGATTCAATTTCTGAAATAGTGAAAAACCGATATTATACAACATTCTAATAGTACAAAATTTAGTTAATATTATTATACATCGGTGTATCTAAACACATCAAGTAAATATCCATGTTACCAATACATAATATTATTCTTACAATATAAAAAGATAATAGATATTATACACATCAAGTCCGTATCCACAAATTACATAAATATTCCTCTTACAACATCAAAAGATAATTAACTAGGATGCCTAAATCGCATTGGCTGATGACAAATCACCGACAGGGGCTAAATCACCTTGAAAAATTATATCAAGCTTACAGTTGTAGGGAGCAGTGTTGCCATTTTCAGTCAACTTCTGTAAAAATCTTCTACCATTGTTGAATTTATGTTTGTAGCTGATGCCAAACGCATTTCATCAATTTCTATTGTAAGCAAGGCGTCGCATACAACCCGTCCAACTTGGAGAATTTTTGGGCAACCTGATAGGATGTAGCTGTAATGAGCAAAAAGATCAACAACGAAAGTTCAACTGCAATAGATAGGGCACTTACCTACAACTGGGCATCGAGGATGTGATTTTTTTGTACTTATGTAGTGGATTACTAGTTCCTTCTCATAAATATGCTTGCAGTCCATCCTGCTTGATGAAGAACAACAGATAGAAAGAACACGATTTATGACTTTAATAATAATAATAACATACCTTTTGCTTGGGAAACAAAAAAATATGTGAAACAGACTAGTCATAAGCTTCTTCATCACTTGATCAATAAATATACATTAAGCATTGTTCAAGGAACATGAACAATTGAATCAATAGAATCTGTTAAAAGGTTTTTTTGAGTTGTTAGAATGAAATATAAGTAGAAAGCTATGGAATGTTGTCTACGATATTAACATATCCCACATTGCATTCTACAAAGCACACAAATTCATAGTTCACAACTAATCAAATAAGGACTCATGCCAAATTGAATATGGTTCAGGAAGGAACATGATTTCCAAGGAAACCAAGCTCTGCATTTTAAGAAAGAAGTTCACTTAAAAGGACTCATGCCAAATTCTGTAATAGGCTTTCCTGTCAAAGGACGCTTCATATTTAATAGGTTATTCTGGGTACTGGTTATGACTATATCTTCTTGCTCCTCATCAATTGTGCTGCTTTTGAGCCAAAGTGATATGTACTGCTTTGGGGCCATACTGAAGAATACTCACCCACACATGAAGGAGTATTAAGAATATAAATATATAAATTGATCCATAGTTTATGATCTCAAGAGAGCTTTTGGGAAGAGCGGTAAACCATTCAACTTTAACACTCTAATGTGATAGTTAATAAACATCTTAAACGTTTTACATGCTAAAAAAAATTCAACATTTAATCTTTTTCTAAATTTCTTTATACAACAAGTTAACAAGCTCTTTTTTGCATTCATTACTACAACTATTGGCTCTTTGAGATAAGTAAAAGGAACATTTTCACAATTAATAAAGCACTCTAATTATTTCTTCTGTATCAAATGAAGATGTATGTAAATGATTTTGCCTTTTTTTTTTCTTACCAGTTTCCTATCCCAACATATAGAGCTTTCAGTCTTTTATATGCCACTGACTCTCACAAAGTTTCGACAAGTCTCATTGCTAGAGGATATTTGTCATGGATAATACTTTATATATTTGTTGTTATTGGTGACTTGATCTTTCACACATTACCTCCTCAATAAATTTGAGTGCAAATTCCCTAACCAACAGCATTCCTACAACCAATTGCCATAAGCAGCGTAACTTACAAAGTGGTATAGAAATCTTTGACGGCATGGCACACAATCTTCGCATGGAATTTGGACTTCATGATAACCTAGTTTCAACAAGTCTTAGATTGCATGCATGCAGACGTTCATTCTATGAGAGATGTGGCTTTGTGGACGGTAGCTGCATGCTCATGGCAACCCAAGCTTCAAAAATCTTGAGTCAGCCTTGAGTCAAGATTTACTGCCATCTATCTCGTCTAGACTACCACCCCATGGAGTCATGATTCTTGCATAAATTAGCAGGAGCATGCGTGACTCTTCAGAAATTTTGTTGCGTTTGTCTCATTTTTCTAGCCTCTAGCCCCACATCAAACCGAACAAATAGCAAACAATAAAAGTTGCAGCAACAACTCTCTAATCCAATATCCCAACCATCACAAAGTAGTAATTTTTCATTAAAAAAAAATTGATCGAAGGAAGAAAAAAATATAAGATTGACTCGAGCCTAACCTTGCATGCACGCCCCTTAATGACGATATACCCATTCTTACGGATAGTTCCAGCCTGCTGAGGGTAAGTCACGGGAAGATGAAACTAAGATACTTCGAAGAGTTTGATCCTTTTTAGCATTCTCCACTTCCTCTCTTAATTTACTGATCTTTTCGACAGTAAATGGATAGGCCTCTGTACCAAAAAATTACTATTGACATATGAAATTGTGTTAGGGGCAAACTAGAATTGATACCATAAGTGACAGTAACTAGCATTTACCACTCAAGAGAATCATGCAAACAAAAATGATAAAATTAAGTCAGGGTAGTGTTTGAGGAAATTCATCAAACACATTGCATGCATCAATCAATTAATACTTGCAATCAAGAGATCAAGAAGATGAAACTATCGAAGATGAGGAAGGACTTCAGTAGCCTGTGATCATTTACCAAGAGATAAATTATTTTAGTTTAATTGTTTAAATTTTTTTTTCTACTTAAATTTGCATAGGCATCACAAACACTACGGCACGTTCTATGTGTGCTACTATTCCTTGAAAACACTTGTCACTCTGACAAAAGGAGCATGAAAATAGAGTGAGCACTGCAGAAGATCATAGAATTTCAAACAATAAGAAAGCCATAACTTTGCTGAGAAATTGGAAGATTATTTTCTACTTACAAAATGCCAAGTCTTCCAGAGTCGGCAATGAAGAGATGGCCATGAAACAGATCATATCAGCTAAGGTTAACATTCAAACCCACAGAAGGTCCCCTCTCAGCAATAAGTTCGAACAAAACATGCAAAATATGCATTTAACTCCTGATCAAGCTCAAATTGGTCAAGTATGGAAGCACTGGTACTTTCATTTCGGATGAAAGACAAAAATACTTGATATTTGTTACCCAGTTCACAAATCGATAACCATAAGGAGTACTTGGGGAATACTTGACATTTGGTGCTCGGCATCGCAGAGCACGAAGAGCTCAAAGGCCTTCTTCAGAAGGCCTCTCTGGTGCTTGGAAAAGGTCACCTGCCGGCTGGCCAGGTTCTATATCCTCCTCATCTGCGTCTTCCCCCTCACCATGTCGACCGATTAGTTGATAACACACCTAGAGGCAGCGCCGAATCCTACCGCGAGCAGCAAAATCAGCGAGCAAGGAGCTCCGATCAGTCCTGGCCACGCGAGGATCGACAAGGAGGGATCAAATCAGAAGAAGGAGATGAGGAATCGAGGTTACCAGATATGGATGGATAAAGAGTGGAGGAGGGCGACTTCTAGCGACCTGGTGACAACTCCAAGCCACACAGGCAGCCTCTTCTCACCCAAAGAGAGGAGTTAGAGGAGATGCGGTGTGGTTCGACGGAGAAGCAAGGGCGTCCGGTGTTGATCCTGATTGGGAGAGGAAGGGGCGTCAATCTAGGAAGGGGAAGAGGGAGATGAGGCGACGGTATACGGTGGACGACGCGATATAGGTTTAGGTTTAGAGGGAAGAGTGAAGTGTTGCAAATTTCGGCTAAGTATTGGTGGGAAAATTATATTATTTTATTTTATCATAGACACCAGGTTTTAAAAACCGCTGTTAAAATCGATGTCTATTAACGAAAAAAGGCGCTCATAGACATCGACTTAAAAACCGATGTCTATGAGCTAAAATCTGCGCTTATAGACACTGATTTTTGGAAAAATCGGTGTAAAATACTTAAAGACATCGGTTTTTTACTTAAAACCGCTATTGTTCCACCGATGTCTATGAGGGTTTTTCTTGTAGTGATAGTCTGAGATTATCAGCTCAAGTCATCTCGACAGATAAGTTAAATTTAATTTGACATGGTGTAATTTAAATTCAGTCAATTTTCCAAAATCTCCGACAGATTGTCCAACAATATTGAAACAGACTTCGATTCTATTGAGATGACCATAGAACAAAGTGTTGAAATGCAACAGACTCAACACATTAAAGTCATCTCCGCCCCGATTGGAACTGTGTCAATCAATCATGGGGAAAAGCCAGAGAAGTTCACTGGATTGAAGTTCAAGAGGTGGAAGCAGAAAATGCTCTTCTACTTGACCACGCTTAATCTAGCTCGGTTCTTGACCGAGGACCCTCCCAAGCGTGCTGAGGATACTGATGCGCAGACCATTAGTGTAGTGAAGGCATGGGCTCACTTTGAGTTCCTTTGACGAAACTATATCCTCAACTGCTTTGTCGACTCATTGTATGCTGTGTATAGCATAAAGAGAATGACTAAGGAGCTATAGGAGTCCCTGGACAAGAAATACAAGGCGGAGGATGCAAGAGCCAAGAAGTTCATCGTGGCCCGATTCCTAGACTACAAGATGGTTGACTCCAAGATCGTGATCAGCCAAGTCTAGGAGCTTCAGGTGATCTTACACGAGATCCACTCAGAAGGGATGGTTCTGAGTGAAGCCTTTTAGGTAATTTCTATCATTGAGAAACTGTCTCCTAATTGGAAGGACTTCAAGAACTACATGAAGAACAAGTGGAAGGAGATGAATGTGGAGGAACTCATTGTTAGACTTCGTATCGAAAAAGACAACAAGAGTTCAGAGAGAAAGTTGTTCTCTTATGCTACTATGAAAGCTAATGTGGTCGAGCGCAGTCAAAAGTTGAAACGGAAAAACCTCAAGACTTCTAAGATGGGACCCAGAGGAGGCATAAGAAAAAAATTCATTGGGAAGTGCTTCAACAGTGGTCGAGTCGGTCACAAATCTTCAGAATGCAGAAAGCTGAAGAAGAAGTAGGAGGCCAACCTAAACGAGGGACGAGAAATGGATGACCTCTGCACAGTAGTCTCAGAATTGTACCTGATTGGTTCAAACTTGCGGCAATGGTGGATCGATATTGGAGCCACCAGACATATTTGCTATAATAAGGAGTTGTTCCACATCTATGAATAAGTTAATGAAGACAAAATGTTGATAGGGAACTCAGCAACCTCGGATATCATAGGCCAAGAAAATGTGGTGCTGAAGATAACCTTGGGTAAGGACCTTAATTTAAATAATATGTTGTATGTTCTAGAGATTCGGAAGAATCTAGTGTCCAGATTACTGTTAAGCAAGCATGATTTTCGTATTATTTTTGAGTCAGACATAATTGTATTGTCCAAAAATAGAATATTTGTAGGAAGGGGCTATGCATTTAATGAGCTATTCAAGCTCAATGTAATGACCATTAGACCTAAGATAAATAAAAATGAAAGCTCTTCCACTTATATGAGTTTTCATGTTTATAGCATGGTAGACTAGGACATGTTAACTACGATGTGTTGCGTAGATTGATAAACATGCAAAGCATACATACATTCTACCTTGACCTCAAACACAAGTATGAGATTTGTATTGAAGCAAAAATGACAAGGTTATCCTTTTAACATGTTATAAGAAGCAACAAACCACTTGGGCTCATTCACACCGATGTGTGCGACTTCAAAGGTACACCAATATGTGGTGGGAGTAAATATTTCATCACTTTTGTAGATGATAATATAAAATACTATTATGTGTATCTTCTCAAAAGTAAGGATGAAGCTATAGAGAAATTTGCTCTCTATAAGAATGAGGTTGAAAACCAATTTAATAAAAAAAAATTAAGGTGGTTTAAAATAACCGAGACGGTGAATATGTATCATCGTTCACTGAGTTGTGTGCTAAACATTAGATCAGACATGAAATAACTTCTCCTTATACTCCTCAGCAAAATTAGTTGTTGAGCGAAATATCGAACTCTAAAGGAGATGATGAATGCTCTTCTATTAAGTTCTAGACTATCAAAGTTCATATGGGGAAAAATTGTGTTAACAACTATTTACCTTTTAAATAAGATGCTCGAAAAGAAAATAGATAAGAGCGCTTATGAGTTATGGAATGCAAGACAACCATCCTATAAATATTTATATATGTGGGGGTGTCTTGCCAAACTTTTGGTGCCTGATCCGAAAAGGATTAAGATAGGACCAAAAATTGTTGATTGCATATTTATTGAATATGCACATAATAGTAGTGTATATCGATTTTTTATGTATGAGTCACAAATAAAGGATATACATAAGAACTCAATAATAGAATAGAGAAATGTCTCATTCTTCGAGCATGTGTTTTCATATAAGACTCGAGAGGAAGCTAGTTCCTTAAAATAGGCATATGAAACCCAAGGTGAAGATGATGAGGAGGAACTAGTCGAGGTTAAGCTTAGACGGAGTAAAAGAGATTGGGTGGAAAAATCCTATGGAATGGATTTTATCAATTTCATGTTGGAAAGTGAACCTCGCAGTTACTTAGAAGCAGTAAGCTCTTCTGATGGAGAGAGACAATTGCATCTGAGATAGAATATATCTTACAAAATCACACTTGGAAACTTCTGGATCTTTCTTCGAGAAGTAAACCACTAAGTTGCAAGTGGATCTTCAAGAAGAAAATAAAGTTAGATGACATAATTGATAAGTATAAGGCTAGATTGGTAATCAAAGGATACCGACAACGAGAAGACTTTGATTACTTTGATAAGTATTCTTTGGTAACAAGAATAAGTTTCATTAGAGTATTGTTGGCTATTGTAGCTTTATGGAATCTCAAAATACATCAGATGGATATAAAGACAACCTTTCTAAACAGGGATTTAGAAGAGAAAATGTACATGAAGAAACCTAAAGGGTTTTCTATGCCAGAATAGAAAAATAAGGTTTGTAGATTGGTGAAGTCATTATATGACTTGAAACAAGTATTAAAGCAGTGACATGAGAAATTTGATAATGTCATGAAGGAATGTGGATTCAAGATTAATGATTGTGATAAATATGATAAATGTGTCTATATGAAAGCCACAGAGAATGACTACATCATTTTGTGTTTATATGTAGATGACATACTTATCATTAGGAATAATGATAAGATAATTAAATCCACTAAAGATATATTAAACTCAAGATTTGATATGAAAGACATGAGTGTAGCTGATGTGATTTTAGGAATCAAAATTCTTAGAACAATAGAAGGACTAATTCTTAGTCAGTCCCATTATGTGGACAAGATTCTCGAGAAATTTACTAAAGGTGCTACTACATTGGCAGGAACACCGATAGATACGAGTTAATATCTATCAAAAAATCGAGGTGAAAGTATCTCTCAAATAGAGTACTCTCAAGTGATTGGAAGTCTGATGTACTTGATGAGTTGTACACGACCATACTTAATCTACGCAGTAAGTAAATTGAGTAGATACACGAGTAATCCCGGTGTTGAGCACCGGTAAAGGATAACAAGAGTGTTGGAACCCCAAGGTTGTTTTAGTGTGATCAACAAGTTAAGTTAGGTCCTGTGTGTATTTAACCTTGTGTCTAAGTGTGCAGGAGCTTAGGAACACAGGTAGTCGAGCGGAAGACGCAGCTAGCGAGAAGGACGGCAGTCCGAGGGACGAGGTGCTGCGGAAGAGTACCCTAGTGGACGAGAAGGAAGCGTGCGGTGGTTCCGAGGGACGAAAGCCGGAGCGGAAGATTGCTTAGGGAGCAAGAGACGCAGCTAGCGAGAAGGACGGCACGCGGTGCGTCTGAGGGACGAAGACTGCGGATGAGTACGCCGGCGGACGAGAAGGAAACACGCGGCGATTCCGAGGGACGAGAAGCCGGAGGGAAGCCCGCTCGAGAAGACCGGAAGTTGGGTTCGGGTGAGCCCTTTTCCGGATGGCAGAGATCACCCAAGTGAGCGGATCCAGAGGAGAAGAACCGGACCGAGGCGGGACTGAACCAGAGAAGAGGTCTCAGACGAAAAAGTCAACGACTGTTGACTTTGGGATTCGGGGCGCCCGGAACAGTTCGGGGCGCCCGGAACCCTTCCGGGCGCCCGGACCCAGTATTTTCACCAGATCGAGTCAAAACTTGATCTGAACATTGGGGATAAAATTATCCCCCCCAGGGCGCCCGGAACCCTTCCAGGTGCCCCGACCAAGGCTATAAATATAGCCTTGGTCCAGAAGCTTTTAATCAACTCAGAAATTTACATTCCAAACACTTGTGCACTTCTGTTCTAGTTTAGCTTCTGTCTTTTGTGCTTTCACTGCTGTAAGAGGCTTCTCCGCCTGAAGGAGATATTTTAGTGCACATTCATTCCTTGGATTAACAACCTCCTTGGTTGTAACCAAGTCAAGTTGTGAGCCTCTTCTTTCTGCTTTTTATTTACTGCTAATTTACTTTATGCAAGTGTTCTGTTGAAAGTTCGAGAAGGGTCTTTTCTGTTTATTTTTTTTAGGCTATTCAACCCCCCCTTCTAGCCGGCCCAACGGTCCTACAAGTGGTATCAGAGCCGAGACGCTTCAGGAGGACTAACCGCGAACGAAGCAACGAGATGGCCGGATCTAACATCCACCCACCAAAATTCGAGGGAGACTTTGCAAGCTGGAAGAAGCACATGGAGGTATTTTTTCGGCACCGATTTTGATTTATTACTAATAATGGAACTCGGTTTTGAAGCTCCCGAGGGCAAAGCGAAAAATCAATGGACAAAGAAAGAGCAAGCCGAGTACGTGGCAAACAAGAAAGCAGAATTTCATTTGCTAACCGTACTTCCGCCACAAGAAGTCAACCGTGTCGGCACCTACAACTCGGCAAAGGAGCTTTGGGAGAAGTTCCTTGAATTACACGAAGGAACATCCGAAGCCAAGCTTGCGAGACGGGACTTACTTCGCAACCAGCTCACCAACCTCCGTCTTGAAGAAGGTGAAACAATTGCACATCTACACTCAAGGATACAGGAGCTCATCATCGGACTTTCGAATCTCGGAGAAGAGGTAAGTAACTGAGATTCGCTCAGGTACGCTTTAAATTCCTTCCCTAGAAATTCAAAATGGGCATCACTAGTAGATGCTTTTTACATTTCGAAGGACTTAGAAAAAATTTCATTAGAAGAATTTTTTTCAACATTTGAAGTGCATGAGTCAAGATGTGCAGGAATGAGGGAGCCAAAGAACAACGTCACCCTCAAAGCTTCGAGAGACGAACCTGAATCGGAATCTTCTCTCGACGACGAAGAAATGGTAATGATGGTAAGACGATTTAAGAAGTTATACAATTCTAGAAAAACTAACCATCCACAGGGTAGAAAGAAAAGAACGATCCGCTGCTACCATTGCGACGAAGAAGGGCATGTCAAGGACAACTGCCCCAAGCTGAAGAACAAAGACAAGGAAAAGGGTAAGAAGCCTATCCAAAAATGAAAGGCCCTGAAGGCGACGTGGGACGATACCTCGTCCGAATCAGAAGTCGAAGCATTCTCCGGACTCGCACTGATGGCGAGTCATCAAGAAGACGACTGCGATTCAAGCTCTTCCGAAATGAGCATCGAGAGCATCGATGAAGGGGGAGACACGTCGGAAGAAAGCAGTAGCTCAGGGGGAGAAACAGACAACGAGATCGACAAGGTAAGTCAGGTACGATCTCTTCCTCCCGATAAAATGTTTAAGTTCGTTAAACTTTTAACAAAAGATTGCTGCAAATTAGAAAGTGAAAATAAAAATTTAAAAGTAATTCTAGCTAAGTCTTGTCCCTTAGAAGAATTAGATAAATTAAAAATAGCAAATGAAAAATTGAAACTTGAAAATGATGATTTGAAAATTCAAGTAGATAACTTGAAAAACTATGCATGTTCATCTAAAACCAATTTTAGAAGATTTAATAATTTAAATTGGTACTTTAAATATCACCCGGGACAAATTATGAATATTTCAAGAAAATATGTCCCTAAAAGCTTTTTAATTAATTCAGTAGGGTGGAACATATATTGGGTTCCTAAAACATGCCTAAACTAAATTATAAAATTAGCGCTTTAAGTGAGAAAATTAAACAAAGAATTTCCTTATGAGGCTTTGTCAAGGAAGTGGTTGTTGCTCCAATAACCAAGAAGGCCTAGTGCCTCGCCACGACCTGGAAGCCAAAATATTGAAATAAATGTTTAATTAACTTACTAATAAAGCATTAATACAAGAATTAATTAGTGCTTTAAAAAGGTTATTCAAAACATTTTATTTTAGAAATTTACTTAGAATTTTTTTTTCCCCTAAGTCATTTTTTTTGCGCTTAAAAATTCTCAAAAATTTAAGTTAGGATTTTTTTTCTTACTTAGAAAAATTCTCAAAAATCATTTCTTCCTAAGTTAAAAAAAAAAAAAACTTTTTCTTGAAACTAGAAATCTCAGCTTAAATTACTTAGAAAAATTTTCTAAATTTCTTAAAAACCTAGAAATTTTTTTAAAAATATTCTTTCTAAGTTTTTAAACCCTTAGATTGTTTTTTCTTGGAACCCCACTTTTTTTGTGATCAAAGAGGGAGAAGGGAAAGTATAAGTCTAGGGGGATGTAGATAGATTTAATTTTTTTTTCTATCTTTTTGCACTTAAATTACAAATTAAGTTAATTTACTTAATTCTATTTTAACCCTAGCTTAACTTGGGTTGATCACACCAAAAGGGGGGAGATTGTTGGAACCCCAAGGTTATTTTGGTGTGATCAACAAGTTAAGTTAGGTCCTGTGTGTATTTAACCTTGTGTCTAAGTGTGCAGGAGCTTAGGAACACAGGTAGTCGAGCGGAAGACGCAGCTAGCGAGAAGGACGGCAGTCCAAGGGACAGGTGCTGCGGAAGAGTACCCCAGTGGACGAGAAGGAAGCGTGCGGTGGTTCCGAGGGACGAAAGCCGGAGCGGAAGATTGCTCGGGGAGCAAGAGACGCAGCTAGCGAGAAGGACAGCACGCGGTGCGTCTGAGGGACGAAGACTGCGGATGAGTATGCCGGCGGACGAGAAGGAAACACGCGGCGATTCCGAGGGACGAGAAGCCGGAGGGAAGCCCGCTCGAGAAGACCGAAAGTTGGGTTCGGGTGAGCCCTTTTCCGGATGGCAGAGATCACCCAAGTGAGCGGATCAGGAGGAGAAGAACCGGACCGAGGCGGGACTGAACCAGAGAAGAGGTCCTGAACGAAAAAGTCAACGGCTGTTGACTTTGGGCTCCGGGGCGCCCGGAACCCTTCCGGGCGCCCGGACCCAGTATTTTTCACCAGATCGAGTCAAAACTCGATCTGAACGTTGGGGGATAAAATTTATCCCCCCCCAGGACGCCCGGAACCCTTCCAGGCGCCCCGACCAAGGCTATAAATATAGCCTTGGTCCAGAAGCTTTTAATCAACTCAGAAATTTACATTCCAAACACTTGTGCGCTTCTGTTCTAATTTAGTTTCTATCTTTTGTGCTTTCACTGCTGTAAGAGGCTTCTCCACCTGAAGGAGATATTTTAGTGTACGTTCATTCCTTAGATTAACAACCTCCTTGGTTGTAACCAAGTCAAGTTGTGAGCCTCTTCTTTCTGCTTTTTATTTACTGCTAATTTACTTTATGCAAGTGTTCTGTTGAAAGTTCGAGAAGGGTCTTTTCTGTTTATTTTTTTTTAGGTTATTCAACCCCCCTTCTAGCCGGCCCAACGGTCCTACAAAGAGTACTGATATACTTTAGGTATACTTGTGGATATGGACTACACTATACGAGATATCCTACTGTGATCGAAGGATACAATGATGTAAGTTGGATATTTAACATAAAAGACTCTAAGTCTATGAGTGGATATGTGTTCACTTTGGGAGGTGCAGCCATTTCTTGAAAATCTTCTAAGCAAATGGTAATAACCAGATCTAGAATAAAATCTGAGTTTGTAGCTCTTGACAAATGTGGTGAAAAGGTTGAATGGCTACGACAATTCTTAGAAGATATTCCGAGATAGGTGAAATCGGTACTGATAATTTGTATACGTTATGATAGTCTATTAGCAATTGGGCGGACACAAAGTCATCTATATAATGGTAAGTCTAGACATATACGTCGTAGATATTACCAGTAGATAACTACTTTCAACGGGAGTTATCACTGTTGATTATGTGAAGTCAAAGGATAGTTTAGTAGATTCGTTAACCAAAGGATTAAAAAAAGAGTCAGTAGCAAGCTTATTACGGGGGATGAGCTTGATATCGATGGAAAATGTTGGTACAAAAGAAACCCAACCTATTGCAGACTAGAAATCCCAAGAACTAAGTTCAAAGGGACAATCTAATTATACTGACAAAATTGTTCGCTGTGGGGAACAACCCAATGGATCAGTGAAGGATAGAGGTTGAGTACATGACTTTTAATGATCTAAGAAGAGTAATGTGAAATATTTTTAAGAGATCACTTATGTGAGAAAGAAGTGCGACCGCTTCAAAGAGAATTGGAAGCACAATTCTTAGAACTTCTTACAGAACTAGGCGGTTCATGACCAAGAACGAGCACACTCATGAGAACTGAATTGTATCATAGAGTGTTTTGGATGAGATATGTCAATGCTTACACAGACGATAGAACAATTCAAGGACATCACGTCTATTGTTAGCCAATAAGCAAATAGATCTTCACAAGTGAAGGTTCAAAGGGTAAAACCTGTCTTATACTAGACTCAACTGCTGAATGCTATCACATGCCCTATCTCCATTCATGTGGGGGGGGGGGGGGGGGGGTTTATCAGATATATGTAAATGGAGAAGAGGTGGAAGAGAAAAGAAACTATATTGTAAATGTGACTTTGGTTCCATATTGAGAGTTTCAAGACATATTAGTTGGTTTATATTGATTCACATGCATTAATGATGTGAACAGATATATGGGGAGAGACTCTCTCTCATGTGTGGGTGTACAGGGGTGCAAATCTAGGGCTCGGATTGCACTAAACCAAGTTGACTTGTGTGTGAGTATGACCTGCGCCCGCCGAATGTTGGACTAGTCGGGGCAAAATTTGCCCAAGTGGAACAACCAACATTTTACCACATAAATATTTTTGTTGTTTATTTAAGTGTGTAACAGATGTATTAAATTAAAGATTAATGCTGAATGTAAATGACTGAGTGAAACATTGGCATTTTACACCTTCATGAGTAATGATCATTAATCGATCATTAACATTGCATATTAGTCTGAGTTCCTATATAAGGAGACTGTGATTACAGGCAAAAGACACACAAGGAAAAGTAAAAGATCTCCACCTATGTTTCTCTCCTCCTCTGTCGTTCATCTCTTGCTCGACAAAGTACTCTTGATAGTAGTCGAGTACCTCTCAGTTTGTCGTGACCACCAGTTCTTTGTGGAAATCACGGTTAATCGTTATATCCTGAGAAACAAACGACTCAAGAAAATCTTGAAGCACAATCGGAGATGGGGCGAATCTGTTTCAAGGAAAATACGTCCTTCGCAGGCCTCGGTCCTCTTCGCCAGCTCGGTCGCTTCGCCAGCTCAGTCACTTTGCCAGCTCGGCCGCTTTGCCTACTTTGCCCGTTCGGGCCGCTCTGCTGGCTCGAGCAGCTTTGTCACTCGGGTTCCTCTGCCTTTAGGCTGCCTTGCTTTTCCCACTTGACCACTAACTCGGTTGGCTACTTTGCCCGACCAACCACTCGGCCTAGCTGCTGCTTGATTGCACTACCCGCTTGACCGCACTACCCGCTCAACCGCACTGCTCGGTCGGCCACTCGGTCTAATCTGCGACTCGGTTGCCTTGCCCACTTGGCTAATCTGCTACTTAGTTGCTTGGCCCTATCAGCCGCTTTGCTACTCGACCACTCGACCTGATCAGATGTTCGGTTGCTCTGCCTGATCTGCTGCTCTACCTGCTCAACCGATCTACCAGCTCGGTTGTATGACCCGCTCGGCCAATCTGCTTGCTCAGTCGATCTGCCCACTTGGTCGATCTGCCTGCTCGGTCGCTGTGCCAGCTCTACCACTTGGCTGCTCTGTCTCACGGCCTGCTCAACCGACTTGCCCACTCGACGATTTTGCTCGCTCAACTACTGTGTAGTCCGCACTCAACACTTGGCAGAAATCAGCTCCCATTGGTAGTATGAGATTATCAGCTCAGATTATCTCGACAGATAAGTTAAATTTAATTTGATGTAATTTAAATTCAGATAAATCTTTAAATCTCCGACAGATTGTTCAACATAACAATTACATAATTAAAGTAGTTACAAAACCGTAACTATTACAAGATAAACTTATCATGATCAAATAATTGACAAACCAGTTTAGGATTTAATGCACTTGAGAGAAGATAATAATGTATGTTGAGCAGTATACTTGAGGGCAACTGAGCTATTTATATATGGTTGGTGGGGTGTGATGCCTTTTGCTCTTTTCATTTTTGGTCTTTCTAAATTAGGGATTTTGCATATAATTAATTAGGTCATTTTACCTCTTAGAATCATACTAACAATGTAATCAACATTAAGTATTCCATATTTTTTTTTTGCGATTAGTAAGGAAAAGTCTACGTACAGCTAGAACTAATCGGAAGAAGTCACGTGGTCAAATTTGGCGGACGTTTACCTACTTATAATCAGCCACAGAATGCATGACAATATTAACTTAAATGTGTTGAGAATAATATTTCTTCGATATATTCTTAATCCAACAAAACTATTTGGGAAATAAAAATTCATATACTTCGTATCGTAATACAATGGTGGTAATATAATTTAATCAAAGTTAGGAGTATATATATATCTTTCTCTCCGCCATCAGTGCCGACAATTAATGTGTTTTGGCATCAAGGGAGAAGTGGGAAATAAACAAGGACAAGTTGTATTATATTTGGATGTGTCTGTGCCCCTATTTTTGACTCAACTTCTTAACATTGATCGATCGACTAAGAGACACGACGGACTTCAGCCGAAGCTTTAGAAGGTTTAGTCACTTTGTCCAAACTCTTTGTAGTTTAGATGAGTTGCGAGAAACCATTTTCACTTTGGTCGAGCTTAACCACATGCACTTTGTGGTGTTCAAATCTAAACTTGTCATGACCACTATAAAATTATTAAGCATCCGACTATTAATTTCATTGTAGATGCCAAAATTGCTACGAGTGATTGCAAAAAGTTGTTACAAAGGACATGACTGGCTCAAGGCATAGGCCTAGGAGCTCTATTTTATTAAGGCCCTAGGATCTTAATTTTGTAATATTATTTATAATAATTTTTTAAATTATATATTTTATTTTTTAGAAGAAGAAGTAGGAAAAGGAAAAAATATTGTGATAGTTTTATTCTTCGTCACCATAAATAGGAATATTGAAAATAGAATTTTTTTTTTATTTGAAAAAAATGTAATGGGCGAAGGACGGGAATTGAACTCGCGCATGGTGAATTCACAATCCAATGCCTTGATCCACTTGGCTACATCCGCCCCTTGATTTTCTCTTTTTTTCATTCATCATTATTATATTTATTCTGACCTCCATACTTAACTTAGATTGAGATATTAGACATAGAATGCTAATCTTTAAAATAAAAAAAGTAATAATACATTGTGACATGACACGTTCACTAAAAAAAAAAATCCTTTTGTAGCTAATCATTTATCGGCAAAAATTGAAAAACTCAACACGAGGGAAGAGAAAGAAATAATAGTAACTTAGTCTCGGGCATCTACCATTATACCCACAATGATTAGTCATACAATCGCTATTCATAATGGAAAAGAACATTTACCTATTTATATAACGGATCGTATGGTGGGTCACAAATTGGGAGAATCTGCACCTACTCTGTCTTTTACGAGACACGCAAGAAACGATAATAAATCTCGCCGTTAAGTTAATTTCTTATACTTTATATACTTATGTATTTGTATTTAATATACATATATACAATCTAAATATCTAAATATGTTATACAATATAAATAAATATGTATGCTATACGCAAAAAATAAATAAATAAAAAGTGCTTAACATTCATTGATAGGAGATATCATAATAAATAACTCAATTTCGGATAAAGAAATAAGAATTTTAGTTCAAAATAAATGTAATATGTCTGTTTTCAAAGGGCGAAGAGTAATTGATCAAATTCATGGACGTTCATATGAAAAAACACTTATATTATTGGAACTCATGCCTTATCGAGCATGTTATCTAATTTTAAAACTGGTTTATTCGGCAGCAGCAAATGCTAGTCATAATATGAATTTGAAGAAAACTGATTTATTTATTAGTGAAGCTAAAGTTAATAAGAGTAGTTTTATAAAAAATTTAAGACCTCGAGGACATAGCTATGGTATAAAAAGTCCCACTTGTCATATAACAATTGTATTAAAAGAAAAATCTAAATTTTTATTAGATAAATCTAAGATTTAGATTCATTATATTATTTATAGTCAAATATAATATATGGGTGGAAAAAAATATAATAGAAAAATATGGGACAAAAAATAAATCCACTTAGTTTCATACTTGATAAACTCAACATCATCATTTCTTTTGGTTCGAGAAACCAAAAAATTATTCTGTAAGTTTACAAGAAGATGAAAAAAATAAGGAATTGTATTAAGAACTATGTACAAAAAAATAGGAGAATATCCTCGGGTTTCGAAGGAATTGCACGGATAGAAATTAAAAAAAGGATCGATTTGATTCAGGTCATAATCTATATTGGATTTCCTAATTTCTTAATAGAGGGTCAAACAGGAAGCATTGAAGAATTACAGGTGAATATACATTAAAAAAATTACATTATGTGAACCGGAGACTCAATATTACTATTACAAAAGTGGAAAAACCCTATGTGCAACCTAATATTCTTGCGGAATATATAGCTTTACAATTAAAAAATAGAGTTTCATTCTGAAAGGCAATGAAAAAAGCAAAAGGAATTGATGAAACAGATCAACATACAATGAACTTTATTTCGACTATAGAAAAAGAAAAGGACTTTTTTAATCCTAGTAATAATTCAAATACTTATTACGATTTATCTTCCTTGTCCCAAGCATATGTATTTTACAAAATATCACAAACCCAATTACTTAACAACCATTACTTTAGATCTGTACTTCAATATCGTGGTACCCATCCTTTTATTAATGACAAGATAAAGTATTATTCTATAATCTGAGGAATATTTAACTCCAAATCAAGGTATAAGTATAAGAAAATAAAGAAGCCTGGAATGAATGAATGGAAAAACTGGTTAAAGTGTAATTATGCATACAATTTATCTCAGAGCAAATGGTCTCGATTATTAGTAGTGAAAAAATGACGAAAAAAATCAATCAAAATTGTACGATTCACAATAAAGAATCAATGAAATTTTCTTCATATAAAAAAGAAAAAGACCGATCAATTCATTACAAAAAAAGAAAATTTCTATACAGTGTATCTATGGCCGAATCAAAAAGAAAAATTAAAAAAGCAATATGTATATGATCTTTTATCACATAAATATATATATTATGGGAATAGTAAAGATTCCTTTATTTATAAACCAAAATTACAACTAAAAAGGAACCAAAAAATTCCATATAATTTCAACAGACAGAAACCGAATTGTTTTACAAAATTGATAATTCCATAGAAAAAAATTATGTTTTTAATAAGCATAAAAATCTGAATAGGAACTATTTCGATTGTAGAATTCTATATTTTTACCCAAAAAACACTATTGATGTAAACGATATCGATATTATCGACTTTACAAATGTACATATCGGTGCCAAACTTGAAAAAAATACCAAGACTAAAAAAATAAATATTAATATAAAAAAAAATTGAAAAAAAAGATCTTTTTTTTCTTTCAAAACATCAAGAAAAAAAACAAATCTATAAAAAAACAACTCCAATCAAAAAAGTTTTTTTGATTGGATGGGAATGAATCGAAAAAGGGAAAGAGTTTTTTGTAAAAAAAAAAAAAATCAAATCTGAAACTTTGGTTCTTCCCGGAATTCTGATTTCCTTTTGATACATATAAGGCATATAAGATTAAACCGTGGATCATCCCAATCAAATTACTTCTTTCCAATCAGAATTTAGATGAAAAAAAATTTAGTCAAAATAAAAGTGTCAAAGATTCTATTTTAATAAAATTAAAAAACCAAGAAAAAAACAAAGAAAAGACAAATCTTGTGTCAGATCCAAGCAAACAAAACAAAAAAAAACCTCTTAAAGGATTATGCTAGATCTGAAAGTAAAAAGAAAAAACAATGCAAGAAAAGTAAGAAATCAGAACTAGATTTATTCCTAAATAAATATTTAATTGTTTAATTAAGATGGAACAACTTGGTTAATCATAAAATGACAAAAAATATCAAGGCATATTGTTTCTTACTTAGATTGATGGATTCAAGTTCTATAGCTCTAGCCTTAATTTGAAGAAAAGAGATGGATCTAGATGCAATCCTTAATAAGGACAATCTAACTCTTACAGACTTTTAAAAAAAAGGAATATTGATTATGAACTCGTCTAGCTTTTATAACGGGTGGAAAATTAATTATGTATCAAACCATAAGTATTTCATTGATCGATGGCGAAAAGAGAAATCACTAAATAAATATAAAATACAAAAAAAAATGTCAATAAGAAGAATTTTAATAAATCTACTGAACAACACGGAAATATGCTTGTGAATGGGAATCCAGATTATTATGATCTCCTTGTTCCTAAAAATATTCTATCTCCTAGACGTTGTAGAGAATTGAGAATTCTAATTTGTTTCAACTCTCCTAATTGGGATGTTGTGAATAGAAATTAAATATTTTACAATGAAAATAATATAAGAAACTCCACACAATTTCTGAATGAAGACAAAGGTCTTAATCCGCAGCTATCTGACATTGGGTGTATTGGGACTTAGAAATATTCTGCGATAAACGTACGGGCAAACCCTCTTTGGATTTGCCCAAGATCTTTGGAATTCATTTATTTATCTCAGGATTGGCTTGCTTTGGTTTTGGCGCATTTCATGTAACAGGTTTGTATGGTCCTAGAATATGGGTATCCGATCCTTATGGACTAACCGGAAAAATACAACCTGTAAGTCTTGCAATGGGCGCAGAAGGCTTTGATCCTTTTGTTCCTGGAGGAATTGCCTCTCATCATATTGCAGCGAGTACATTGCGCATATTAGCGGGTTTATTCCATCTTAGTGTTCGTCCGCCTCAACGTCTATACAAAGGATTGCGTATGGGCAATATTGAAACTGTACTTTCCAGTAGTATCGCTGTTGTTTTTTTTTGCAACTTTCGTTGTTGCTGGAACTATGTGGTATGGTTCAGCAATAACTCCAATCGAATTATTTGGTCCCACTCGTTATCAGTGGGATCAAGGATACTTTCAGCAAGAAATATACCGAAGAGTTAGCGCCGGACTAGACGAAAATCTAAGTTTATCGGAAGCTTGGTCTAAAATTCCCGAAAAATTAGCTTTTTATGATTACATTGGCAATAATCCGGCAAAAGGGGGATTATTCAGAGCAGGGTCAATGGATAACAGGGATGAAATAGCTGTTGGATGGTTAGGGCACCCTGTCTGTAGAGATAAAGAAGGGCGCAAGCTTTTTGTACGTCGTATGCCTACTTTTTTTGAAACATTTCCGGTGGTTTTGGTGGATGGAGACGGAATTGTGAGAGTCGATGTTCCTTTTAGGAGAGCAGAATCAAAGTATAGTGTTGAACAAGTAGGTGCAACTGTTGAGTTCTATGGTGGCGAACTCAATGGAGTCAGTTATAGTGATCCTGTGACTGTTAAAAAATATGCTAGATGTGCCCAATTAGGTGAAAATTTTGAATTAGATCGGGCTACTTTGAAATATGATGGTGTTTTTCGTAGCAGTCCAAGGGGTTGGTTCACTTTTGGTCATGCTACGTTTGCTTTGCTCTTCTTTTTCGGACACATTTGGCATGACCCTAGAACCTTGTTCAGAGATGTTTTTGCTGGTATTGATCCAGATTTGGATGTTTAAGTGGAATTTGGAGCATTCCAAAAAATAGGAGATCCAACTACGAGGAGACAAGTAGTCTGATACAAGATTGCTCTGGTATCTTTCGCCTCTTTTTTTTATTTGACATAGGGTTAGAGTACTTAAGAAATCTTGACTTGAATCACTATCTTTTCTTTTCCTTTTCTTTATATTTATATTTTATACTATATGGTAAATGATGCCAAATGAATAGGTGTGGAAGCTATAGTTGTACCACGATCGAATCTATGGAAGCATTGGTTTATACATTCCTTTTAGTCTCTACTTTAGTGATAATTTTGTTCGCTATCTTTTTTCGAGAACCGCCTAAGGTTCCAACTAAAAAAGTAAAATAATTTTTCATTATTTCAGTTGAAGTAATGAGTCTCCCTACCCTATATGGGAGACTCATTAATTCAACTAGTCCCCGTGTTCTTCGAATGGATCTCTTAGTTGTTGAGAGGGTTGCCCAAAAGTGGTATATAATATTGGGATTTTCGGGCCGTAAAAACTGCTTTTTCGCGTTGCGGAAACCCCGATTCCCATGCCACCGGATCCGTGCGAAGTAAAATAAAACAAAATTTTATGAGTACGAGTTTCTTACATCTAGATCTACACTAGAACTACATGGTTGAGAGATTTACCCTTAATGCGAAGCCCTTCGCAATCCCGCTCGTCCAAAGGTTCGCCGGATCTCGAGATCATCAAGTGTACAATCCACTATGCGTATCCACATGAAAAACTAGGTGGAGAAGACCAAACAAAGGTGTGCTAGCACCTTAGGTGGTTCGGCCAAGGAGGAGGAGAGGGAGAGGAGAATGAGAGGAGGAAGAGGATGGAATGAATTCACTTGAATGAAAAATCAATTTTCATCCTTAAGTGGCCGGCCACATTATGGCTTGTAACTCCCATGGAATATCAAGAGTCACAACTCTTGGTAACTCCCATGAGGTGGCATTTGGTCAAGTCAAATTTGACCAAATGAAGAAGCCTTGATGATGTGGCATTGGTCAAGTCAAAGTCAAGTCAAAACTTGATTCTTCATCTTCCTACTTAAGTCAAGTCAAACTTGACCACTTCTCTCCCTTGGTTGATCTAATCTAACCATTTGATTCAAGCCAATTTAATATAATGAATCTAATTCATTTAATTAAATTGATTCAATGAGTCATAATCTAAATTAGACTTATTGAACACATGAATCAAATTGAGTCCAACTCAATTAGTTCAATTAGGATTACTCTTAATCCAATTTGATTCATCACATGAATCTAATCCTCTTGGTTCATTATATGAACCTAATCTCCATCTAATTGTCCTTTATGTGTGACCCTATAGGTTCTTATAACGTTGGCAATGCTCCTAAACCCATTTAGAAGCATAAGTAATGAGCGGTATCTAGCAACACATCATTACTACCCAAGTTATAAGAATATTGAGATCCAACATCACCTTGTAACTACTAATTGTGACTCCTCACAATATATGACATTGTCCTTCTATCCTAGACATCTAGATTGATCAATGTGAGACATAGACCATGTCATCCTCTAATCAATCTAAATCTTGAACTCCAAGTAGACTCACTCAATCAAATGAGCTCAATATCTTATATTGACTCATTTGGGCATGGTCATGCACTTCGTGGTCTCACTCTATCAAGAATATCGATGTCGCTCCCGTCATATAAGAGGGATAGATCCTATCTACATCACTCACATCCCTCTGCATAATTCGTTACATATCCAGTAATCGCCTTTATAGTCCACCCAGTTACGGGTGACGTTTGACGAAGCCAAAGTACGTAACTCCTTATGTAGGGATCCATGGTGACTTCAGGTCCAAGGACTAGTAGTCATACTAAGAGCCACATGAGAAAGTATATGATACTCATATAACGATCCATGATACTTTCTCATGGCGGGTCATTCAGTATACATTCTCCAATGCATACCCATGTGTCAACTTGATATCTCCATATCCATGACTTGTGAGATCAAGTCATCGAGTTGACCTACATGCTAGTCTCGTTGCATTAACATTGTCCCTGAATGTTAATACTTGACTAGGAATGATTGAGAGTAGTGTTCCCTATATCATCTCACTATCGATTCAACCAATCGATTGATATAGGTAAGAACCTTCTACTCAAGGATGCTACTATACTTAGTTATTTGACACCAATACAAGTAAGTATAATAACTAAAACAAATGCCTTTATTAATATACAAGAATATGATACAATGAGTCCATACAACAATCATCAAATGATTGGCTCTAGGGCTCTAACTAACAATCTCCCACTAGCACTAGTGCCAATCAGTGAAGGGCTCTAAGCCCCAATGACCTAGTGTGACCATCATGCTTTCTCTATGCCAAAGCCTTGGTTAAAGGATCTGCGATGTTAGCCTCTGTGGGTACTCTACAAATATTCACATCTCCTCTCTCGATAATATCTCGAATGTGATGGAAGCACCATAGTATGTGTTTGGTCTGCTGGTGTGAGCGAGGTTCCTTCGCCTGTGCTATAGCTCCATTGTTGTCATAATAGAGCTCAATAGGGTCAGCAATGCGAGGAACCACCCCAAGTTTAGTGATGAACTTACGGATCCAAACTGCCTCCTTTGCAGCCTCTAATGCAGCGATATACTCGGCCTCTATTGTAAAATCAGCGACTGTGTTCTGCTTAGAACTCTTCCAGCTCACAGCACCACCATTTATGCAAAACACGAACCCTGACTGCGATCGATAATCATCCTGGTCAGTCTAGATGCTGGCATCACTATAACCCTTTACAGCTAGCTCATCATTACCTCCATATATCAAGAAATATTCTTTAGTCCTTCTTAAGTACTTAAGAATATTCTTGACCGCTATCTAGTGACTTTCACCTGGATCTGACTGGTATCTGCTCGTCATGCTCAAAGCATACGAGACATCAGGACAAGTACATATCATGACATACATGATAGATCCTATGGCTGAGGCATAAGGGATCTGATCCATGCGGTCTCTCTCCTCTCTAGAAGAGGGACCTTGAGTCTTCGAAAGACTCACGCCATGTGGCATCGGCAAAAATCCCTTCTTGGAGTTCTGCATGGCAAACCGTAGGAGTACCTTGTCAATATATGTACTCTGACTTAGGCCAAGCAACCTCTTAGATCTATCTCTATAGATCTGTATGCCTAGAATGCGGGTAGCATCACCTAAGTCCTTCATTGAGAAACAAGTCCCTAGCCAAGTCTTTACAGACTGTAGCAAAGGGATGTCATTCCCAATGAGTAGTATGTCATCTACATACAATATAAGGAAGACAACTGTGTTCTCTACAACCTTCTTGTAGACACAAGGCTCATCTTCATTCTTGATAAAACCAAACTATTTGATTGCATCATCGAATCGAAGATTCCAGCTCCGAGAAGCTTGCTTTAGTCCATAAATGGACCTATGCAGCTTGCATACTCTGCTAGTATGCTGTGGATGTACAAAACTCTCAGGTTGTGTCATGTACACATCCTCGAGCAGGTTTCCATTCAGAAACGCAGTTTTGACATCCATCTGCCATATCTCATAGTCATGGTATGCTGCAATAGCAAGCATGATCCGAATGGACTTAAACATCGCTACTGGAGAAAAGGTTTCATCATAGTCAATATCATGAATCTGCTTGAAACCTTTAGCTACCAAGCGACCCTTATAGATAAGTCCATCCATGTCAGTCTTTCTCTTAAAGACCCAATTACACCCAATAGGTTTGACCCCTTCAGGTGGATCAACCAAAGTCCATATTTGGTTAGTGTACATGGATTCCATCTCGGATCTCATGGCCTCTAGCCATTTCTTGAAATCTGGTCTCATCACAACTTCCTGATAGGAGGTGGGCTCATCCTCTATGAGCACAACGTCATCATGGTCAGACAAGAGAAATGAGTATCTCTCAGACTGACGACGTACCCTATCAGACCTGCGAAGAGGTATGTCTACTTGAACTGGTTGTGGTTCCTCAACTCCTCGTGGAACAACATCATCCACAACACTTTGTGGTTCCAGTTCAACTTCCATCGAGGCTTCAGTGCTATCGTTCGCATCTTGAACTTCTTCAAGATCGAACGTACTCCCACTAGTCTTTCTAGAAACAAAATCCCTTTCTAGAAATACCCCAGTCTTAACCACAACTATCTTGTGTTGACTGGGAATGTAGAAGTAATATCCCTTCGTTTCCTTGGGATATCCAATAAAATAGCACTTGTCGGATTTGGGTCCCAATTTGTCTGAGACTTGACGTCGAATGTAAGCCTCACAACCCCAAATCCTCATAAAAGACACCTGGACATCTCTCTCAGTCCATATCCTATATGGTGTCTTTATTACAGCCTTAGATGGAACTCGGTTGAGTATAAAAATTGCCGTATCTAGAGCATAGCCCCAAAGAAATGTCGGAAGATCTATGTGACTCATCATAGATCGTACCATATCTAATAGGGTACGATTCCTCTTTTTGGATACACTATTCCATTGTGGTGTTCTAGGAGGAGTGAGTTGGGATAGAATCCCACACTCAGCTAGATAGTCATGAAACTCATGGCTAAGGTATTCCCCACCTCGATCTGATCGAAGTATCTTAATACTCTTGCCAAGCTGGTTTTGTACTTCATTCTTGAATTCTTTGAACTTTTCAAAGGATTCAGACTTATGTGTCATCAAGTACATATAATCATATCTATTGAAGTTATCAGTAAATATAATGAAGTACCTATAACCTCCTCTAGCAGCGACATTGAAAGGGTCACATACATCACTATGTATAAGACCTAACAAGTCAATCGCTCTCTCACTGTGTCCACTAAAGGGAGTCTTGGTCATCTTGCCTAGTAGGCATGACTCGCATGTCTCATATGATTCAAAATCAAATGAGTCCAGCAAACCATCTTTATGAAGCTGGGATAAGCGTTTGTCATTTATATGACATAAGCGACAGTGCCAGAGATAGGTTTGGTTCATGTCATTTGACTTAAACCTCTTGGTACTTATGTTATAGATAGGGCTCTCAAGGTCTAGAATATAGAGTCTGTTCATCAGAGGTGCACTACAATAGAACATATCTTTTAAATAAACTGAACAACATTTGTCCTTTATTATAAAAGAGAAACCTTTCTTGTCCAAACATGAAATTGAAATTATGTTCTTAGTTAAAGTAGACACATAACAACAATCATCCAACTCTAGTACAAGCCCAGAGGGCAGAGATAGAAAATAAGTCCCTATAGCAACAGCAGCAACCCGTGCACCATTGCCTACGCATAGGTCCATCTCGCCCTTCGTCAATGCCCTGCTATTTCTCAGTGCCTGCACATTAGTACAAATGTGAGAAGCACATCCGGTATCTAATACCCATGATGAAGAAATAGATAGATTGACTTCTATAACATATATACCTGAAGTGGAAGTCTCACTTCTCTTCTTATTAAGATCTTCCAGGTACACCTTGCAGTTCATCTTCCAGTGCCCGATCTGACCGCAGTGGAAGCAGGTAGCATCCTTGGCAACCCCTCCTTTAGGCTTCAGTGCCTTGCCTTTGCCCTTGGCTTGGGACTTTCCCTTGCCTTTGGGCTTGCCCTTGCCCTTGTGTTTCTGAACTATCAGAACAGAGTTGGGCTTAACCTTCTTAAGGTTGAGCTTAGCAGTTCTTAACATGCTAAGTAGCTCGGGCAGTGGCTTGTCAATTTCGTTCATGTTATAGTTCATGATGAATTGACTGTAGCTATCTGGAAAGGACTGCAAGATCAGGTCAGTGGCCAGCTCTTGGCCAAGTGGGAACCCCAACCTCTGTAGGTTTTCTATGTTCCCAATCATCTTGAGTACATATGGGCTCACGGGAGTCTCGTCTTGCATCTTGCACTGAAACAGTGCCTTAGAGATCTCGAATCTCTCGTGCCTCGCTTGTCCTTGATATAGTTGATGAAGATGTTCAACCATATCATAAGCGCCCATTAACTCGTGTTGCTTCTGAAGCTCAGAGTTCATGGTCGCGAGCATAAGACAGGACACATCTAATGCGTCATCTTGATGCTTCTTATAAGCATCTTTGTTAGCTCACATGGCATTGGCAGGAGGAGCCTCTGGAATGGGCTGCTCCATAACATACAGTTTACGTTCTTGGGTGAGAACTATTCTCAGATTCCTGTACCAGTCCAGGAAATTTGTTCCGTTGAGCTTGTCCTTGTCAAGGACAGAACGCAGAGAGAAGGTGTTCGTGTTTGACGTCATGGTTATCTACAACAAAAATGCAGAAAATAAATATCATATTCTTTTTAATCATTTAATTAGGCCTTTAACTAAATGATGCTCCCACTGAATTCTATAATTCAAGTGGGACAAGATCCACATCATACTATGCCTTGAGTTAGCTTTGGCTAAATCGCCCAAGACTTAGTATGATCGGTAGGTAACTAATTACCAATTACATCTCTATGCAACTCTTGTTTATAGGATCAAGATCCGCATTTATATTAAAACTTGAGTTAGCTTTGTCTAATACGCCCAAGAGTTAATATAAATGTGATTTGACCTATCTACCAACTATTTGGAAAATGCCTATAGTTAAACTTGATCCAATTGAGTTAACTAGTTACTCAATCTAATTGAGTTGTACTCACCCATGCGTTGATAGGCGGGACCAAGATTGTCCCTCCGTACCCTACCAAGATAATATGTGTTGCTCTGCTTTGGCAGATTCAACAACACATGTGATCGAGGTAGTGATAGGTATCACGGCATTGTAGGCATTTGAGTTGATGCGATTGAGATCTAATCTAATCGATAGGGTGCATCTTGTACATGATTTAGATCTAATCTAATCATTAAGGCGCTAATTAATTACTATACTAGCATGCATCACATATACACACACAAGCAATTAATTAAATATTTTTTTATGATTAGTCATGGCCCTACTACGATCTTCTCAAGCCAATGAGAAGATCGGATGGTCAACCTAGGGTCAACAGCTTCTCAAGCTTCTCCTTTTAACCACCTTGTGTTGCTCACGCCCTTCTCGTAACTCCGTCTCGGGTGGACCTTCCACCGCTCCAATTTTGTACATTACAAATTATGAAACTCGAGTTACATTCGAGTCTAAACTAATTTACATCAAGAATAAAAAGAGAGGCACGACGCAGGTTGCGTATCAAGTATACAGCACACACAACACAAATGACGGCGCGCAGGCCGTAATATGAATTACAACACAATTTTCAAATCCAATTTGGGTCTTTTGGCCATGACTATAACAAAATAATACATAATTATAAATTATGTATTTTCTATAATTTTCTGTAATTTTTACTATAATTTTTACAAATTTTATGAGTAAAATTCCCGGCGATCCCGTTTAGCAGGTTTTCGGGCACAATCGCGGAACGAATCCCCTTGCGGGGTCAGTGTCAGTACCCCTACCCACAATATAACCATTGCGAGTGTTCCTAAGCGATCCTACAGTGCCTTAGTCTGCTGTCCCAAAAGGTTTTGGGACGAAACCTTGCCGTTTCGGAAAAATTTTCTCGGCAGTCGAAGCCTACAAGTGTCTAAATACTTGTGCTTCGCTTCTACGAGAAAAATACCCATAAAAATCATAAAACCATAAAATTACAGAAAGTTACAGAACTGATATTTTTCTTAAAAATACAAATTAAACTCATACAAGACTTCCCACGTGGCTCTGATACCACTGTTGGGATTTTCGGGCCGCAAAAACCGCTTTTTCACATTGTAGAAACCCCGATTCCCATGCCACCGGATCCGTGCGAAGTAAAATAAAATAAAATTTTACAAGTACAAGTTTCTTACATCTAGATCTATACTAGAACTACATGGTTGAGCGATTTACCCTTAATGCGAAGCCCTTCGCAATCCCGCTCGTCCAAAGGTTCGCCGGATCTCGAGATCGTCAAATGTACGATCCTCTATGCGTATCCACACGAACAAACTAGGTGGAGAAGACCAAACAAAGGTGTGCTAGCACCTTAGGTGGTTCGGCCAAGGAGGAGGAGAGGGAGAGGAGAATGAGAGGAGGAAGAAGATGGAATGAATTCACTTGAATGAAAAATCAATTTTCATCCTTAAGTGGCCGGCCACATTATGGCTTGTAACTCCCATGGAATATCAAGAGTCACAACTCTTGGTAACTCCCATGAGGTGGCATTTGGTCAAGTCAAACTTGACCAGATGAAGAAGCCTTGATGATGTGGCATTGGTCAAGTTAAAGTCAAGTCAAAACTTGACTCTTCATCTTCCTACTTAAATCAAGTCAAACTTGACCACTTCTCTCCCTTGGTTGATCTAATCTAACCATTTGATTCAAGCCAATTTAATATAATGAATCTAATTCATTTAATTAAATTGATTCAATGAGTCATAATCTAAATTAGACTTATTGAACACATGAATCAAATTGAGTCCAACTCAATTAGTTCAATTAGGATTACTCTTAATCCAATTTGATTCATCACATGAATCTAATTCTCTTGGTTCATCATATGAACCTAATCTCCATCTAATTGTCCTTTGTGTGTGACCCTATAGGTTCTTATAACGTTGGCAATGCTCCTAAACCCATTTAGAAGCATAAGTAATGAGCGGTATCTAGCAACACATCATTACTACTCAAGTTATAAGAATGTTGAGGTCCAACATCACCTTGTGACTACTAATTGTGACTCCTCACAATATATGACATTGTCCTTCTATTCTAGACATCTAGATTGATCAATGTGAGGCATAGACCGTGTCATCCTCTAATCAATCTAAATCTTGAACTCCAAGTAGACTCACTCAATTAAATGAGCTCAATATCTCATATTGACTCATTTGGGCATGGTCATACACTTCGTGGTCTCACTCTATCAAGAATATCGATGTCGCTTTCATCATATAGGAGGGATAGATCTCATCTACATCACTCACATCCCTCTGCATAATTCGTTACATACCCAGTAATCGACTTTATAGTCCACCCAGTTACGGGTGACGTTTGACGAAGCCAAAGTACGTAACTCCTTATGTAGGGATCCATGGTGACTTCAGGTCCAAGGACTAGTAGTCATACTAATAGCCACATGAGAAAGTATATGACACTCATATAACGATCCATGATACTTTCTCATGGCGGGTCATTCAATATACATTCTCCAATGCATACCCATGTGTCAACTTGATATCTCCATATCTATGACTTGTGAGATCAAGTCATCGAGTTGACCTACATTCTAGTCTCATTACATTAATATTGTCCCTGAATGTTAATACTCGACTAGGAATGATTGAGAGTAGTGTTCCCTATATCATCTCACTATCGATTCAACCAATCGATTGATATAGGTAAGAACCTTCTACTCAATGACGCTACTATACTTAGTTATTTGGCACCAATACAAGTAAGTATAATAACCAAAATAAATGTCTTTATTAATATACAAGAATATGATACAATGAGTCCATACAACAATCATCAAATGATTGGCTCTAGGGCTCTAACTAACATATAAGGCGTACCTAGTAAAGCTTACAAGTAAACCAGATATAAAGATGGAGATTAGGGTTGCTATTTCCATTTTTAGACAATTTCAAGATCACAATACAATGGATCTATAATAAGATCGTTTATTTACAACTACAACGAAATGGTATACAAAGTTAACAAATCTCAACCAATGATTAAATAAATAGGATTTATGGCTACACAAACTGTTGAGGATAGTTCTAGATCTGGGCCAAGATGAACTACCGTAGGGAATTTATTGAAACCACTGAATTTGGAATATGGTAAAGTAGCTCTGGGCTGGGGGACTACACCACTAATGGGGACCGCTATGGCCCCATTTTCGGTATTTCTATCTATTATTTTGGAAATTTATAATTCTTCCATTTTACTGGATGGAATTGCAATGAGTTAACTTTAATAAGAACTATGAAGTATTAGTTAAAAAAAATTACTTTACTTAAACTTAAAACTTTGATTTCTAGACCATTCTGGTAGTTCGACGGTGGAATTTATCTGTTTCTGTATCTCCGGAATATGAGTGTGTGAGTTGTTATAATTGTTCCTATTAATAATACAGAGAATAGTTCTGTCATCTCTATCAAGATGAGTCTATTTCATTGGATAATTATTCTAGTATCTGGAACACGAAATCCATGTAATATAGAATAGATCAAGAAAAGAAATATGAAAACTATGATTCATAACTAATATTCGGACCTCGAAACCGAACTCCACAAATTTCAAATAAATATTTCCTAAATCAAACAATTTTTCTTCTTTCAGACTAGGGGCGGATCTAGGCAAGGGCTGGAGGGGGTTGAAGCCCCCGCCAAGATTTGTCGAAGAAAGAGCTAAAGTGGAGTCCAGGATGAGAAGTTCGGTGTTCGGCGTGACTGTGAGAAGCTCGGCGTTGGACAAAACCGAAGCAGCGAACTTCTAGATTTTTTTTTTAATTTTTTAAAATAAAAGTAAATCTCGGCGTCGGTCGTCAAGATTTGTCGTCCAGTGACTGTGAGAAGCTTGACGTCGCCACTGGACAAAAACGAAGTAGCAATCCAGCAAAGCTCGGAGTCACCCACTGGACAAAAACGAAGCAACAATTCAGCAAAGCTCGACATGGCCCACTGAACAAAAACGAAGCAACAAAGCTCGGCGTCGCCCACTGGACAAAACGAAGCAGTGAGGTTTTCAATTTTTTTTAAAATTCTTTAAAATAAAATTTAAAGGCCTTTGCAGCCCAAGCCCAATGCCCAATAGGCAATAGGTCATCCGTATAATTATTTTTTTTTGTCTTCGTCAATTGCGCTTTCTCCCTCGCGATCATGAATCGCGACTCCGCCTCAGCAGTCGGCGCTTCGTTCTGCAGTCCGTCGTTCGTGTTCTATCGTCCGCTGTCCGCCAGTCCACCACCCACCAGTCCGATGCCCGCTGGTCCGATGCCCGCTGTTCGTGTTCTATACTTTTTTTTTTTGGTGTTGATTCCACTGGCTGCCGGTCCGCCACCCACCAGTCCGCCGCCGACCAGTCCTGGGCTCGTCGGTCCACCGCCCGCTGATTGCAGCAGCCATCCACTAGGTCTGCTGCCTCCCTCTCTGTTTTTTTCTCTAGTTTTGTTTTTTTTCTTGTGTTGATTCCGCTGTCTGCCAGTTCGCTGCTAACCAGTCTGTCGCTCGCCGGATGTCGGTCCGTCGCCCGCCGACTGCAGCAGCCGCCTACTAGGTCCGTTGTCTCCCTCTCTTATGTTTTTCTCTATTGTTTTTTTCTTGGGTTGATTCATTGATTGGATTGTGTGTGACTTTGTTCTCAAAATCTTTTCTATTTTAAATTGTTCTATTGACTACCATTACCAAATATGAAAATTAATATTATTTAGTGGCACAGTGCTATTTGAGGTACATAGTAAACTCATTGTGTTGTTTTCTCACTTGTTTTGTAGAGTCATTGTCTTATTGGGAAGCCCCTAGCCCCTAGCCACTAGGCCACCACTGCTCAAGTCATTCACATAATTCAAGGTTAATTTTTTTTACCATTCTTATTTCTTTTTTTACTTTTTTATTTCAATTTAAATTAGAGGGTTTAGGGTTTAAATTAATTGTGATTTGTGAATATTAATTTAATTACATCATATACATGAGTTTATTTTTAATTATTTATTTATGTAGATTATGGAGAGGTTTTTTAAACCTAAACATTTTCGTGAGAGTTCTTCCAATGATCATAATACTAGTGAAGTTGTGGAAATTCAATCTCATGTGGAATTAGATTTAAATGATATTGTTAGTGATCCTGGATTATGAAAATCGATTGAAGAGTTTGATATTTTTATTCGAGATCAAGTCCGAAGAGAGTACTTGACTAGGGGGTCTTGCCAACCAATTGGGCATATGTATCCAAAAAGATCTTTTGATAATCAAGAAAGGAGTTTCCAAGAAAGTTGGTATAAAATATATCCATGGTTAGAATATAGCATAACAAAAGATGCGGCGTTTTGCTTATGGTGTTATCTTTTTAAACCATCAAATAAAGGAGGTCGATATAAAGAAGATGTCTTTGTAAAAACAGGATTCATTAATTGGAAAAATGCTTTAGAAATATTTAATTTGCATAATGGTGTCGTAGATAGTTGTTACAATCATGCTAGAGTACAGTTTGAATCTTTTCAAGATCAAAGACATAGTGTTTCAAATATATTATGAGCACATGGGCGAGATATAAAGGTTTCTTATCACACCCGTTTAACAGCAATGTTGGATGTTACGCGATTTCTTTTGAAGCAGGGACTGTCTTTCCGTGGACATGATGAGTCAAGTAATTCTTTAAATAGAGGAAACTTTCTTGAATTGCTTCAATGGTACAGTCAACAAAATGAGGAAGTTTCAAAGGTTGTTAATCAAAATGCTCCCGGAAACAATCAAATGATTTCTCCAGCAATTCAAAAAGACTTTACGCCTGCTTGTGCCTCTGAGATAACACTTTCCATAATCGAAGATATTGGAAACAATGTTTTCTCCTTAATGGTTGATGAATCTTGAGACATTTCAGTGAAGGAGCAAATGAGAGTTGTTTTGAGATATGTGAACAAAAGAGGACAGGTGATTGAACGATTACTTGCAATTGTACATGTATCTGACACTAGCTCTCGTTCTTTGAAGGATGCTATCGATGCTTTATTTGTGAAACATGGATTATCATTATTTTGACTGAGAGGTCAAGGATATGATGGAGTTTCAAAAATGCGGGGAGAATTCAATGGGTTGAAATCTCTCATTTTGCAAGAAAATCCATATGTAAGGTATATTCATTGTTTTTTTCACCAATTACAGTTAGTTATTATTGTTGTTGCCAAGAGTAATCTCAATGCAAGTGATTTTTTTTAACTATATTACTATAATTGTCAATACGACGAGAGCATCATGTAAAAGGAGAGATCAACTTAGGCAAATTGAACATAATATGATTGTTGCAATGTTGGAGGGTGGAGACATTAGTACGGGCAGTGGAAAAAATCAAGAAACTAATTTAGTAAGGTCAGGAGACACTCATTGGGGATCACACTACTTGACATTGGGTTGTCTATTATCTATGTGGCCTTCAGTGATACAAGTGTTGGAGAATATTTGTGATGATTCTAGTTCTTTTGATAGTAGAGGAGTTGCAAAAAGTTTGATTCAGAAAATGGAGAATTATGGGTTTGTTTTCATATTGCACTTGATGAAGATGATATTGGGAATGACACATGAGTTGTCACTTGTGTTACAACAAACGGATCAAAATATTGTCCAAGCCATAAGTTTGATTAAGAGTGTAAAAGATCAATTTCAAATATTTAGGGAAGACGGATGGCATACAATTACAGATAAAGTCAACACATTTTGTGAGTTGAATGAGATCCCAGTGCCGGATATGAAAGACAATTGTTTGATTGATGGTCATAGCTAGTAGACGTAGAAGGCAAGTCATCACCAATTTGCATTATTATCGTGTGGAGATTTTCTATCAGGTATTATTTCTAAAAAAGAAAATTTATTATTATTATATTCATCAATAAGATTTTTTTACTTATTAATTATTATTCTTGCAAATTACAATGTTAGGTTGTTGATTCAGTTATACAAGAGATGAATACTCATTTTTCAGAAGTTGGCACAGAATTGCTTAGTTGTATAGCATGTCTTCATTCAAGAAATTCTTTTTCTGAATTCAATGTTCAGAAACTTGTTCGACTTTGTGATTTATATCCTGAGGACTTCTCAACAAATGATTGTATAGTTATTGAACAACAACTTCAGAATTTCATTCATAATATACAACAGGATCCAAATTTTTCTGGAATTGAAGATTTGGGGAGTTTTGCTCAGAAAATTGTTGAAACTCTAAAAAATCAAGCTTATCCATTGGTTTATCATCTGATTGAGATGACATTAGTTTTACCAGTTGCGACCGCTTCTATTGAAAGAGTATTTTCTGCGATGAAGACGATAAAGACTGATTTACGTAACAGAATGGGAGACGAGTGGATGAATGACAATCTAGTTGTATACATCGAGAAAGATATCTTTTCAACAATTGAAAATGAGCAAATATTGCAGCGTTTTCAAAAGATGAAAAGCCGCAGAATGCAGTTGCCTCCTCTTTCTTATCCAACGACCACCTGATATGTCATCAAGTGTTAACCAATACTTCAATAAGCAATAGCCTAATTGTAATTTATTAATTTAGTATTTTATCTTTTTATGATGTCAAATTTAACTTTTTGTTATTAAATATATTTATTATGTTACAAAAGATATTCTGTTAGCCCTCGTTGAAATTTATTTCTGGATCCGCCCCTGGCTCTGTTTACTTAGAAGATGAAAAAAAAAATCACACAAAAATTTTCATCATGTAAAACTTCTCTCAATTTACTTCGTAAAACTATATTCCTTTCCCTTATTTACTTTGAAAAAAGTAGGAGTTATTTTTATTTCTTTTATTTACCTAATGGATATGGAAGGATTTATAGATCTATCGGTGGATTATTTTTTCATCAATTTTGCTTTCGCTCAAATCGGGTGGAAAGCAATCCCTACCTTCAACATTTCAATGTGCACAACTATTTCTCAGAGTCACGACTGACCTCACGTGATCGTGATAGGCAACACCGCATGACGTCCTCTTTGTTTGCAAAAAAGGATGAATTATATTTTTTTCTACTTAATAGGCGGACAGATTTAACAATTTGTATGTCCGCGGATCATTTTTTTTGATATTTTTTTTGTCCGTCCAAATCAGATAGAAAATATCTTTCTTTCATCCCTTCTCGTATGAGTCACAGTCTAATTAAGTTTTCTCTCAACCTTCTTGTGGTACAGTTCGCAAGCACAAACATGCCTCATACACAGTCGTGGACAACCTCCCTAAGCATGAGGTCACCTTGTGCAGCCATCGACAACATCCCTGCACAAGCGCCAACCTTAGGCCGCAGACCTCGCATGGATGCAGATGATAGCCATGCATGAGGTTGCCTTGCCGAGCATGAGTAGCTACGCAAGTACCTTAGCCAACTATGGTAATGTTGTCCTTCATTTTTTTCCATCTCTTTTTTTTTTTATTTATTTTTTATTCTCTTTTCTTTCCTTTATATTTTTTCGTTTCTCAACCCGTTCCCTAGAGATTTTTTTCCCATCTTGAATTGCTTTCCTTTCCTGTTCCATCTTTTAGTCCCCTAAAACAGACCTCAACCAGTCATCCCCGTGGACTAGGAAGGCAAACCAACCTTGAAAATAATACATCCATAAGAATTAAGAAGAGGAACCTTTTCATATGCAAAATAATGCATTCATTACAAGCACAAAATGATCATAGGTTGAACCATATTTCTTTCACTGGCTTAATTTCAACAAGTGTTAGAAGCTTGAAAAAATAAGTTCAGAACACAACAAAATATGGACACTAATTTCTTCTTTTGGCCAATTGGATACAGAGTGAACAAACAAGATGTACTTTATGTTAGAGAAAATTGGGAGGAGGATAATGTTAGGATCTTAGATGGCTAGAGGGGGGGGGGGGGGGGGGAATAGCCTCTTAAAAACTTAAACACAAATTTCTACAAAGAAACTTGTTAGCACAGCGGAATTAGGAAACTAAAACAAGAAGGAAACAAGCACACTAACACACGGATATACGAGGTTCGGGGATAACTTGCCCCTACTCCTCGGCGTGTCCGTAAGGTGGACGAGCCCTTGATCTCCGGTAGATCACACCCCGGATGACTCCGGCTAATGAAGCTCTCCTTCTCGGTGGAGAAACCTCTCCACAAAGTCTTGAACAGATTTAAAATGAAGCACACAAGACTTACAGATCACAGTGGCTCAAAGGAAATCGAAGTAAGCTCACAGCCACGAAGATGATGAAGATAGAGTCCAAGAGCACAGCAAGCTCTCAACCGAAACACACACACCTTTTTTTTCTTGCTTCTTTTTTTTTCTTTCTTGTCATAATTTTTCTTTCCAGCATACACTGCTTCTTATGTCTCCGCATTCGATCAGCCTGCACCGGATCGCTGCCAATCTGCACCGAATCCCTGCTGCAAGCTACGGCTTCGCCAATCGCTTCTCTTCCTCTTCTGATTCTCTGAGCTCACACCAATAGAACTATGGTCTTCACTGGTGCCTCTGAGCTCGAACCAATCACCAGGAGTTAAGCCAATCGCCGCCTGATCACTGTCAGAAACACAGCCAATCGCAACCTGTAGCCGTTGCTGCTTCAAATGTATTTGACACAGAGAAAGCAGTGGAAAGATCTTTTGTCTCATTCCTTTGATGAGGCTTAATTTGAAACTAAGCACTGGTATGATACCTGCAACCTGTATCTCCAAAAGACTCACAGCAGAAGGTTAAACAGATATGGGCAAAAAGAAGTGCGGATCAGAAAATATCAGAGAAAGCGCATGCACAATGATCTTAACTGTGGATCGGTCAGCAGACCGATCGCAGATCCTTGGACCGATCAAACAACAGCCTGATCGGTCTGAGGATGGTCTGATCAGTCGTGGCGACCGATCAGATTGATTGTGGATCGGTCCATAGACTGATCCACCACCCTTTTGCTTCTGCGGCATTTTCTCCTGATCGGTCTCCAGACTGATCCAGGTTTAGAGCTCCCAGCCCTAAATCCTACCTGGTCCTGAGACCGAGCTACCGAGCTCCCGAGCTACCGAGCTACTGAGCTACCGAGCTCTCTCCGACTTCGTCTGGAGACCGAGCTACAGTGCTACCGAGCTCCCGAGCTACCGAGCTCTCTCCGACTTCGTCCGGAGACCGAGCTACCGAGCTACCGAACTACCGAGCTACCGAGCTCTCTCCGACTTCCCATGCCAAGCTTCCATACTTGGACTTCTCCCGTGCCAAGCTCCCTGCTTGGACTTTTCCGTGCCAAGTCTCCATACTTGGACTTTTCTCGTGCCAAGCTCCCTGCTTGGACTTTTCACCAGATGTCTGGTCAACCTTGACCTATCTGGATTTCCCTTGCCTGGCTTCACTCACCAGGACTTTCCAACTGCCTGGCTTCACTCACTAGGACTTTCCAACTGCCTGGCTTCACTCACCAGGACTTTCCATCTGCCTGACTTCACTCACTAGTACTTCCAAACTGCCTAGCTTCACTCACTAGGTCTTTCCCCTGCCTGGCTTCACTCACCAGGACTTTCACTTTCACCTAGCTTCACTCACTAGGATTTTCACCTGGCTTTACTCACCAGGATTTCCCGACTGCTTGGCTTCCCAGTTAGGACTTCCCAGTCAAGTATCCGGTCAACCTTGACCTACTTGACTCTTCTTTATCCAACCTGATCAGACCCTGATCAGTATCTCTCTGCATGGACAACTGCACCTGCATTGTCCATGTCTACATGTCTTTCTGTATTGTCAAACATCGAAACCATGACCAAGGTTTACGCTTGGTCAACTAGGTCAACCTTGACCTACTGGAAATTGCACCAACAATCTCCCCCTTTTTGATATTTGACAATACCTTTAAGTTAAGCTAATCCAATAACCTCAACTTTCTTCATGCCACTAGGTAATGAAACATAAGTTACAACCTTACATTCTCCTTCTAATAAGACAACCACCTTCTTAGATAATGAAGGCCTAACTTAAACCCTTCATTCTCCCCCTATTGACACACATCAACAAAATCTCCCCCTGAAGAGTAAGTTACCGTTGTTCACAACTTCACTCGTTGTGATCAACAAACTCTCCCACTAACTCCAATGTTCTTCCTTGAACATTCTCTAGACATTCTCCATTCTCCCCCTTTTTGACACACATCAAAAAGAGTGATTCAAGGTCAAGAGTTTCTTCCTAATGAAAGTCCCATACCTTTCACTGAAACCCTTAATCTCCCCCTTGATACTAACGTCAACAATCAACTTAGTGATAATCCCATATCACCCTAGTAAAAACTTCCCCTAAAAGTCAACTCCCCCTTGACCATTGCACCAACAATGTCTTGGAGAGTTTCAAACCTTTAGAAATCCAAAACACAAACTGTGTTTTAACTTTCAGCTGAAATTTCAGACAACACAGTCGAAAATCAGCATTTTGGCACGCTCTGATCGGTCACCAGACCGATCAGACCTCACTGGATCAGTCGACAGACCGATCAGTGTATGATACTGAAATTTAGTAACTGAAATTCGTAGATAATTCGTAGAAGTTTCTCCAGTAAACCTTCCAAGTTCAGTAACTAGACCCTGAAGAGTCTATATGCATAACTAATTCCCAGCGATGAGGTCCTATGGTCTTAAATTGTCTATAGTCCTAAAGATTCAGTTTCAAGTTTGTCAAAATATATCCAAATTTCTATCATAATTTCAATGACTTATCCTAGTTTCAAACAAAATCACGAAAGGTATCGATCAAGGGTATCAATCAACACATCAACAAGGTTAGATGATTTCTAGACACAGGTCCAACCAAGATTCCTTGGTTGGAATATATGAGTAAGATCTAGGAGCCAAATACACATGAATTATGTAATGGCCTTCCCCATACTCAATTTATGTCTCTTCAACCTAATTATTCAAGGGATGCATGATACATTTTGAATAATTTGGTTGATCCTAGCATCTCACCTCATTTCTAGTAAACAAAAATATTTTGTTAAACCTTATAGTTTGTGTGAGATGTCCCCAAGTTGCCCAAATTAATTTTTCAATTTCTCTTGTCATTTTAATGGTCCTTATTGATCATGATGTGGTCAAAATGACTTATTGAGCCAAACACATTCCCAATTCTCTCCTTAAATGACTAAATTCATTTTCCGGAAGGGGTTTGGTGAAAATATCGGCTAAGTTTGACTTTGACTCAACATATGTGAGTGCAATGTCTCCCCTAGCTACGTGATCTCTAATGAAGTGATGACGCACTTCAATGTGTTTGGTCCTAGAATGATGGACTGGATTTTTCGTTAGGTTTATTGTGCTAATGTTGTCACACAACACTTGCACTCCTTTATATGAAAGTCCATAATGTTCTAGAGTGTGAATCATCCACAACAATTGTGATACACTCTCTCCCATGGCAATGTATTCAGCCTCGGTCGTGGAGAGAGCAACACAATGTTGCTTCCGACTTGACCAACTAATCAACGATGAACCTAAAAATTGGCAACCCCCACTAGTGCTTTTCCGATCCAATTTGCATCCAGCATAATCGGAATCGGTATAGCCTATCAAATCAAAAGACTCCGTACGAGGGTACCACAGTCCTACTTTAATTGTGCCCTTGAGATATCTTAGAATTCTCTTAACTGCAGTTAAATGAGATTCCTTGGCACAAACTTGATATCTAGCGCACATGCCCACAGCAAAAAGTATGTCCGGTCGACTAGCTGTGAGATATAGAAGACTACCGATCATGCTTCTATATTGCGTTAGATCAACTGGTTTCCCACTCTCATCATTGTCAAGACGAGTGTTTGTCACCATTGGAGTGGACACTTCCTTAGAGTCACTCATGTTGAATTTTTTGAGCATCTCTTGAGTGTATTTCGTTTGATGGGCATAAATTCCATCTCGAGTTTGCTTGATTTCAAGTCAAAGGAAGAAAGTCAATTCTCCTACTAGACTCATCTCAAACTCACTTTCCATGTGAGAAATAAATTCATTCAAATAGCCCTTGTTATTTGAGCCACAAATTATGTCATCGACATACACTTGTGCTACAAAAATATTTTCACTATCTCTACGCAGAAATAGTGTTGGGTCTATTTGGCCTCTTACAAAACCCTTTTCTAGCAAATATGTTGACAACCTTTCGTACCAAGCTCGTGGTGCTTGTTTAAGCCCATAAAGTGCTTTCTTGAGTTTGTACACGTGGTTTGGAGCTTCGGCATTCACAAACCCCGGTGGTTGTTCAACATAGACTTCTTCTTTAATAAAGCCATTTAAGAAGGCAAATTTAACATCCATTTGATAGAGCTTGAAACCTCTATGTGCAGCAAAAGCTAGCATCAAACGAATGGACTCTAATCGGGCCACGGGAGCATAAGTCTCATCATAATCGAGACCTTCGACTTGACTATAGCCCTTGGCTACAAGTCTTTCCTTGTTTCTTACAACTTCTCCCTTTTGATTTAACTTATTTTTGAAGACCCATTTAGTTCCAATAATGGTGGTCTTCTTAGGTCTAGGAACTAAGTCCCACACTTGGCTCCTTTCAAATTGACCTAACTCATCTTGCATAGCTATGATCCAATCAGGATCGCGCAATGCCTCATCAACTAATTTTGGTTCAATTTCTGAAATCAATGCGACTTCATTAGACTCATTTCTAAAATATGACCTGGTCCTAACCCCTTGTTGGATGTCTCCCACAATTTGGTCTTGGGGATGACTAGTGGCTATCCTAGATTGTCTTGGTGTTGGTGGTGCCTCATGAATAGTCTCACTAGGCACAGGCAAGGACTCAATATCAGGCAAAGGATCAGATTGAGTTCTTTGTTGCCTTTGCTCATCAACATCAGAGTCAACTTCGACTCTTTCTATGTTTCGATCATTCAAACTTGGCCTTCTAAGTTCAAGTTGAATTTCTCCTACATCCCTTGATTGATCATTTAAGTTAGGGATTTCTTCAAAAGCTACATCAGAGGACTCTTCAATCAATTTAGTCCTATTGTTGTAGACTTGATAAGCTTTGCTGGTGAGCGAGTACCCGACCAGTATCCCTTCATCAGCTTTGGCCGAAAATTTTCCAAGATGGTCCTTGGTGTTCAAAATAAACACCTTACAACCAAACACCCTAAGATGTTTAATTGTAGGGGGTTTTCCAAACCAAAGTTCATGGGGAGTCTTTCCTAAAAACCTATGTATCAGGATTCGGTTTTGCACATAACAAGCTGTATTTACAGCTTCAGCCCATAAGTAACTCGGTAGTGAGTACTCATTGAGCATACTTCGTGCAGCCTCTTGTGAGACTCGGTTCTTTCTCTCCACAACCTCATTTTGCTGTGGGGTCCTTAGAGTAGAGAACTCATGCCTATATCCCTTTTCTTGACAGAATTCTAAAAACCTATGATTTTGAAATTCTCCACCATGATCACTTCTAATGGTTTTAATTGTTGTTGATTTTTCATTTTCAGTTCTTCTACAAAAGGATATAAAAATATCTATGGTTTGATTCTTAGTTTTCAAAAAGAATGTCCATGTATACCTAGTAAAGTCATCAATAATCACTAAACAATATCTACTTCCATTTAATGAGATAACACTACTGCAATCAAACAAATCCATATGTAATAAGTCTAAGGCAGTAGTTGTACTTACAGCGCTTTTACCTTTATGAGGAGCTTTAGTTTGCTTACCCTTCTGACACGCATTACACAATTTGGTCTTTTGGTACTTGATGCTTGGTAAGCCTCGCACTAACCCTTTGTTGACCAGCTTCCGGATATTCTTCATGTTCACATGAGCCAACCTCCTATGCCAAAGCCACGATTCTTCTTCTTTTGACATGAAACACTTAACAAGAGCATTAGTAGCACTTTTAAAAGAAACTTGATAAATGTTATCTACTCTTGTGCCTACTAGTACCGTGTCAAGTGTGTCAATGTTTTTGACTAGACATTGACTCGAATGAAACTCAATTGTGTAACCTGTATCACACAATTGACTGACACTTAGGAGATTAAAAGTCATCCCCTTGACTAGAAGGACATTCTTGATTTGGAGGCATTCGGATATATGAATGTCTCCAACTCCTATAACCTTAAGACTACCATTGTTACCAAATGACACATTACCTCTATTTTTGTTTTGAATGGTAGAAAATAGTGACTTGTCCCCGGTCATGTGCTTGGAGCATCCACTATCAACAAACCAAGTTGATAGACACTCCCCCTTTACCAATGCCTACAAGACACGAAAAATAGATGTTTTAGGTACCCAAATCTTGGGACCTAATGCATCTACAATGTAAGACCTAGGAACCCATGCTTTGGTTACACCCTTCCTATTCTCATGAACCCTAGAAGCATGTGATCTATGAAATTGGGTTCTAGACACTAGTGAAATGAAACTAGACTCTTTGGGTTGATATCCTAACCCGGCTTTGTTGTAGACCGCCCTTTGGGCATTTAGAATCATGTCTAAGGTCTTAGAGCTAGTTGAGAATTTCTCAAGCATTTTCTTGAGTTTCTCAACTTCACTCTTTAAAGCTTTGTTTTCATCCTCAAGGACCTCTAGATGTAGGTCATCAACCTCATCTTCCCTGAGGGCCCTCAAGTTTTCTACTTCTTCTTTTAATGATTTATTTTCTGTTTTTGATTTTTTAAGCAAGGTAGACAAATGAGTAATAGTTCTATAACACTTTTCTAAATGAGGCGAAGTTACCTCTTCATCATCCGAAGATGATGAAGCCGCGGTTGATGTGTCACTTGTGTCACCATCACTTCCGGAATCCGGTTCCTCCCTTGCCATGAGCGCTAGTTGACGTGTGCTTTTCTCCTTCTTCTCTTCCTCCGATGAGCTTGAGGAGGATTCATCCCAAGTAGCTTTGAGAGCTTTCTTCTTCTTGGCCCTTTCCTCCTTCTTCTTGAGTTTTGGACACTCGATCCGATAGTGTCCTTTCTTGCTACACTCATAACAAGTAACGTTAGTCTTATCAATATTTTGATCAAGAGATTTACCTTTCCCTTTGTATCTCCGGCTTCTTCTCATGATCCTCCTTACAAAGTTGGCCATCTCGCTTGATGATGATCCACCTTCATCATCGGACTCGGAGGAGGATGAGGATGTAGGGATCTCTTTCTCCTTCTTCTTTTCTTTCTTTCTTCTTCCATCCTTGCTCTTTTCTCCTGCAACTAAGGCAATACCTTTCTCTTTTTGACCTTTGTTAGCAAGTTCATGAAGTTCCATTTCACAGAAAAATTCATCTAACTTAACAACTGAAAGGTCCTTGGAAACCTTGTAGGCATCTAC
The DNA here is from genome assembly GCF_018446385.1 of Zingiber officinale. Taxonomy (NCBI): domain Eukaryota; kingdom Viridiplantae; phylum Streptophyta; class Magnoliopsida; order Zingiberales; family Zingiberaceae; genus Zingiber; species Zingiber officinale. Next base: position 22,635,936 of record NC_056006.1, on the reverse strand, counting down.
CATTGATGACCACAAGGCATTCCTTGGAAAAGCTTTGAGTGCATGCCTTACGAGATCGCGATTCTCTACACGTTCATCCACGGAATGAAGACCATTGAGGATCTCTTTGAACCTTCCATGTAGTTCACTTACCGTTTCGTTCTCCTTCATGGTGAGGTTTTGTAGTTGGTTTAGGAACAAGTCTCTCTTGGCGATCCGAGAGTCTCGGGTTCCTTCTTGGAGCTCGATGAGCTTGTTCCACAACTCTTTTGCGCTCGTAACTGGACCTACCTTGACGAGTTGATCTTTGGCTAGCCCACATTGTAGGGTTACCACTGCCTTGGCATCGGCTTGTCCTTTGCGGGTTTGCTCGGCGGACCACCTTGACGAGTCTAGTTCCTTACCTTCTTCGTCCTTTGGAGGTGTGAACCCTTCCTTGAACGAGAACCACATGGAGATGTCGGTCTTGAGGTAATACTCCATGCGGCTCTTCCAATATTGGAAATCCGCTCCGTCGAAGTAGGGTGGATGATTGGTGCTAAAGCCTTCCTTCATAGCCATCTTCTTGCTCTTTAGGGTGTTAGTCCGGATGAAGAGCGCCTGGCTCTGATACCACTTGTTAGGATCTTAGATGGCTAGAGGGGGGGGGGTGAATAGCCTCTTAAAAACTTAAACACAAATTTCTACAAAGAAACTTGTTAGCACAGCGGAATTAGGAAACTAAAACAAGAAGGAAACAAGCACACTAACACACGGATATACGAGGTTCGGGGATAACTTGCCCCTACTCCTCGGTGTGTCCGTAAGGTGGACGAGCCCTTGATCTCCGGTAGATCACACCCCGGATGACTCCGGCTAATGAAGCTCTCCTTCTCGGTGGAGAAACCTCTCCACAAAGTCTTGAACAGATTTAAAATGAAGCACACAAGACTTACAGATCACAGTGGCTCAAAGGAAATCGAAGTAAGCTCACAGCCACGAAGATGATGAAGACAGAGTCCAAGAGCACAGCAAGCTCTCAACCGAAACACACACACCTTTTTTTTCTTGCTTCTTTTTTTTTTCTTTCTTGTCATAATTTTTCTTTCCAGCATACACTGCTTCTTATGTCTCTGCATTCGATCAGCCTGCACCGGATCGCTGCCAATCTGCACCGAATCCCTGCTGCAAGCTACGGCTTCGCCAATCGCTTCTCTTCCTCTTCTGATTCTCTGAGCTCACACCAATAGAACCACGATCTTCACTGGTGCCTCTGAGCTCGAACCAATCACCAGGAGTTAAGCCAATCGCCGCCTGATCACTGTCAAAAACACAGCCAATCGCAACCTGTAGCCGTTGCTGCTTCAAATGTATTTGACGCAGAGAAAGCAGTGGAAAGATCTTTTGTCTCATTCCTTTGATGAGGCTTAATTTGAAACTAAGCACTGGTATGATACCTGCAACCTGTATCTCCAAAAGACTCACAGCAGAAGGTTAAACAGATATGGGCAAAAAGAAGTGCGGATCAGAAAATATCAGAGAAAGCGCATGCACAATGATCTTAACTGTGGATCGGCCAGCAGACCGATCGCAGATCCTTGGACCGATCAGACAACAGCCTGATCGGTCTGAGGATGGTCTGATCGGTCGTGGCGACCGATCAGATTGATTGTGGATCGGTCCATAGACCGATCCACCACCCTTTTGCTTCTGCGGCATTTTCTCCTGATCGGTCTCCAGACTGATCCAGGTTTAGAGCTCCCAGCCCTAAATCCTACCTGGTCCTGAGACCGAGCTACCGAGCTCCCGAGCTACCGAGCTACTGAGCTACCGAGCTCTCTCCGACTTCGTCCGGAGACCGAGCTACCGAGCTCCCGAGCTACCGAGCTACCGAGCTACCGAGCTCTCTCCGACTTCGTCCGGAGACCGAGCTACCGAGCTACCGAGCTCTCTCCGACTTCCCATGCCAAGCTTCCATACTTGGACTTCTCCCGTGCCAAGCTCCCTGCTTGGACTTTTCCGTGCCAAGTCTCCATACTTGGACTTTTCTCGTGCCAAGCTCCCTGCTTGGACTTTTCACCAGATGTCTGGTCAACCTTGACCTATCTGGATTTCCCTTGCCTGGCTTCACTCACCAGGACTTTCCAACTGCCTGGCTTCACTCACCAGGACTTTCCATCTGCCTGGCTTCACTCACCAGGACTTCCAAACTGCCTAGCTTCACTCACTAGGTCTTTCCCCTGCCTGGCTTCACTCACCAGGACTTTCACTTTCACCTAGCTTCACTCACTAGGATTTTCACCTGGCTTTACTCACCAGGATTTCCCGACTGCCTGGCTTCCCAGTTAGGACTTCCCAGTCAAGTATCCAGTCAACCTTGACCTACTTGACTCTTCTTCATCCAACCTAATCAGACCCTGATCAGTATCTCTCCGCATGGACAACTGCACCTGCATTGTCCATGTCTACATGTCTTTCTGTATTGTCAAACATCGAAACCATGACCAAGATTTATGCTTGGTCAACTAGGTCAACCTTGACCTACTGGAAATTGCACCAACAGATAAGAGGATAAAGATGGACAAGTGGAGCATAATAATCTCTCACACTACAATTAAATCATAAAATATGTAGCTTATTTATAAACTACCTACATAACTTATTACAACCCACTAATTCCATAATTCACCCCACTAACTCAACTAATTCCATAATTCCATAACTCAACTCCCATAATCTACCCTATACTCGGAAAATCTACTTCAACTATTTATATCAAATAAGGAATACAATATTTTTAAGTTGAAGAAAAATATCCAAATAACATGTCTTACTTTTTCAATAATCCATATTTCTAGCAATGATGAAATATTATTGTCTATCATTCCTCGCCAGTATGATATGATCAATTACAAATATCTATGATTCTATAAAGGACCAGAAATTCCTTGCTTACGTATCATTAGAAAATGCATTGACATAAATACAGCAGTAAGAAGAGGCAATACAAAAGTGTGTAAACTATAAAAACGAGTTAAAGTAGATTGGCCCACACTAGCACTTCCACGTAATAACTCTACCAAAGGCGATCCTATTCCAGGAATAGCTTCGGGTACGCCCGTCACAATTTTGACTGCCCAATAACCAATTTGATCCCGAGGTAAGGAATAACCAGTTACACCAAAAGATGCGGTCAATACAGCCAAAACCACACCTGTAACCCAAGTTAATTCGTAGGGTTTTTTAAATCCACCTGTAAGGTACACATGAAATACGTGAAGAATCATCATTAGAACCATCATACTAGCCAACCATCGATGAACTGATCGGATTAACAAACCAAAGTTGGCCTTAGTCATTATGTATTGAATAGATGAAAAAGCCTCTGTAACAGTCGGACGGTAGTAAAAAGTCATAGCAAAACCTGTAGCTACTTGTACTAAAAAACAAGTAAGTGTGATCCCTCCTAAACAATAAAATATGTTGACATGAGGAGGAATATATTTACTAGTTATATCATCTGCAATCGCCTGAATCTCGAGACGTTCCTCAAACCAATCATATACTTTATTGAGATAGGTAACCCAAAACCAGAAAACTCCCCTCGGAGAACCATATATGAGAATTTCATCTCGTACGGCTCAAGCAGAAACATACAAATGTTGATTTCAACAGATATGTAATAGAAAGTTAAAAACTTCTTAGCTTAGCCGCTTGATTTACTCCAACTCAAAGATACAAAGTAAAAAAAATTGGAAGTCTATTCTTTGTATTTTTTGTATGATAAGGCCTAAAAATATCAAGTTGGCTCATCCATCTTTTTTGATGTTGATTATTACAGGCCTCTTGAATCTTCTCTTTCCTATTTAATTTGATTTCTTGTTTTTTTTTGTAATGTGTATTGACTCTTATTTAACTATTTATTTATCTTCTTTAACTATTATATATATTTAGTATTGGAATTCACTTGTTGAGATCCCATGAATCAATTGAAACTCCAGATTCATACTAAAACCACAATAATTTAATAAAGCCAAGCCTCAAGCCAAGCTAAACTCAAGGGTTCTCTGAGTAAGAACACTTTCATAATCACTTATTCAATGAATGTATGTTATGACTCAACAAAATCTAGATCTAGAAAAGGAGTTGTCCTTCGGTAAAAAAAAAAGTAAGTCTGAAACAAGGGCGGATCCAGAAATAAATTTTAACGAGGGCTAAAAGAATATCTTTTGTAACATAATAAATATATTTAATAACAAAAAGTTAAATCTGACATTATAAAAAGATAAAATACTAAATTAATAAATTGCAATTAGGCTATTGCTTATTGAAGTATTGGTTAACACTTGGTGACATATCAGGTGGTCGTTGGATAAGAAAGAGGAGGCAACTGCATTATGTGGCTTTTCATCTTTTGAAAATGCTGTAATATTTGCTCATTTTCAATTGTTGAAAAGATATCTTTCTCGATGTATACAACTAGACTGTCACTTATCCACTCGTCTCCCATTCTGTTACGTAAATTAGTCTTTATCATCTTCATCGAAGAAAATACTCTTTCAACAGAAGCGGTCGCAACTGGTAAAACTAATGTCATCTCAATCAAACCATAAACCAATGGATAAGCTTGATTTTTTAGAGTTTCAACAATTTTCTGAGCAAAACTCCCCAAATCTTCAATTCCAGAAAAATTTGGATCCTGTTGTATATTATGAATGAAATTCTGAAGTTGTTGTTCAATAACTATACAATCATTTGTTGAGAAGTCCTCAGGATATAAATCACAAAGTCGAACAAGTTTCTGAACATTGAATTCAGAAAAAGAATTTCTTGGATGAAGACATGCTATGCAACTAAGCAATTCTGTGCCAACTTCTAAAAAACGAGTATTCATCTCTTGTATAACTGAATCAACAACCTAACATTGTAATTTGCAAGAATAATAATTAATAAGTAAAAAAATCTTATTGATGAATATAATAATAATAATTTTTTTTTAGAAATAATACCTGATAGAAAATCTCCACACGATAATAATGCAAATTGGTGATGACTTGCCTTCTACGTCTACTATGACCACCAATCAAACAATTGTCTTTCATATCCGGCACTGGGATCTCATTCAACTCACAAAATGTGTTGACTTTATCTGTAATTGTATGTCATCCGTCTTCCCTAAATATTTGAAATTGATCTTTCATACTCTCAATCAAACTTATGGCTTGGACAATATTTTGATCTGTTTGTTGTAACACAAGTGACAACTCATGTGTCATTTCCAATATCATCTTCATCAAGTGCAATATGAAAACAAACTCATAATTCTCCATTTTTTGAATCAAACTTTTGGCAACCCCTCTACTATCAAAAGAATTAGAATCATCACAAATATTCTCCAACACTTGTATCACTGAAGGCCACATAGATAATAGACGACCCAATGTCAAGTAGTGTGATCCCCAACGAGTGTCTCCTGGCCTTACTAAATTAGTTTCTTGATTTTTGCCACTGCCCGTACTAATGTCTCCACCCTCCAACATTGCAATAATCCTATTATGTTCAATTTGCCTAAGTTGATCTCTCCTTTTACATGATGCTCCCATCGTATTGACAATCATAGTAACATAGTTAAAAAAAATCACTTGCATTGAGATTACTCTTGGCAACAGCAATAATAACTAACTGTAATTGGTGAGAAAAACAATGAATATACCTTGCATATGGATTTTCTTGCAAAATGAGATATTTCAACCCATTGAATTCACCCCGCATATTTGAAACTCCATCATATCCTTGACCTCTCAGTCTAGATAATGTAATCCATGTTTCACAAATAAAGTATCGATAGCATCCTTCAAAGAACGAGAGCTAGTGTCAGATACATGTACAATTGCAAGTAATCGTTGAATCACCTGTCCTCTTCTGTTCACATGTCTCAAAACAACTCTCATTTGCACCTTCACTGAAATGTCTCGAGATTCATCAACCATTAAGGAAAAAACATTGTTTCCAATATCTTTGATTATGGAAAGTGTTATCTCAGAGGCACAAGCACGCGTAAGGTCTTTTTGAATTGCTGGAGAAATCATTTGATTGTTTCCGGGAGCATTTTGATTAACAACCTTTGAAACTTTCTCATTTCGTGAACTATACTATTGAAGCAATTCAAGAAAGTTTCCTCTATTTAAAGAATTACTTGACTCATCATGTCCACGGAAAGATAGTCCCTGCTTCAAAAGAAATCGCGTAACATCCAACATTGTTGTTAAACGGGTGCGATAAGAAACCTTTATATCTCGCCCATGTGCTCGTAAAATATTTGAAACACTATGTCTTTGATCTTGAAAAGATTCAAACTATACTCTAGCATGATTGTGACAATTATCTACGGCACCATTATGCAAATTAAATCTTTCTAAAGCATTTTTCAATTAATGAATCCTATTTTTACAAAGGCATCTTCTTTATATCGACCTCTTTTATTTGATGGTTTAAAAAGATAACACCATAAGCAAAACGCCGCATCTTTTGATATGCTATATTCTAGCCATGGATATATTTTATACCAACTTTCTTGGAAACTCCTTTCTTGATTACCAAAAGATCTTTTTGGATACATATGCGCCAATTAGTTGGCAAGGCCCCTTAGTCAAGTACTCTTTTCGGACTTAATCTCGAATAGAAATATCAAACTCTTCAATTGATTTTCGTAATCCAGGATCACTAACAATATCATTTAAATCTAATTCCACATGAGATTGAATTTCCACAACTTCACTAGTATTAGGATCATTGGAAAAACTCTCACGAAAATGTTTAGGTTTAAAAAACCTCTCCATAATCTACATAAATAAACTCATGTATATGATGTAATTAAATTAATATTCACAAATCATAATTAATTTAAACCCTAAACACTCTAATTTAAATTGAAATAAAAAAGTAAAAAAAAAGAAATAAGAATGGTAAAAAAAATTAACCTCGAATTATGTGAATGACTTGAGAAGTGGTGGCCTAGTGCCTAGGGGCTTCCTAATAAGACAATGACTCTGCAAAACAAGTGAGAAAACAACACAATGAGTTTACTATGTTCCTCGAATAGCACTGTGCCACTAAATAATATTAATTTTCATATTTGGTAATGGTAGTCAATAGAACAATTTAAAATAGAAAAGATTTTGAGAACAAAGTCACACACAATCCAATCAATGAATCAGCCCAAGAAAAAAACAGTAGAGAAAAACATAAGAGAGGGAGACAACGGACCTAGTGGGCGGCTGCTGCACTCGGCGGGCGACGGACCAACATCCAGTGAGCGACAGACTGGTCAGCGGCGGACTAGCAGACAGCGGAATCAACACAAGAAAAAAAAACAAAACTAGAGAAAAAAACAGAGAGGGAGGCAACGGACCTAGTGGGCGGCTGCTGCAATCGGCGGGCGGCGGACCGACTGCAGACTGGTGGGTGGCGGACCGACAGACAGTGGAATCAACACCAAAAAAAAAAAGTATAGAACACGAACGGCGGGTGTCGGACCGGCGGGCGTCGGACTAGTGGGCTGTGGACCGACGGACAGTGGACGATAGAACACGAACGACGGATTGCTGAACGAAGCGCCGACTGCTAAGGCGGAGTCGCGATTCGCGATGGCGAGGGAGAAAGCGCAATTGACGAAGACAAAAAAAAATTATACGGATGACCTATTGCTTATTGGGCACTGGGCTGCAAAGGCCTTTAAATTTTATTTGAAAAAATTAAAAAAAATTGAAAACCTCGTTGCTTCATTTTTGTCCAGTGGGCAACGCCGAGCTTTGCTGCTTCATTTTTGTCCAGTGGACGATGCCAAGCTTTGCTGAATTGCTGCTTCGTTTTTGTCCAGTGGGCGACGTCGAACTTTTCTGCTTCATTTTTGTCCAGTGGGCGACACCGAGCTTGGCTGGATTGCTGCTTCATTTTTGTCCAGTGGCGACGCCGAGCTTCTCACAGTCACTGGATGACAAATCTTGACGACCAATGCCGAGATTTAATTTTATTTTAAAAAATTAAAAAGAAAATCTAGAAGTTCGCTGCTTCGTTTTTGTCCAACGCCGAGCTTCTCACAGTCACGCCGGACACCAAACTTCTCATCCCGAACTCCACTTTAGCTCTTTCTCCTGCAAATCCTGGCGAGGGCTTCAGCCCCCTCCAGCCCTCACCTAGATCCGCCCCTGAACAGAGCCTAAGTCTTTGGAGAAGTGTTGAAGTATTGATTTAGCAAATCATTTTATTTTTAAAAGATTAATAAAAGGCTCATTCTTTTTTTGATAAACTCTTCCTTTAGGCATCATTCCTTATTTCTTGGTTTATATATTTGTGTGTAATGTATTTGTACTTAATTATGTATTATGGATAATTTAATCCCATACAATTGAATGATGCAGATTGTCAATCAGTTGATAGTCCTAAGTTGATCCTGAGTTTCAAAGGCATCACCTTGAAAGGGAGGGTAATTTACTACACAGAAGAACCTAATTAAACTCAATGGGTTATTCCTTAATCTATGTCAATAGGTATATTGTATAATCTAGGATCGTATAACCGGGGAGCCCTAAGTGACAAAGGGTAATACTTTAACTAGACATTCTAGGTTATCTCTACTACCTCGAAACATTAGGTAATTAAGGGAGCAATACTCTGACATGATTATCATGGGGGAGTGTTGGGATTTAGTTAGACTTCCTACATTGCATAAGGATAAAGGATAGGAGACGAGCAACTCATAACACATTGATCAACATTATAATGAAACTGAACTCCTAGAACACTCACCTTGGTATGTTCTTCTCAAAACTTTCATTCTCTTTTACTTCCTCAGCCTTAGTTCATAGGACTTGAATCAATATTTTGATTATCTAGTTAGGTAGTTGTGTGAACTCACTAGTGCTCATCAATCCTTGTGGGGTTGATATTTTATTACTGACGACATAATCGCACACTTGTGGTAGCGTAACAACGGTCAAGAAAGATGAAAAATGGAGTGGAAAAAGGCTCAATATGGACTAATCATGCCTCATTATTGAGCCTCATTATCAAGCCAAACACATAAAGAGTCCACAAAGAAAAAGGATTTAAAAGACCATCAAAATGAAGTTTTAATTAAGGAATGAGCATCACTATGTAGGGAATGGCTTGATAATGGACGACTGGTTGAGGTCAGTTTTGGAGGACTAAAAGATGGAACAGGAAGGGAAAGCAATTCAAGATGGGAAAAAAATCTCTAGGGAAAGGTTTGAGAAATGAAAAAAATTATAAAGGAAAGAAAAGAGAATAAAAAAATAAAGAAAAAAATGAAGGACAACATCACCATGGTCGGCTAAGGTACTTGCGTAGGGCCGCTGCTCATGCTCGGCAAGGCGACCTCATCCATGGCCATCATCTAAATCCATGTGAGGTCTGCTGCCTGAGGTTGGCGCTTGTGCAAGGATGTTGTCGGTGGCTGCACGAGGCGACCTCATGCTTAGGGAGGTTGTCCACTACTGTGTGTGAGGCATGTTTGTGCTTGTGAACTATACCACAAGAAGGTTGAGATAAAACTTAATTAGACCGTGACTCATACGAGAAGAGATGAAAGAAAGATATTTTCTATCCGATTTGGACGAACGAAAAAAATATCAAAAAAATGATCCGCGGACATACGAATTGTTAAATCTGTCTGCCTATTAAGTAGAAAAAAAATATAATTCATCCTTTTTTGCAAACAAAAAGCTATGACGTCGTGCGGTGTTGCCTATCACAATCGCATGAGGTCAATCGTGACTCTGAGAAATAGTTGTGCACATTGAAATGTTTAAGGTAGGAATTGCTTTCCACCCGATTTGAGGGAAAGCAAAATTGATGAAAATATAATCCACCGATAGATTTATAAATCTTTCTATATCCATTAGGTAAATAAAAGAAATAAAAATAACTCCTATTTTTTTCAAAGTAAATAAGGGAAAGGAATATAGTTTTAAATTGAGAGAAGTTTTACATGATGAAAATTTTTGTGTGATTTATTTTCATCTTCTAAGTTAACAGAGCCTAAGTCTTTGGGGGAAGTGTTGAAGTATTGATTTAGCAAATCATTTTAATTTTAAAAGATTGATAAAAGGCTCATTCTTTTTTTGAAAACTCTTCCTTTAGGCATCATTCCTTTATCTTGGTTCATATATCAATTTATTCAACTATATATTATGAATCATGGATAACCTTTAATCCCATACAAATTCATTGATGCAATCGTCAATCAGTTGATCGTCCTACAGTTGATCCTGATCTCGCCATTACTCCCAGTGAGAGGGCTTATGTTCCCCATATTCACCATCGCAGCCGCGAAGGCATTGAAGAATCCGGCCATGTTGGTGGAGTAGGTGCTGGCAAGCGAGTCCGTGGATCCTCCGTTGAAGAGTTGCTGGTCGGAGTGCAGCAGCCCTGTCTGGTTCACCAGACCTTGGAAGTAGAAGTTGTCGAAGATGGTCGGGCTCTGAACGTCTAGAGGAGATAGTGTGTCATCGCCGTTGCAGGCCACACTCGGGCAGTTGGCCTGCGTGGAGGTGGCAAATGATGGGTTGATGTTGTTCTCGTTGTAGATCCTGTTCCTGAAGGATACACACCTCGCTTGCCCTATGGTATGTCCTCCTATTTCCAACATATATATATATAATGTATATTTAAATTTTAATATCAAAATGAAGAAATAATTGATTTATGAGTCAAACAATCAAAAGGCAAGAATATATATATTTTTTTATTTATCGTCAAAAGTACGTTTTATTTTTTTATTTTCCAAAAATACGTTTATTTATAATATTGATAGTTAGTGACGAATCCAATAATTAGAGTTGGGCTGCTGGACTTTGGGTGTGGGAGGGATGAACTTTAGTGAGTTAAGTAAAAAAAAACTTACATAAATAATAATTTTTTAATATATTAAAAAAAATAAATGTAATTATAGTACTAATAGCTGTGAATTAAGTGTCTGATTAATTTATTTGATATATACCTGAGAGTGCAACCATGTCAGTGGTACTGAGACTCTTGTTCATCATTGCTAGAAATAATAGACAATAGACAATAATATTTCATCATTGCTAGAAATATGGATTATTGAAAAACTAAGACATGTTATTTGGATATTTTTCTTCAACTTAAAATTATTGTATTCCTTATTTGATATAAATAGTTGAAGTAGATTTTCCAAGTATAGGGTGGATTATGGGAGTTGAGTTATGGAATTATGAAATTAGTTGAGTCAGTGGGGTGAATTATGGAATTAATGGGTTGTAATACGTTATGTAGGTAGCTTATAAATAAGTTACATATTTTATGATTTAATTGTAGCGTGAGAGATTATTATGCTCCACTTGTCTATCTTTATTCTCTTATCCTCCTCCTAATTTTCTCTAACATGAAGTACATCTTGTTTGTTCACTCTGTATCCAATTGGCTAAAAGAAGAAATTAGTGTCCATTTTTTGTTGTATTCTGAACTCATTTTTTCAAGCTTCTAACACTTGTTGAAACTAAGCCAGTGAAAAAATATGGTTCAACCTATGATCATTTTGTGCTTGTAATGAATGCATTATTTTGCATATGAAAAGGTTCCTCTTCTTAATTCTTATGGATGTATTATTTTCAAGGTTGGTTTGCCTTCCTAGTCCACGGGGACGACTGGTTGAGGTCAGTTTTAGGGGACTAAAAGATGGAACAGGAAAGGAAAGCAATTCAAGATGGGAAAAAAATCTCTAGGGAAAGGGTTGAGAAACGGAAAAAAATATAAAGGAAAGAAAAGAGAATAAAAAATAAAGAAAAAAAAAGAGATGGGAAAAAAAATGAAGTACAACAATACCATAGTCAGCTAAGGTACTTGCGTAGGGCCGCTACTCATGCTCGGCAAGGCGACCTCATGCATAGCCATTGATACGGTTGATAATGGAGGGGCCCATGAGGAAAGGGTTGGAAAAGTCAAGGCTATGTGGTGGTCAAAAGTCAGGATGACGTGGTGGTCAATAGTCAAGGTGATGTGGCAGTCAATAGTTAAGCTGACGGGGCGGTTAAAGACGAGCAGGTGCAATAGTCAGAAGTAAGGCAGGCTGATCAATCAAGGGGGCAAAGCAGTCGGAAGGCAAGGGAAGACGTCAGGCACGCAGGCCGACGGGTCGGAAGCGGCAGAGCTGATCGGAAGCAGCCCGAGCTACAGACCTGCGGTTGAGGGCCAGGAAGTACAAAGCGCAGGATGCAAGTCGGGATCGGCAGAGCTAAGCAGAGGCCAAGAACTGGAAGTATAGGCCGACGGATCGGAAGCGACAGAGCTGATCGGAAGCAGCCCGAGCTACAGACCTGCGGTTGAGGGCCAGGAAGTACAAAGCGCTAGGTGCAGGTTGAAGATCAGCATAGCTGTGTCCAGACAGTTGGGGCTGCAGGTCTGCGAGTTGGAGGCCCGGAAATGCAAACCACGGGTGCAGGCCGGGGCAGGTCACAGTGGATCGGAGGAACTGCGTAGCACGGGTGCGGAGAACCTCAACGGTCCGTCAAGGAGAATCATTACATATCAACGACGCGGGCGAAGGTGGAGGTTCTTAAGACGAAAAGATGCCCTCATAACCAGTAGTAGCCTGCCAGCTGTCCCCCACTACAGGACAAAATCATGTACGAAGGCGGAGGTTCCTAAACGGAAAGATGCTGGCCCGACAAATAGCAGCACGACAAGTGTCCGGAACTAGGCGACAAAGCCCAGCGTCTAACACTTTTCTGACAGGATGGCAGGCTCCAGAAGGGGGACATAAAAGGCGAGAAATTCCTGGTATGTAGGTACGCGCACACACTCTCTCGTCACTTTTTTCCACAACTGTCTTTCCTTCTGCTTCTCTCGGTTCTTTCTGGGGAAAAAGGACCTGACTTGAGCATCGGAGGGCCTGATCCGGGGACTTTTTCCCTGGGTTTCGGTCTCTAACGTGAAAGGGGGAGATCGTCTGAGTGTGCACAGGGTCCTGCAGCAGCATCAGCCACCCGTGGGAGCCGAATCATCTTCTACGACCTTCCGTCGACCATCGGGGCACCTCGACCGACCTCCGTCCGACTCAGCCTCCGGACGGGATCAAATTTGGCGCCGTCTGTGGGAAACACAACAGCCTGATCCGGAGCGTGAAGATGGAGGACTCGGGCCGTAGCTCTAGCAGGAGGATCAACGTAACCATGACCGCGGGGGAGTACGAGCTCTTCAAGGAAGTTAGAAGGCAAGCCGCCTCTGAAAAGCAAGGAACAGTTTCGCGACCTCGCTTGGCGCCCGAAGCGTCTAAGGAACCAGCTCCTGCCTCCGACAGGGGCTCAAAGAGGAAGCAGCAGGAAGAACTCCCTCGTACTTCATTCCGAGAGCCCCGCCGCAACTATCATCGAGCCGAACCCCGTGCGCATAGCCCGAAGAAGGAGGAACCGCCGGTATCGGTGGCGGAAAGCTCTTTACACCCACCTCGGGATTCAGGGAAGGGAAAAGCTATAATCCCTGCTGGAGATCTACCTGAAGATCCGGATGACAAGGTACCCTTCTCGGCTCATATCCTTAGGGAAAGCCTGCCTAAAGGGTATCGGGCCCCGAACATTGGGGAATACGATGGGAGCAAGGACCCGGAAGAGCACCTGAGGAAGTTTAAGAACGCGGCTATCTTGTATCAATACAGCGACGCTGTCAAATGCCGAGTGTTCCTGCACACCCTGTCCGGGTCGGCACAAAAGTGGTTCGATGGATTGCCTCCAGAGTCCATCAATCGCTTCGTGGATTTCAAAACGGCATTCCTACGCCGCTTCGCCAGTAGTCGAAGAAGCGCGACACAAATGAGTACGCCCAAAGCTAGCAATGGCGACCAGATTAACTAAAGTAATGAGGTCGGCGTGGCCGGCACGGATGGAGGCGAAAGAGAGTGATGCATCTAGGCCTTTGCCGTTTGGGGGTTATTACTGGTCTCGGACCAGCGCCATCGCCACCGGTCTCGGACCGGAGTATCATTACTGGTCTCGGACCAGCGCCATCACCACCGGTCTCGGACCAGAGTATCATTACTGGTCTCGGACCAGCGCCAACGCCACCGGTCTCGGACCGGAGTATCATTACTGGTCTCGGACCAGCGCCATCGCCACCGGTCTCGGACCGGAGTGTCCCAAACTCTCGCCTCAGTGCGAGTTATAAGTGAGCTCTGCTCTCACGCCCAACGACATTTCAGGTCGGCTCCCATGCGAGAATTAAAAGTGAGCCCTGTGCTCACGCCCAACGACCTTTTAGGTCGGTAGCCCCAGACTCTCGCCCCAGTGCGAGTTATAAGTGAGCTCTGCTCTCACGCCCAACGACCTTTCAGGTCGGCTCCCATGCGAGAATTAAAAGTGAGCCCTGTGCTCACGCCCAACGACCTTTTAGGTCGGTAGCCCCAGACTCTCGCCCCAGTGTGAGTTATAAGTGAGCTCTGCTCTCACGCCCAACGACCTCTCAGGTCGGCTCCATGCGAGAATTAAAAGTGAGCCCTATGCTCACGCCCAACGACCTTTTAGGTCGGTAGCCCCAGATTCTCGCCGCAGTGCGAGTTATAAGTGAGCTCTGTTCTCACGCCCAACGACCTTTTAAATGAGCTTGCTCACGCCCAATGACTTTTAGGTCGGTGTTCCAGCTCTCGCCCATCACGAGTTATAAGTGAGCTCTGCTCTCACGCCCAACGACCTTCCTGGTCGGTGTCCCAGACTCTCGCCTCAGGGTGAACTAAAAGTGAGCCCTGCTCTTACGCCCAACGACCTTTACGGTCGGTGTCCCAGACTCTCGCCTTAGGGCGAGTTATAAGTGAGCTATGCTCTCACGCCCAACGACCTTCCCGGTCGGTGTCCCAGACTCTCGCCTCAGGGCGAATTATAAGTGAGCTATGCTCTCACGCCCAACGACCTTTAAGGTCGGCTCCCATGCGAGAATTAAAAGTGAGCCCTCAGGCCGGCTCCCATGCGAGAATTATAAGTGAGCTCTGCTCACGCCCAACGACCTCTTAGGTCGGTAGCCCCAAACCCGCCCGGCGAGTTATAAGTGAGCTCTCCTCTCACGCCCAACGACCTTCAGTGGCTCCCATGCGAGAATTAAAAGTGAGCCTGTGCTCACGCCCAACGACCTTTAGGTCGGTAGTCCCACTCGCCCCAATGCGAGTTATAAGTGAGCTCGCTCTCGCCCGACCTTTCAGGTCGGCTCCCATGCGAGAATTAAAAGTGAGCCCTGTGCTCACGCCCAACGACCTTTTAGGTCGGTAGTCCCAGACTCTCACCGCAGTGCGAGTTATAAGTGAGCTCTCCTCTCACGCTCTCCCATGCGAGAATTAAAAGTGAGCCCTGTGCTCACGCCCAACGACCTTTTAGGTCGGTAGCCCCAGACTCTCGCCCCAGTGCGAGTTATAAGTGAGCTCTGCTCTCACGCCCAACGACCTTTCAGGTCGGCTCCCATGCGAGAATTAAAAGTGAGCCCTGTGCTCACGCCCAACGACCTTTTAGGTCGGTAGTCCCAGACTCTCGCGTTATAAGTGAGCTCTGCTCTCACGCCCAACGACCTTTAGGTCGGCTCCCATGCAAGAATTAAAGTGAGCCCTGTGCTCACGCCCAACGACCTTTAGGTCGGTAGCCTGCACTCGCCCAAAGGCGAGTTATAAGTGAGCTCTGCTCACGCCCAACGACCTTCGGTCGGCTCCCATGCGAGAATTAAAAGTGAGCCCTGCTCACGCCCAACCACCTTTAGGTCGGTAGCCCCAGACTCGCCCCAGTGCGAGTTATAAGCTGCGCTCACGCCCAACGACCTCTCGTTCGGGTCCCATGCGAGAATTAAAAGTGAGCCCTGCTCACGCCCAATGACCTTTAGGTCGGTAGTCCTCGCCCGAGTGCGAGTTATAAGTGAGCCTGCTCACGCCCAACGACCTTTAGGTCGGCTCCCATGCGAGAATTATAAGTGAGCTCTGCTCACGCCCAACGACCTTTTAGGTCGGTAGTCCCACACTCTCCCCGCACGAGTTATAAGTGAGCTCTGCTCACACCCAACGACCTCTCGGTCGGCTCCCATGCTAGAATTAAAAGTGAGCCTGTGCTCACGCCCAACCACCTTTAGGTCGGTAGCCCAGACTCGCCTCAAGGCGAGTTATAAGTGAGCTCGCTCACGCCCAACGACCTTTTAGGTCGGCTCCCATGCGAGAATTAAAAGTGAGCCCTGTGCTCACGCCCAACGACCTTTTAGGTCGGTAGCCCCAGACTCTCGCTCCAGTGCGAGTTATAAGTGAGCTCTGCTCTCACGCCCAACGACCTTTCAGGTCGGCTCCCATGCGAGAATTAAAAGTGAGCCCTGTGCTCACGCCCAACGACCTTTTAGGTCGGTAGCCCCAAGCTCTCGCCCCAATGCGAGTCATAAGCCGGCCCCCCACGCGGGGATAAAAAAGCAACTCCTCTGCGAAAATCATAAGCGAGCTCGGTGCCTATACCTGACTACTTTTCTGAGGAATGTGTCTCACTTGGAGCGGAGCATTTTCTATAATCAGGTCAGCTACGTCTGGTTTTATGTTATGCAAATTGGTAATATGCAGCAAATACGCAGGGCAAAGGATGCGGAGTGTCATCTACCCTACTCCTAGGATGGCAGTATTAACTACATAATCAGGTTCTGCATAATCATTACAATTTTAAGTCTTAAGCTCTATGTCGGTTTTGTTATCTCAAATTCACACGTGAAAAAGAATCATGAAGCAATTCTTAACTTTTACCTATGAAACAGTTTCTAAAAATACTTGCTAGATGAAAATTGAGCAGGAGAAACTGGGCCAAAAGGGGACGGATATACAAGCATTGCAGCACAATCCAATAAGAAGGCGATACAGCCAAGGCCACAAGCAGGAACGCCGTATGGCAAAGGAGCCACTGAGACAACTATTCCCCAGGCCAGCTTTGACTCATGGAAGGAATTGGCCCTGGGGAGTGAACGCTTCCGCGTGAAGATCTGTCGGGAGATTCAGGGGCGTTCACAGCTCGAGCTAGCTCCGCGCGTAAAGAGCTGATGACCGCTTGCTGCTGAGTGATGGTGCGTTGCTTATCCTCAAGGCCCGAGCGAAGGAGGGATAGCTCCCGTTCATGCTCTCGACGCATCTGTTCCTGGAGACCAAGTTGACGATGCAGGCTAGCCTGGCACTGCTCCTTCCTCGTCTTCTCCACATCCACGCAGTACTTTGCAAGGCGATACTGGTCTTCCATGGAACGCAGAGCGGCTATCTGGCGATCTCGATCCTGAGACACCCTATTTAGCTCGCGCTCTCTCGAGACAAGTTGCGTGGTGAGTTCGTTCACCAGCGTTCGGGAGGGTGGTTGGTCAACTTCCTGAGAAGAGGGAGGGGAATGCATCATGTGGGGAAGCGGTTGGCGGAACGCGGGTAAGACAGCGTAAAGAAGAGGGGATAACATGGAGAAGCGACCTTAAGACTCCTTATAAAGAGGAGTAGCAGCTAAGTCAAGGCAGGCGCCCCAAGCGGCTGGCGACGCAATAAAGGAGGCATGGTATCCCAGGCGACACGACACAAAGGTTGATGTGAAAGCTCAGGCGACGCGACACAAAAGTTGGTGCGTGACGCAGGAAGCAATAGCGCGCAGAGATATGCTGAGGTCATAGAGATGTGCTGAGGCAGGAGCACAGAGATATGCTGAGGTCTCAGAGATAGGCTGGTGTCATAGAGAGATACGAAGGTCTAGTCAGTCAGACTGTCGTCCTCCTTCGACTAGACTTGTGAGGGAGGCTTGTGATACGGTTGGTAATGGAGGGGCCCATGAGGAAAGGGTTGGAAAAGTCAAGGCTATGTGGCGGTCAAAAGTCAGGATGACGTGGTGGTCAATAGTCAAGGTGATGTGGCAGTCAATGGTTAGGATGACGGGGTGGTTAAAGACGAGCAGGTGTAATAGTCAGAAGTAAGGCAGGCTGATCAATCAAGGGGGCAAAGCAGTCGAAAGGCGAGGGAAGACGTCAGGCGGCACGCAGGCCGACGGGTCGGAAGCGGCAGAGCTGATCGGAAGCAGCCCGAGCTACAGACCTGCGGTTGAGGGCCAGGAAGTACAAAGCGCAGGATGCAAGTCGGGATCGGCAGAGCTAAGCAGAGGCCAAGAACTGGAAGTATAGGCCGACGGGTCGGAAGCGGCAGAGCTGATCGGAAGCAGCCCGAGCTACAGACCTGCGGTTGAGGGCCAGGAAGTACAAAGCGCTAGGTGCAGGTTGAAGATCAGCATAGCTGTGTCTAGACAGTTGGGGCTGCAGGTCTGCGAGTTGGAGGCCCGAAAATGCAAACCACGGGTGCAGGCCGGGGCAGGTCACAGTGGATCGGAGGAACTGCCTAGCACGGGTGCGGAGAACCTCAACGGTCCGTCAAGGAGAATCATTACATATCAACGACGCGGGCGAAGGTGGAGGTTCTTAAGACGAAAAGATGCCCTCATAACCAGTAGTAGCCTGCCAGCTGTCCCCCACTACAGGACAAAATCATGTACGAAGACGGAGGTTCCTAAACGGAAAGATGCTGGCGCGACAAATAGCAGCACGACAGGTGTCCGGAACTAGGCGACAAAGCCCAGCGTCTAACGTTTTTCTGACAGGATGGCAGGCTCCAGAAGGGGGACATAAAAGGCGAGAAATTCCTGGTATGTAGGTACGCGCACACACTCTCTCGTCACTTTTTTCCACAACTGTCTTTCCTTCTGCTTCTCTCTGTTCTTTCTGGGGAAAAAGGACCTGACTTGAGCGTCGGAGGACCTGATCCGGGGACTTTTTCCCTGGGTTTCGGTCTCTAACGTGAAAGGGGGAGATCGTCTGAGTGTGCGCAGGGTCCTGCAGCAGCGTCAGCCACCCGTGGGAGCCGAATCATCTTCTACGACCTTCTGTCGACCATCGGGACACCTCGACCAACCTCCGTCCGACTCAGCGTCCGGACGGGATCAGCTATCATCTGCATCCATGCGAGGTCTGCGGCCTAAGGTTGGCGCTTGTGCAAGGATGTTGTAGATGGTTGCACGAGGCGACTTCATGCTTAGGGAGGTTGTCCACGACTGTGTATGAGGCATGTTTGTGCTTGCGAACTGTACCACTAGAAGGTTGCGAGAAAACTTAATTAGACCGTGACTCATACGAGAAGGGATGAAAGAAAGATATTTTCTATCCGATTTGGACGAACGAAAAAAATATTAAAAAAATGATCCGCGGACATGCGAATTGTTAAATCTGTACGCCTATTAAGTAGAAAAAAATATAATTCATCCTTTTTTGCAAACAAAGAGGACGTCGTGCGGTGTTGCCTATCACGATCACGTGAGGTCAGTACGTGACTCTAAGAAATAGTTGTGCACATTGAAATGTTGAAGGTAGGGATTGCTTTCCACCCGATTTGAGCGAAAGCAAAATTGATGGAAAAATAATCCACCGATAGATTTATAAATCCTTCTATATCCATTAGGTAAATAAAAGAAATAAAAGTAACTCCTATTTTTTTCAAAATAAATAAGGGAAAGGAATATAGTTTTACGAAGTAAATTGAGAGAAGTTTTATATGATGAAAATTTTTGTGTGATTTTTTTTCATCTTCTAACTAAACAGTGCCTAAGTCTTTGGGGAAATGTTGAAGTATTGATTTAGCAAATCATTTTATTTTTAAAAGATTAATAAAAGGCTCATTCTTTTTTTGATAAACTCTTCCTTTAGGCATCATTCCTTATTTCTTGGTTCATATATCAATTTATTCAACTATTATGAATCATGGATAACCTTTAATCCCATACAAATTCAATGATGCAATCATCAATCAGTTGATCGTCCTACAGTTGATCCTGATCTCGCCATTGCTCCCAGTGAGAGGGCTTATGTTCCCCATATTCACCATCGCAGCCGCGAAGGCATTGAAGAATCCGGCCATGTCGGTGGAGTAGGTGCTGACAAGCGAGTCCGTGGATCCTCCGTTGAAGAGTTGCTGGTCGGAGTGCAGCAGCCCTGTCTGGTTCACCAGACCTTGGAAGTAGAAGTTGTCGAAGATGGTCGGGCTCTGAACATCCAGAGGAGATAGTGTGTCGTCGCCGTTGCCGGCCACACTCGGGCAGTTGGCCTGCGTGGAGGCGGCAAATGATGGGTTGATGTTGTTCTCGTTGTAGATCCTGTTCCTGAAGGATACACACCTCGCTTGCCCTATGGTATGTCCTCCTATTTACAACATATATATATATATAATGTATATTTAAATTTTAATATCAAAATGAAGAAATAATTGATTCATGAGTCAAAAAATCAAAAGTACGTTTTATTTTTTATTTTCCAAAAATACGTCTATTTATAATATTGATAGTTAGTGAGTAATCCAATAATTAGAGTTGGGCTGCTAGACTTTTGGTGTGGGAGGGATGAACTTTAGTGAGTTAAGTAAAAAAAACTTACATAAATAATATTTTTTTAATATATTAAAAAAATTAAATGTAATTATAGTACTAATAGCTGTGAATTAAGTGTCTGATTAATTGATCTGATATATACCTGAGAGTGCTACCATGTCAGTGGTACTGAGACCCTTGTTGGAGAAGGCTGATATGAGACCACTGAGGCTTAAAAGAGGTGAAGGGAGATCGCTGCTCGCCGTGCTGAAGCTGGCCGTCGTCGCGTCCCTTCTTCCTAACTGCACCGTCCACGAAGGTCCACCCAACTGCAACCAAATATTAGAATTAATTCGATCACTGAAATGGATTAATTCCTCATCATCGTTCATGTATATATTACAGCTACGACGGCGTCTCGAGCTGCGACGGCGAGGATGTCGGCGCAGGACACGACTTGAGGGCACAACGCTTCGACCTGCGACTTGATGGTGTCGACGACGTCGAAGCCTCGGATGGAGTTGTTGTTGGGCGGAGCAGTCTTCTCGCCGGTGAAGTTGGCGGTGTCGTCCAGCAGCACCGACCCGTCGCAGCCCTGCAATTAAACCACGTGTATGAATCAACGAATGCATGCATGCATGCAGCTGTAATTATATATATATATATAATGATCAGTTGACTTGCGTTGACAAAGCAGTCGTGGAAATGCAGGCGGAGAAGGGAGGCGCCCATGCGGGCCTCTTGGTTGACTGCATCCTGCACCGCCGTCTGGATGGTGGTGAGGACGTCGGGGCACGAGGAGTCGTAGAAGGTCGACGAGAGCTGAGCGGCCGCCATGGACGCCACCGCCGCCATGAAAACTCCTATCAATGGGAGAATACTGCAGCAAGGAGAATTAGGGTACAAAGGAGCCATTAATTAAGCTTAATTAATTAACCACTCTTAATTATCAGGGATCGACTGCTGGGCATGAAGAAAATGGTGTTCAAAAGCTTCGTATTTATAGGCAGAATTAGCAATTAATATAATTAATCAAAATAGAAGGAGAATGTTAAGCAGGAATTGTCTGAATGATAGAGAAAGTCAATGCCTAACAAGTCGGCATTATTTCAACTAACGGTCCACTCTCACTAACTAGTTAATTAATTTATAGAGCACAATGGTCCAAACACATTTTTTTTTTAATCAAAAGACGTCCTACCTATCGTGTCGTATAAAATGTACAGTTGCTCTCAAGTCTATTCGATATTATTAATTCCTTCCATACGGTGAAATCCTGAATCTGTTGAACAATTGGATGAATAATAAAGTGTTGCAATTGTTATGAAATTATAATTATTATAAATATATATTATAGTTACTATGATTTCATATCTATCATAATATGAATTTGACAACATTCGTAGTTGTTTATCTAATATTCACATTTTAATGGTTATAAAATCGTAATTACTACCACTCAAATTTATCCTATTCAACAACATGTTGGATATATGTGAATGGAAAAGACATTCGGTTGCTCTGCTTGATCTATCGCTCTACTCGCTCGGTCAATCTGCTTGCTTGGTCGCTCTTCCAGCTCTATTATTTGGCTGCTCTACCTCACTACTCGCTCGATCGATCTGCCCGCTCGACCGATCTGCCCGCTCGGCCGATCTTACCACTCGACCGATCTACCCGCTAGGCCAATCTGCCCTCTCCACTACCGTGCGGTTTGCACTCAGCACTTGGCGGAAATCAACCCCCGTTGAATCTGAGATTATCAACTCAGGTCATCTCGACAGATAAATTAAATTTAATTTGCCATGGTGTAATTTAAATTCAATCAATTTTTCAAAATCTCCGACAGATTGTCAAACAATATTGAAACAGACTTCGATTTTATTGAGATGATCATAAATCACCAGACTCAACCCATTAAAATCATATATATGAACAGATTTCGATTCTCATGAGCTTTGGTAAGATTAGCTAGCTTCCCTAAGTACAGTTATATATATGAACAGATAAGTCCACGTTGTACCAGTATGAAATCATAATTTGTATATATATTGTAGCATTTCACAACTAGTTATTACAATACGGATTTGATTTTTTCATCTAACATTGACATTGTGACAGTTTCATAATTACTATAATTAAAAATTATTCTGTTGAATAACGTATAGTAATTATAAATTGTAGCTGTTACAATTTGAATTTATCATGATCAATAATATTCTACTTTGCATATAATTAATTAGATTATTTTTCATCTTAATCAAAAAAAATATACATATATATATATATATATATATATTTTGTCATTAGCAAGCAAAAGTCTACGTACAGCTGAAACTAATTGGTCAAATTTGGCCAAAATTAATCATGGGGACGTTTACCTACTTGTAAGCAGCCAAAGAATGCATGACAATATTAACTTAAATGTGTTGAGAAATAATATTTTTTTGATATATTCTTAATCCAATAAAACTATTTTGGAAATAAAAATTCATATATTTCGGATCGTAATACAATGGTGGTAATATAATTTAATCAAAGTTAGGAGTATATATATATCTTTCTCTCCGCCATCAGTGCCGACAACTAATGTGTTTTGGCATCAAGGGAGAAGTGGGAAATAAACAAGGACAAGTTGTATTATATTTGGATGTATCTGTGGCGCCCCTATTTTTGACTCAACTTCTTAACATTGGTCGATCGACTAAGAGACACGAGGGACTTCAGCCGAAGCTTTAGAAGGTTTAGTCACTTTGTCCAAACTCATTATAGTTTAGATGAGTTGCGAGAAACCATTTTCACTTTGGTCGAGCTTAATCACACTTTGATCGAATCCTACCTAAGCCATGTGGTGTCCACATCTGAACTTGTTGTCATGACCACTATAAAATTATTAAGCAACTACGTACAACTATTAATATCATCCTAGATGTCAAAATTAATTGCTAGAAGTGATTGCAAAAAGTTGTCACAATGGACAGGGCCAACTCAGGCCTATGCCTAGAATCTCTATGTTATTGAAGCCCAAGAATCCTAATATTTTAACGTTGGACATGATTATTCTACGGACTAACTAAAAAGAGAGATTAAAAGATTATTCTACGGACTAACTAAAAAGAGAGATTAAAAGAGAAGATAAGAAGAAAATCCAAACAAATAAGGAGAAAAGTCATCATTTGCTAAAAAAAAAAAAATTATTAATAATTAAGAGATAAATTCTCATACAATTAGACATGTAACTTTAAATCCTATAAAAAAAAAAATTATAATATATAGACCTTAATTCAATCTTGATCTTGTAGAAAAGAAACAGATCTTTTCAAAAAAAAAAAAAAATTCTCTTGACAGAAATTAAAATTAATAAAATAGGATGTTGTTTTAGACTAACTTATGACACATACTTATCAGGAATACCAAATATATCATAAATACCATAAAAATAAAAATTACTAAAAATAGTAATAAAATCTTCATAAGTTCATATGAGCGCCTAAATGGTGGAATTTGTATCCAAAAATTGACGATTACAAGTACCCCAATAACAAATATCGATTTTTAAATTCTACTCGCATAGCCATAGACAGAGTCATATTCTGAGTCTTGAGTCAAAAGTTATGATCGTTTAAAGTTTAAGGGGGCATGTCGGGTTGTCCCGACATCATATTATAATATTATTTATATTAAATTTTTTCTTAATTATATACTTTATTTTTTAAAAACAGTAGACCCTTCTTGCACACTGATACCTTGTTTTTCTAAACCAAGCAGACTCTTCCTCTTCCAAATCGATCACTTAAAAATGTGTGCCCTTATATAGCCTCACTACAACAAAATTACTAATAGACAACAGTTAAAAAATATTTTGAAAGATAAAAAAAAATTATTATTAATTGAGTGTTGAGAAATATAGGAGCGCTCAAAGACAACGACTAAAAAGTCATTATCTTTTTATTTTAAACATAACGGTTAAAAACCATTGTCGTTTTAGGAAATAACCGTTGTCTTTTTTTCCTGAAACACAACGGTTCAACTTAAAACATAACAGTGAAAGACTATTGTGTTTCAAATGAAAAGACAACGATTTTTAACTGTTATCTTTAAGCTCACCTATCTTTCTCAACATGTCAATTAACAATATTTTTTTTGGTCTTTCACAACTATTTTTAACCGTTTTATTTCATGCAAAGACAATGGATTATACCCTTATGTCTTGGAACACCCAATTTTTTTCAACGCATCAATTTCTCATGATTTTTATGGGTCTTAGACAACAATTTTTAACCGTTGTTATTTGTATTAAAATATTATCATTTTAACCATTGTCGTTTCTCAACATACTAGAGAATAATAAATCATTTTATATATATATATATATATATATATATATATATACAAACTAGCAAAACATATATTCACAATTATATACAATCCTACACGTTTACAAATCCTCTTCATCTTCTGAATTTTCAAGTGCAAGCAGATATTTTTTCTGAAAGCAAACTGATGGTAACATGTCAATACTCATGCCAATCTCCAGTGATCTTCCTCTATGTCGAGATCCTTCTTTATTTTGACTATGCTTCAATCTAAGGAACTTAAGAAGCAACAACTAATCATAATATTTATTCTATGTAATCATGAGTTTTATATCTATCATGCACTAATACACAAAATATATTGTCCTCTGAATTATAAATATATAAAAAAAAGTTAAAAGTTTTTCATTTTGCCAAATGTCAATGTGTTAAATGTTGGATACTAAAGAGAAAGAATTGAAATTCAACTATAGATAATAAAATAAATACAAGTACACCATATACATAAGTCCCTTATTTTTGAATTCAGATTGTTATTATAATAATGTTATTTGGAATAGAGTTCCTAATCTGAGCTAATGTAATATTACTTTTGAGTAATTACTTCAAAAGTATTTTCTAAAGATATTGTGAAACAACTAGAAGAACAAATCTAGACAAAATTTTATAGATTATACTTATGGTGCTTGCAATTTGTTGCCTTTCATCTTCACGAGAAGGGCAGTGATCAAATGTAAGGGCCTCTACTTTACCAGAGTGGCACAATACAGCACGACAATCACCAGCATTAGACACTACCAGAATGGCACCTCTAAGTAAGGCAATGACATAAGAAGCCCCTCCATCCATTCCTTCCTTTAGGAACTCTGAATCAATTTTCAAGTCTCCATCCCAAATAGCTCAATCTACATCGTTGAAGCCTTCTCTGTTGCTCGACAACACTTCGCCTACAATATACTCTCCCATCTTTTTTGAAGCAAATTCAATAGCTCCCTTACCTCCATGGTCATCAAAAAGGCCAAAGTAAGCCTAGCAACATTGGAGAAATAAGAAATCAAATTCAAGGTCAGAGATCTACAAAGATAATGAATTAACCATCCTTTAGTGAATAATTCAGGAAAATCTTAACTAGCAAATTTATAGATATCCAAAGTCACAAATTTAAATTGAATTTCAATTATCAAGAAAGGATTTGAAAGGCTTTCCATTCTGCAAAAAATATATATTATGTAATGTCATACTTCTTATCCATTTCAAAGAATAAAAAATATCCTATGCTCACCATATCAATTCCAAATATATGCAAATATTTTTTATAAGGATATATTGCTAAAGGCTTAATGCAATCAAATATTTTGAAGTTGTGCCACGATGGACCCCTTACACTTGTTTTCATTTATTATGCACATTAAATAGTTTACAAGTTTGTATCCAAACTCAGTGACAGATACATGTCTCTGCAATAAGGGAGAAAACTTGGGTTGTAGGTCAAGTAATGATCTACACAAATATTACACAAATCTAGATTAACAATCATAAGGTGTGTGTACTTGAGTGAACAAAGCGGGGAAAGAAAGGAAAAGTGGCGGTGTAAAGAGAAGGAGAAGGTTTGTCTACATGATAAGAAAGGAAAGACGAGAAAATGAGATAAAAAATGACAAAACAACCTCTCTCATTTTATCAACCCCAAGACATGGATAGTTAAATCCAGTCTTTTCCTCTCATCCTCCCTTCTTCCATCCATTTTTAGATGGAGCCAAAAGTGGGGAAAGAAGCTCCAAACGTCCCCTTCCCTTGCTTTTACTGTGTCTTCTTCTACCAGAGTAGATAAGAGAACTCAGGGGCGTAGCCACCTTAAGGAGAGGGGGTGCGACCACCCACTCTCACATTATATATATATATATATATATATATATATATATTCTCTAAGTATTGAATTTTAAAATTAAAATATATAATAATAAATGGATGAACTAAATTATAAGACACGAAGTAAGGAAGTTAAATTAAAATTGAATTGAGTTTGAACTAAATTCAATGGGTGGATACGGAAATAAGGATTATGTTAATTTAAATCGGGATTGATTTGAAGTTGAATTATGACCAAACCAAATTTAATGTTTAAATGAGTTTGATCAATTTAAAAGGAATTAAGATATTTTTGACAAAACTTTTCATTTTCGTTCTCCCTCTCCTCCCTATGCACATTGCAACCCCTCCGTCCATTCCTCGATTTTAGTTTTTATTCTTTCTCTTCTTCCTCATTTGCTTCTTCTCCTCTTCTCCAATGTAAATAAACTTACAATTTTTTCCACTCCTCTTCTAAAGCACAAGAACTCTCTTTTCTTCTCCTTTCTCTTCTCCGATAAGCAAGAAATGCAGCATCAATTGCTGCTCTCTTCCAACAACAAGATTGAGTAGCAGTCAACCCCCATATCTTCTTCCTCTTCTTGTATTTTTTAGGGTTTTATTGGTACCACAAGAATAGTCATATTTTGTCTTACCTTGCTCTCTTTGTGTCGTTGTCGAACTAACTGAAACTAGTTGAAATTGCTAACGATGAAGATAATGTTATCTCTTTTGCTTCTTTCTCTCTATTTTATATTTTTTTATTTTTCTCAAAAAGTAATGGTGTTCCAAGAGGAGTGAGTAATTCCCTTCTTCTTTTATGAATTTTTTAAAATTGCCCCTGATAAAAAATCCTAACTATGCCACTGAGAGAACTGACGCTTTTCCTCTACTGAGCTCCCTTCTCCTCAAGTAGACATGTCCTTAAATATCAATACCAGTAATAACCCTTTTACCATTTTAACCCATTACAACAGTTTGGAATAGCAATCAAGAAATAAAAAACGAATCCACCAAATCAACAATTTTTTTAAATCACAAGCTAAATATATTTATCTTGAGCATAAAAAGAAGCTTATAGAGAAAAAAAGTTGGATGCAAAATACCAATATTGTGAAGTTGTTAAATAAACTAATCATTTGTTATAAGAAGAATGATGTCCAGTAAAAAATAATGACATTAAGTTTAAATAAGAAAAGGATAATGACTTTAAAGAGATTACCTCCAAAGCTTTCAAAGGATGGGACTATGCGCGAGCCCAGACATAGCAAAGCAGTTTCATATTTCCCAACCTAAAATTTAAAGGATGGAGCAGCTGATCTGTTAAAAAGTCCTTCCATCCCTGCACTTTAGGGGTTCAAGTATCCAGTTAGAAAACATGGCTTCTTATTTTCAAAGATACCATTGTAAAATATTGGTTAATAGTAATGCACATTGAGAATATAATTCATGAAACTATACCAAATGTGATTCCCATTACATGAAGAATTACTAAGATGGAATTAATGAAGGGAAAGTCTCTTGGACGAATTTGTAAAAATAGAATACACATGTTAAATTGATAAAATGAAGCATGCACATAAAGACAACACAAGATATTATGAATACAAGGATGTGGGTTTAACAACTGCAAGAAAAATTGAGTTTAAAATATTATATGTTTTCTTAACTTTCAGAAGAAAATGAAAATAAAAACATGACAGTGGGAATCATTTGATGCTATGATGAGACAATATCAATCAAAGATCCATTGTTAAGGGGAAATACTTCATTTAGTGAGAATAACTGAAACCAAAAAATAGCTTTTGATGGTTCTTGACTATAGAAATATCTATATATGGAAACAAAACAAAAATTAGGAGGCTTGAAAATGATATAATAATGTACAGACAGTTAGTTTCTAAGTAAAACAATATCATTGTAGCAATGTGTCTCATTCAATAGAACAAACAGGGATAGAGTGTAGCATATTATTTAGCCATGCTATTCTTCTAGAAAACATGATACCAATAAAAGATCTGATATGAACCCCATTCTTCAATTGAATAAAACTTCCATGATTTCTGACTTTTAGTTGGGAACAAATATCAAAATATCATATCTCTAAAGTGTATATGAAGCCTTTCCAGAGCAATGATTGAGCCTTGTGCACTATCCCAGC
The DNA here is from genome assembly GCF_018446385.1 of Zingiber officinale. Taxonomy (NCBI): domain Eukaryota; kingdom Viridiplantae; phylum Streptophyta; class Magnoliopsida; order Zingiberales; family Zingiberaceae; genus Zingiber; species Zingiber officinale. The sequence continues at coordinate 22,607,254 of NC_056006.1, read as the reverse complement.
CTTTTCCATGCTTTCTTGTGTGCTTAGGTAAATCAACGTCCACTCTCATGTAAACAAACATGAGGATGAATAATTAACATAATGTCAAATTATTATAACCACTCCATGAAGAATTTACTCCAACTCTAGATTCAACCAAAAGTCAAAAGGCACATACAAATCTATACATGTTGTCGAAGTAGCAGTGCAGGTTGTCTAAAGTAGCAACATAATCATCATGATAAAGAGCATTTAAGTATTGCAAGTAATGAACCTACAAATAAATTGAAGGGTTAAGTGTACTGAAGAAAGAACCATCCAATCAATGCCTACTTACTATGTTTGCATCCAATAGGTCCTCAACTTACACAATGAAATTCTGGAGAAAGCTTTTGTAACTGCTTTAGAGTAGCTGCAAGTGAATTTAAGGGAAATGAAGCCGCATTTTTGGCAAGGAAAAGATGTAACAACAAACAACAATTTTTCTAGAGAAGTTAATCAATACTCACTTCTCAAGCAAAACACAAAAGGTAAAGTTCATTAAGGCCATAAAGATTGGCACAAAACGTAAAATAGTTTGAGAAAATGACTAAAGTGGTACTTAGCCCACTCACAAGGGAGACATTTAGTGAGTTGGTTCATGGCTCCTAAAGACAACCAATCCAAATTTTGGTTAGATACCTAGCTTCATATTGCGTTTAGATATTAGAATGGATTTTTTTTAAAAGAAAAAAAATAAGGTATGTACATACCCTTAGATGATCCATAGACATACAAAGAAGAGTATCCTTCGAGACCCGCAATCAAGGAAATGAAGATGATATTGCCCTGTCCAGATGCCTTAAGAAGAGTATGAGCAAGTTGACTCAAATGGAAATCAGCTTCCAAGTTGGTGTTCATGATGTGCTTGTATTCCTCTTGAGTCACCTCTAAAACTGGTTTAATGTAACCAAACGCTACATTATTAACCTTCACAAATAGTCAATCAAATTCAATTAACAATTAGAGAAACAAAAAAATATTTAACAAATTTATCGAAGCTATTATAGAATGAGGTATGTTTTGCTGATATCTATCCAAAAGTAACAAGATACTTTGTCTAATTAAAAACTCCCAATTTTCTTTATTTTAGGGGAAATGTTTGACTGAAGTAGCATAGACTACTCTTTAAATTGACATTAAAATTGAGATAGAATAAATTTAGGATAGAAAATTTCTCAATGACGGTTATTTAAAACAATGCGCAGAGGATAATAAGATTCCTCATCCAGGAAATATTCACCTCTAAATCACCAAAGCATATAGAATAAGATTTCTTGGTTTAGACATGCAAAATCAAATAGACAAAAATAAGTGGACCAAAACCATAGAGGCAACTCACTTAAATAAGAATAATCACCCCAACCAAGGGAAACCACTTCGAAGATCCCTTAATCTCTTAACTTAATCTGGCAATAACTTAGTAAATAATGTGCTTCATCAAGCACAAGGAAACTTAACCAAGTAGAAAAGACATTCAAATCACAAAATTGCCTCAAAATTCAATTTTTTTTTGGCAGTTAATAAGGAAGATAATGATTTTTTTTTTTTGGCTAGGATCGACGCATCTAACCTGGATGCAACTCATCCAAACAAGAACCATATCCAACATTCGTTAGAATGATAAACAACTCTAATTTTTCTTTAAGAAAATTAAATAAATTTGTTTTCTCCCAAAAAAGAGAGAAGAAATTTGGCCAAACGAACAATCACAAACCATAAGGAAATCCGTCCAAGCAACAAGGAACGATCGCCTTGGGCACCAAGCTTCATGATCCGAACTCATCAGCAATCAACAAAAAGAATAAAAAGGGAAAAAACTAAGATAAACACGATTCGATGTACTGAAGAAACATGTGTGTTTTACTTACATGAAGGGAGAGGGCTCAACAAAGAGAGCAATGCAGTGAAGCTTGGTGTCAGTCTCTTGGTCTTCCAGCAAAGGAGGCATCTCCTCGTCCCCCATCAGCGGCTCCTTGATCTCCTCCATGGTCATGGATCTGCAACTAGCAAGCCCAAAAACTCTGGTCCACTCCTTCAACGTGTAGCAAGAGCCAAGTCAAGCACTTCACAAACAAACAAAAAAAAAAAAAAAAGCAAGCAAGATCGGGATCAAGAAGCAACACTTTTTAGGACATTATACACAATGCCTAGTTGGTCCGGATTCCTCACGTGGAAGTTTCAGTCTCAGAAAAGAAGAATGAAGAGGGCGATGGCAGGAAAGTGAAGTTGCCTTCTACAGTCGACAAAATAGGAGTAGGAGTTGTAGGGTTGGTAGTTGTCGTCGTCGTCGAAGGGGCGGGAGGAGGAAGGAGGGACAGTGGGTGCCTCCTCATCACAAACTAAACCCACTGACATAGCTGCCGGGGCGTGTTGCCACCGCCTGCCCGTTCACTCTCAAACTTGAGAACGAAGACAGCAGCGACAGCGGAGAGGGAGAGGAAGAAGAAACGACGGCCATGAGATTCTTCATCTTCTCCATCCTCCTCTTCTATCTCTCTTTTTTGTTTTATGGTAGAGCGGTGAAGCGAGGTCGAAGTCTGAAGTGCATTTATTTATAAAGGAATTGTGCACTAGAACAGGAGGTCAGATCTTCTAGTCCTTAATTTTCTAGAACATATATAGAATTAAGGTGTTTTAACTTTTTTTTTTACATTTTCTCATGCACAAGTTTTGAGGTAGGAGAAAATACAACGGTTATCATTGCCTTATTAGCACACCGACAATGGTTTATGTATCATTATTCCAAATATTATAAAATATTTTTATTGACAATAATTTATTGTACTATTATTCTAACTGTTGTTAAGAATGTCTTTTGGGGTAATCGTTGTATCAAAGATAATGATTTTATTAAAAATCATTATCTTTTATCAAATTTACAATAATTTTCACTAAAATTATTGTCTTTGTTGTGTTGTCTATTAGTAATTTTATTGTAGTACCTCCCTTGCAGTCGTCTGTGATCCCATCGTCTCCCCCCCCCCCCAACTGATAATTTCATGCCCCTTTCCTCTCTCGCCGATGATCTCGTATTCTTCGCCTCTCTTGTCGACGATCTGACTCTCAAAAGATTCTCTTATCCTCTTTCATTGATGATCTTCCTTCTTCTCTTTTCCTTCCTCTTCCTTGATAGGTACAAAAAGTAGGAGTTCTTCATCTATTTGAAGTAAAACAGCGTTCCCTTCCTCTTCCTAATGACTTTTTAAAAGAAAAATATTTGAATATTGAAGTTTTTTAAATATGACATATCATCTTATTCATGATTTAGATTTATTTTTATAATTTAACATTTTAAAAGAAACAATAAATCAAAATTTTAAAGGGTAAAAGTTAAAAGGGTACCTTTTTTTATTGAATCATCGAAGGGGCATCCTATATTGATTTTTTTTATCAAAAGAGTGATCCACCCCTATAAAATGACATAACTATCTTCTAATACTATTCATCTCCCACTAAATCTTGAGCTAGTCGGGCGCATTATAGCAACTATGAAATTGTCACTACTACAACTAAGTTACCGCATAGTTATAACAGCTATGGTTTGATAGCTACTATAACATTATTATTTTTAAGATTAAAATTGTTCGAAGTCTTCGAAAAAAATTTAAATGATATTTTTTGAGCTTGAAACCCAGTCATTATGATTTTCACCCCATAATCAATAGTAGATCTCTTAACGAGCTTTGATTTGATATATTGTGTGTCCCATGATTCAATTTAAGTCAAAAGTTATGACCTCTAGGAGTTTAATAATCATGTTATAGCAGATATGAAATCGAAGCTACTATGACTGCGTGGCAACTCAATTGTAGTAGCTACAGTTTCATAGCAGCTATAATGTGCATGTTAAACCCTAAATTTTGAGAGATCATAACTTTTGACTCGGGTTGAATAATGGGATATATAATATATTAAATTGAAGATAATTTAGAGATCTATTACTAATTAAAGGATGGAATCCATAACGACTAGGTTTCAAGTTAAAAAAGTATCATTTAAATTCTTTTCGGAGGTTTCAAATAATTTTGATTTAAAAAAAGTTTTTCATATTATAGAAACAATAAAATCGAACTGCTACAACTATGTAGCAGTTACAAAACTGTAGCTACCACAACTGTATGACAACTCAGTTGGAGCAACTATGAAACCGTAGATGGTGCAACTGTGTATCAACTATAGTTTCATAATTGCTAGAACATACTGATTTAGGTGGTAAAAAATAGGAGAACAATAGTAATGAGAATAAGCTACTACTATATAGTGGAGAGTAGTTTGGTAATTGTACATGGGGATGGGATGCCCTTTTGATAAAAAATCAAAATGAGGCGTTATTGATTCCAAAAATAAGGGTCGCCTTTTTAACTTTTGGCCAATTTTAAAGAAACATTTGAGATACTAAACCTTATAAAAAAATTAAATTCTTTTTCCAATACATGGATAATTTATGGAATACTATTGACAATGTTGGTTCAATTGACCTCTAGCAAATGTTGACCAGGTTAACCAAACTTGAGTTGAGTTTCAATGTTTCAGCAATATATATGTTGAGTAGCTCAAGGTTGGCCAGATATTTGATGATATTGGAAGTCCAATGTGACATTGACATGATGTGAGAAAAGTTTAGGTGGGTCATGATTGACTGAAAACTTGATTATCGAAAGACCAATAGGAAGTTGGCATGAAGACGAGAAGTCTAAGTGGATCACGGTTGTTCGAACACTTATCAGTCGGAAGTCCAGCATGAAATTAGCATGAGAAGGGAAGTCCAAGTGGGTCATTAAAAATTGGACATTTGGTATGAGAAGCAAAGTCAAAGTGATTATGGATGACCGAACACTTGGTGATGATGGAAGTCCAACCAGGTCAAGGTTGATCAAATGCTAGACAATAAGAAAGTCTCGGTAGGTCAAGGTTGATTGGATGTCAGGCAACGATGAAGTCTTGGAAGGTCAAGGTTGACTGGATGCTAAGCAATGAGTAGTCTTCGTAGGTCAAAGTTGATCGGATATTGAGCAATAAGGAAGCCTTGGCAGCTCAAGGTTTGTTAGAATTTGAGGGATGTCCTGAGGCAATCGCCTCACGATTTTTTTTTTCTATTTATTTGATAAGTATAGATTCACTATTTGAGTGCATATTATATGTTTGATTGTCTTAAGCTCATTTACTGAATGCCCATAATATAATTCATAGCATGAGAGAATTTGTGAATTGATCACAACTAGTGATTATCTCTACATGTACAATTATGAATATATTGAAATTTCTCGAGTCATCGAATTGATGTATTCAGACATCATCAATTCTATAAGACTAGCACGTGTTATATTCCTTGGTTTAGCCAAGCAGTTGTTTTCTCATTGGCTAGAGACATTGTGATGCCAAGAGTTAAACATTAATACTGGTTATGGTAACTAGTTCATTGGAGTGACTCATTGTAAAACTTCATATGGTTCTCTACATATATATAAATATGTCTGTGAAGTTCATACTGTAGCACGAGTCCAAGTTTCCTTTGACTTGAGGGATACAAATCATCTTGGTCATGGAGACTTATACTTTGATATCTTAAGCAAGCATCTCATTGAGGCGTGAACCCGAATAATTGTGTATAAGTTGAAGTGTGCGAAGGTGTTTGGATAGCCCATAGAGGATTCACTGCTCCTTACGAGGAGACGTATACCCTATGGCGACTCATTAGAATTATCATTCAAAGTCTTTGGCCAAAGCATCACATGTTAAGAGTGCGAGACTCTTGTACATATGTACGAGTAATTTGAATTCGTAAAATGAGGAAGTATTACTTGGGCTAGGTGTGACGTAGTCAACCTAGTGGGGACAAGACGCATAGACCATGTCCTGAATCGAGTGGGTATAAGACGAGTGAAAGGAACGAGACATGACTCACTGTAGCTGCTGTTTAGAATTAATTCTAAGATCAATATAATTATAATTTTCCGACTAATTGGGGATCATGATATCCTACTAGGTGTCACTCATGATCGTTCTATAATTAAGTAGTTAATTATAGAAAGCCAAGATAAATCAGGAACCTATTGGATCACACACACTAACGAGTCTCTAAAAGACATACAACAAGTTAAAGAATAGAATTATTAGATCAAGAGATAAATATTTGGTTGGACCATACATAAGACAAATATGAAAATAGTTGTCGCAATGGAAGCGCGGATGAGCCACATCTCTTATGGAAGAGTTGGACCATATTTAGTTTAATATTTATAAATTAGTCATGAACCAACTTGGCTTAGTTGTGAACCAAACCAAGGGGTTAATAGACTAATTTTTGGTTAAGGGATAATGGGCTGGATTTGAGCTTTCTAATCTAACTCATTAATAAGGGCTATATATTGATATGGTTGCAAGAAAATTATACACATGAGATCATTAATTGACTTGTAAGGTTTTGGAAAACCTTAACCCAATTTCTCTTCTCTTCTCCCTCTCCCCTCTCTCTTTGCCACCGCCAATAAGGGGAAGCTCTTCCCCTTGTTGCCATGACCACCACAAGGAAGAAATATCTTCCTTGTATGCTTTTCTTCTTCTTCCTCTTGATCCCTCTTCTTCGCTCGTGGATAGTAACTTCTGAAGGAGAGGCTTGTACTCAAGGAGTTGTCTTGAGGAGCTCGAAGTGGATACAAATAGAGACGAGGTTCGACAACGTTGCTACGATTGATGTCATTCTAGTTACAGTTCATCCGCAAGGTACACCTAGCGTAAATTTACTTTTCGTAAATAATTTAATTAGGCAATCATATTTGGCATGTTGTATCCTTGTATGTGTGTGGTGCATGTGATGTAATAATTTAGGACTTATTATTATTTTATTTTCCACTGCGCTTATTTACGAAATGTGTTTTAGTACACATCGCATCAGGCATATCCCAACTGTGGTATCAGAGCCTGATTGTGCTTCGACATGATCGCAAAATTATTTTACGATTCATAATTTGTGTTGTAATTAATTTTAGATTTTTTTTTGGAATTATTAAGATTTTTATATTTTTTGGAAAGTTTCCTAAATTATTAGAAAATTTTATTTTTGGAAAGTTTTTGATATAATTTCAGAAAATTAAATTTAGAAATATTCTATTAATTTTAAAATTATCATTTCTGAAATTTTATGAATTTTAATAAATATTCTATTTTTAAAAATTTTCCTAATTTGTTAGATAATACTAAATATGGAAAGATTCTGAAACTTTAAAAAAATCTTAATATGAGATATTCTAAATTAAATTTTAGAATTTATCTTTTTTGAAATTTTTAGATTTATTAAAATATTCTTTTTTTGGAAAGTTTTTTAAATTGTTAAAAAATACTAAATTTCGAAAGATTTTAAAAAATTATAAAAAAAATCCAGATTTTAGATATTCTAAATTAAATTATAGAATTAATATTTTTTGGAATTATTAGATTTTTAAAATATTCTATTTTTAGAAAGTTCCCTAAATTGTGAGGAAATACCAAATTTGAAAAGATTTGAAAAATTATAAAAAAAATCTAGATTTGAATTATTCTAAAATATTAATTATTTATTTTCTAAATGGTTAGGAAATTAATTTGAAAATTTATTTCCAAAATAATTAAAGATTATTGATTAATAGAAAGATTCTAGATAAGATATGCTAATTAAATTTGGAAATTGATTTCCTAGTTTGATTAAATAAATCTTTATTTATTAAAATCTGATTTATAACATATTTTTATTTATAAAATAGAATTATAACATATATAAATTTATACCATGAACATGACATACTGTATGTCATGTAGATGCATTAATTATAACATGATTAGATTTTACCATGCGCGTGATGTGATTAGATCTCACCATATGTATGATGTGTCATGCTATGTCATGCGTGTGATGTGTTATATCATCATTTATGCCATGCATGCGACGTGTCATGTCATCATTTATGTCATGTGTGTAATGTTATGTAGATAGAATTTTGTATGATGTAGATGAGACCTAAATCTCTTACTCAATATTAAAATCTACACCTTCCATTAATATGGTAAGAACCAGAGTTTAAGTTCTTGTTTGAGTTGTTGGCCAAAGTCAAACTTAACTTGAAATTAAACATGTTCAAACCATAGAGATGCAATCTCATAATTAACGGTTTGGTTTTAAACTTGAAGCGTTGATTTGTTGTGTCAAAGTCATGATCAATGTGGATAGAGGTGAAGTTGATTGATATGCATTTGATATATACTTGTTAATGTGTTAACAACCCAATATTTATGCGAAGATCAATTAGTTGCTAGCACAATGTGATAGTTGCATGTAAATGATATGCAATCAGTAAATATGTTATCTACCACTATAGCTAAGAATGACTTGTTAGCCAAAGTCAAGGTTATTCTTATCTATGATAGATATTAACCCACTTGGAGAAAATCTACCATCTCCTGAATTCAAAATAAGGGTATTTGAATTTGATAAATAAGCGAGCTTTTATATAAATTGTTTACATAAATAAAATCATGTCTCTTATACATTCTTGTTTTTGTATTTATAGGTTAATTATTTAATTATGACTTCTGTTAATCTACGTTCAATTTTGGACTTGAACAAACTGACTGGGTCGAGCTTCTTGGATTAGTTTTGAAATTTGAGAATTGTTCTCAAAGCTGAGAAGCTAGCTTATGTCCTTGTTCGACCTCTTCCCACCAGTCTTGATGCCGATGCAACTACAGATCAACTATCGGCCTTTTATAAACATAAAGATGTTTCTGTACTTGCTAGTTGCATCATGCTAGCCGCTATGAGCCCTAAATTACAATAATAGCATGAGCATTTGAATGCTTATGATATTGTCTATCATCTTTGTGAGCTATTTGATGAGCAAGCAAGATCCGAAAAGTTCGAGGTCTCCAAGCTTCTCTTTTGCTCAAAGATGTAGAAGAGTTCGTCTATAGTACAATACATATTAAAGATGAGCGACTACATAAACATTTAAAATCACTCGATTTTACGATAGATCATGAGTTAAGTATTGAATTAATTCTATATAGTTTACCAAAAAGTCATTCACAATTTATGATGAACTATCGGATGAACAATTTGGAATCGACCATCCCCGAGATGATAAATATGTTCTAGACTATGGAGACTTCTGTTAAGGGTGAATAGAAAATTATGATTTTAGTAGACTCCTTGAAGAAATGTTCTAAGAGGAAGCCAAAATATCAGGATAAAGGGAAGAGCAAAAAGGCTAAGATAGTAGAACTGGCACAAAAGGGCTCATGCCATCATTGTGGCAAGATGGACATTAGCGAAGAAACTGCAAGATCTATCTTGAGTTCGTGAAGAAGAATAATGCATCCGATGTCCCATCCTCTTCAGGTATTTCCATTATTTATTGTCATGCTATTTCCTTAGACACTTGGATATTAGATACTGGGTGTGGCTCGTATATATGTAATAATATACAAGGGCTAAGGAATAGCAGAAGACTCGTCAAGGGAGAAACAAGTCTGGGAGTTGGGAATGGAGAAAAGGTTGTCCCAGTCGCCATCGGAACATACTTGTTAAAACTTCCTAGTGGACTTGTCTTAGAACTAGATAATTATTATTTTGTTCTAACATTAATAAAGAACATTGTTTCTATTTCTTTCTTTAATAGAAAAGGTTTTCGTTTAACTTTTAGTAACAATTATTGTTATATAACCTTAAATGATATTCTTTATGGCACTGAAACTTTATGTAATGACATCTACGCGTTAGATATATCTAGTGACGTACTCAATATCAAAAAGAGCAATAAACATGCCCAAATAGATAATCAATTAACCTCTTACTCGTGGCATTGCCGCCTTGGCCATATAAGCAAGAAACGCATGCCCGAATTAAAAAAGATTGTAGTTCTTGAATCATTTGAATTAGATAATTTGATACATGTGATTCATGTTTAAAAGGCAAGATGACAAAGTTACCTTTTTTTCAAAAGGGTGAATGAGTTGATGAGTTACTTGGGCTCGTACATACCGATGTATGTGGACCAATGACAACTCATGAATTAGGAGATTATAGCTACTTCATTACTTTTATTGATGATCACTCTCATTATGGGTATGTGTATCTAATGAAACATAAGTCTGAAGCCTTTGAAAAGTTTAGAGAATTCAGAAGTGAAGTAGAGAAACAACTTGGTAAAAATATTAAGATACTTCGATCTGTTTGAGGTGGTGAATATTTAAGCCAAGAGTTTCTAGATTATCTAAGGGATAATGGTATATTGTCTCAATGGACTCCGTTTTATATGCCACAACATAATGATGTATCGGAAAGGCATAATCAAACCTTGTTGGACATGGTTAGATCAATGATGGATTGTGCAGATCTTCCCAAGACCTTTTGGGGTTATACACTCATGACAGTTGTTTACTTGCTAAACAGAGTCCCGATGAAGGCAATCTCAACTACTCCATATGAGGTATGGACTAGTAAGAAACCCCTCATATCTTATTTGAAGATATGAGGATGCCCTACTTATGTGAAGAGGACTATATCAGACAAGTTGGATGCTAAGTTTGATAAGTGTTTATTTATTGGATACCCTAAGGAAACTAAGGATTACCAATTCTATCACCCATTGGAATAAAAAGTATTTCTTTCAAGGCATGTTACCTTCCTAGAGAAAGAATTTCTCTTACAGGGAGCAAGTGAGAGTATGATTGAACTTAATGAGGTTCAAGGGACTCTAATAAATACTAATGAGATTCCTAGTCAAGAACCGCAATCGATTATAACACAACCACCTCGTAGATAAGGTAGGACACGCAATATTCCTGAGAGATATGGATCTCTTGTAAGAGAATCAAATGATATGTTACTCATTGAGGATGAGGAACCTACTGATGATAAAGAGGCTCTGAATAGTTCAGAAACAGACAAGTGGCTTACAACCATCAAGTCGGAAAGGGATTCCATGTACGAAAACCAAGTTTGGAACTTGGTGGACCCACCTGAAGGCCTTACGCCTATAGAGTGCAAATGAGTTTTCAAGAAGAAAATTGACATGGATAGTAATATTATTACCTACAAGGTAAGGTTGGTGGCAAAAGGTTATCGTCAAAGGCAAGACATTGACTATGATGAAACTTTCTCACCTGTGGCCATGCTTAAATCCATTCAGATACTCTTGGCCATATTAGCTCATCATGATTATGAGATATGAAAGATGGATGTGAAAATAGCTTTCCTTAATGGAAATCTACTCGAGGATGTGTATATGACACAACTCGAAGGCTTCACATCTATCAACAAGAATAAAGTATGCAAGCTTCAACGGTCCATTTATGGACTAAAGCAAGCATCCAGGAGTTGGAATATTTGTTTTGATGAGACGATAAAACAATTTGATTTCTCACAAAATTCAGACGAACCTTGTGTGTATCAAAAGGTGAGTAGGAGTGTAGCTGTAATCCTAATATTATATGTTGATGGCATATTGGTTATAGGAAACGATGTGTCAATTCTACAGTCAGTTAAAGATTGGTTGTCCAATACGTTCTCCATGAAAGACATGTGAGAAGCAACTTACATCCTCGAGATGAAAAATCTATAGAGATAGATCGAGAAGGTTGCTTGGTCTTTCACAGTCGACATATATAGACAGAGTCCTAAAATGTAGGGCTGGAAAAAATCTCGAAAATCCTGACCCTTCCCGAATCCCATCCCATTTTCGACCTGAAAATATCCCGACCTGACATTTTCCCGACCCGAAGGTTCGGGATTTTTCCCTTCCCGATCACTATGGGGAAAGGGATCGGGAATTTTTTTTTCTCCTGACGGGAATCCCGTCCCGACCCGATTATATTATAATATTATTTTTTATATTAAAAATATTATTTTAAATATATTTTTTATATTTTAATCATCTAACCATTATGTTTATTTTTTATGTGTTTCCCATTTTTCTCATACTTCATCATAATTTTGTTTCTAAATAATTTATTGGCAATATGTGAAAAAGATAGTCAGTTAGTTTATTTTAGCATATGAAAATTGATAAAATGATATAAAGAATAATTTTTGTGATCTTTTAGGTTGAATCCAAGCATTTCTAAGGACTAAGGTCACCATATCATCAATTCATTATTGATACAATGACTAACATGATAACTTTTATTTTTGAATTTTCTTGTATTAGGTATAAAGTATAAACTAAGTAGGAGTTTTAGTCTTTTTTGATTATTTTTAATATATTTATGATGTCCTAGGAAGATATTTTAGTTTTTAATGGTTATGTACCACGAAGTCGTTTTAGTTTATTTGTATTGTACTAAAAAATTATTTGAGTCTCCATAGATTTTCTTTAAAAAAATATTTTTCGGGATATTCTTATGGGTCCCTACCCGATCCCGAATATTCGGGATCCCGAACATTCGGGTCTCGACACTTTTCGGGTACAGGATCGGGAGAAAAAAAATCTCAATTCTTATCGAGATGGGTATTGGGTAACGGGGTTACGGGACAGGTCCCGACCCGATCCCACCCCTACTAAAATGATTTAGCATGTCTAAATCCAAGAAAGGTTTCATACCTATGAGGCATGAAATTCAACTTTCGAAGTCTATGTGCCCATGGATAGAAGACGAGAGAATTTGCATTGATAAGATACCTTATGCGTCAACAATAGGATCTATCATGTATGCTATGTTATGTACAAGACATGATATATCATAAGCTCTGAGTGTTATGAGTAGATACCATTTTGATCCATGAATGGATCATTGGGTGACTGTCAAGATGATCTTTAAGTGCTTAAGAAGAAGTAATGATATGTTCTTAGTTTATAGAGATGGTGATATGACCATACGTGGATATACAAATGCTAGTTTCCAGACGGACAAGGATGACTCCAAGTCTTAGCCTGGATTCATATTCATCTTAAATGGAGGTGTAGTTAGTTGGAAAAGTTCCAAGCAAGACACTGTTACAGATTCTACTTGTGAGGCGAAATACATTGCAGCTTCGGAAGTAATAAAGGAAGTGGTTTGGATCAAGAAGTTTGTTACTAAACTTGGAGTGTTTCCATCCATTATTAAAGCGTTACCTATTTACTGTGACAACACTGGAGCCATTGTGCAAGAAAAGGAACCAAGGTCTCATCAGCGATCAAAACATGTGCTTTGTCGTTATTATATGATCAGGGAGATCGTTAGTAGGAAAGAAATACAACTCCATAAAATTCCCAATAAAAGGAATCTAGCGGATCCTTTGACAAAGGCTCTACCATAAAGCAAGTTTAAGAGTCACGTCTGTACTTATGGTTTAAGACATCGTGACGGTTGGCTTTAGACATAGTGGGAGTGTTAGAATTTGAGGGATGTCCTAAGGAATCGCCTTACAATTTTTTTATTTATTTGATAAGTATAAATTCACTATTTGAGTGCATATTATATGTTTGATTACCTTAAACTCATTTACTGAATGCCCGTAATATAATTCATAGCATGAGAGAATTTGTGATTGGATCGCAACCAGTGATTATCGATACATGTGCAATTATAAATATATTGAAATTTCCCTAGTCGTCGAATTGATGCATTAGGACATCATCAATTATGTATGACTAGCACGGGTTATATATAAGATTGAAAAGAATTTAGATATCTCCGCAATGGTATGATACTATCCACTTTAGGCCTAAACCGTCATGGTTTTGCTCTTGGGATCTCCCCAAAAGGCCTCATGCCAATGGAGATATCATCCATCCTTTTAACCTCATGATTTTTTCCATGTGTTTTCAATTTGGGACTATGTTTGCAACCTTACAACCCTAACAATCCTGCCCTCAAACAAAGGACCACAGACTTCCCATGTCCGATCCTCGACCCACCAAGTCTTCCTGCCCCTCTGTCCACCCAACCTAATGGACTTCCTTATCTAGCTGTAACTAGGACTTCCTGCATGGTGTTTGGTCCTCTTGATCCAAAAATAGGAGCCCCCACTTTCTTTGTTAGAGGTCAATATTGTACTTACATGGCTCAATCATACCATAGCTCTTGTGCACAGTCAGCGGTTAAACCTTTTGGCAGTCCAAGCTCTGATACCAATTGTAGGATCAAAAAGAATTTAGATACACTACAACAAAAATCCTCATAGACATCGGTTTTCCACCGGTGTCTATTTCATTTTCGACCGATGTCTATGAAGCCGATGTTAAAAGTCTTCCATTTTAGACATCGGGTTAAAACCGGTGTAGTATCACTTAACGACACCGGTCTTCGAATCAGTTATTAACCGGTGTAGTATCACTTAACGACACCGTTTCATCAACGGTGTAAAACCGATGTAATATTGTATGTTAATAACACCAGTTTTGGCAGCGGTAAATGACCGATGTAATATTAGTTAATAACATCGGTTTTGCAGCGGTGGAAAACCGATGTAATATGTATATTTTTTAACAGCACAAATTTGATTTCCGAAACAATGAAAAATCGACAATAATAAAAAAAGCATAAATATTCACAAATTATACAAATATTCTTCATTCAACAATATCCATAAAATACACAAATATTCACAAATTATATAAATAATCTTCTTACAACAGTATCCATAAAATACTCAAACATTCTTTTTACATCAAAAGCTAGCTAATAGATATCAAAATCAAAGTAGAACATTCTTTTAACACATCAAGGTAGAACCACACTTCAAATGTAATCTAGCATGCATTCAACCGACTCGAACCGCACTTCATCAATTTCAACTCTAGAGTACTTGAGATTTGTAAATTGTAAAAACACATAAATAATATATTAGTAAACCAAGACCAAAGATCATAGTTGAAAATGCAATAAGAGCACCAGGTAACAAGATGACTAATTGGAATGCTTAAAAAGATAAACATTCATCAATTATCTCAACCACATCATATAGTGATAGATCTATGAATAACAAGTTCAAATCTAACCCTTGCATCCTTTTGGGAGGCAATCTAATTTGATAAACGAGCAAAAAGATGATTTACTCAAAATTAGTTTGCATTTGTAAAAAACAATATCACTTCTGATACTTTATTTTGTACATTTTATCAGTTAAAAGGAAAAAAATACACTTACCACATTGAACACAACAGGGGGCTCTTTACCTGGAGACAAATTCATGTTCAGAAACAGATACTGAGACAAATCAAATTAATAGATGTGTAAATATTAGTGGAACTGTTTCTTTCGTTTTCGGTTACCTGTTTCAAGATCATGACAAGGATGGGCAGCCACTGATCTCTTGGACAATGACGACAATATCCTTTCATTCAACTTTGGAACTGCAACGTTCTCCTGTTGTCCGCTCATATTTCTACATACATAACAACATAATAAGGAGTATTTGAGGAGATTGCAAGAGTTTATTGATAACAAAAGTCCAAGGTAACTCATGATTCATGAAAAAAATATATAGAGAGAAAACAAAAAACTAGCAATCTGGAAGTTTTGTGCCTTGGCATTATCAGAATGAAAGTTTAGTAATATGATAGCTGACGTCAAATAGAATTGCAAATCCAAAAGATGGCCATTTGTTCCCCTATTATGGAAGTTAATTAACAATTGAACTTGTATCCAACAAATTAAAGAATGAAAAATTACTGGACAAGTTGGAAAATATGTTATTGTTTTATTTTTATGCTCGCATAATCATTGTGGTACTAATGAACCGTATACAAATTATAGGGCACTAATTGGATAATCAACCAACTGCTTGCATTTAAAGCAATGTAGAAGGTTTCATCACTTAACAAGACCTCATAAAAACAAGTCCTTCATCAAGTTCACCAGCATTACTACAGCAGATCGATAATTCACTAATAGTTTAATGATTTTAATGCAAGTAAATGATTAAAATCAAGACTAAAAGAGATTAAAGCAGGAACCGGAACCGAGAGTGCGATGCTTTTACCTTGACGAAGGAATCGGAAGCGATGAGACAGAACCAACAATTGAGTTATTGGAGATGGATACCAGCCATTCCCTATGACCTTGATGACTGTTATCACCATCATGGACTTTCACTGCTACTTGAAGGGGTTGCAGTCCATCCCTGAAATCTTCACTGATCAAACCTTTGTAAACTCTACCAAATCCTCCAACACCCAAAACATGATCCTGCCTAAAATTCCCAACTTATTACTGAAAATGCCATACTAATTAACTCATGCCATACTAATTAATATCTATAACATGCCATACTAATTAACTCATGTATCTTGACATCTACATACTGAAAATGACTCCATATCATATCTATAAATGGGATGTCCCTTGCTGTCAGATTCTAATTGCTTTCTCTCATAATTCCTTGGTCGAATTACTTCTTCTTCAAGTAGTTTCCACCTTTCAGAAAACGGCAACTACACCACCCAGAAAAAGCAACATGAGATAACTCTTGACACACTTAGTATATACAGTGGAAATTCATGACACAGACATGTATTGAAATTGTAATCACTAGAAAAGAATAGGATTTGTTCTAGAATAGGATTTGAGCTGGTAGAGAAGGATAAAAATGAAAACTGTATGGCACGAGACTAGATGATAACTAAATAGGTCATAGGCTAGAACAGTAAGGTCATAGCAAAATATAGTAATACACAAAGTTACAGACATCTGGAGATGTTTTAAAATACATCTTTTACATAAATGTTTCAAAGGGAAGGAATGATAAAAGCAAATCTGGAGATAACAATTTTTTTCTTTCCAGACCACTGGCATCCATCAGATGGCTGATTCAGATGTCCAAATGGAACCATAGACTGAGTTTCGAATAGTAAATAATGGCTAATCAGTCACAAACAGCAATCCAAGCATTTATATTACAATTACAAGGGAAACTCGCAGAAACTCAAGCAAGCATAGTCCAACAAACTTAGGTCCTGACTTAAGCATCGGAATGTAGTAACAAGCCTAAATAGTCCATTCAGAACAGCAAGCCACAAAGCATAAGCTATATAAAACAATTGATAACTAAACCCTTTCAACTTCCATTCTCAAATACACTTACAGCTATTTGATTATTGTGTCCATGATAATGTGTCTATTTCAGGTTCTTGCATTTCTCCAGGGCCCTTGGGGCTACAGAAACAATCATAGTTTTGTTAGTCTTGAGGTTGCATGGAAAATGTGAGCAAAAGCAAGCAACTTAATTGTGGCACAATAAACTCAAACTTCATTTAAGGACACACTAAAACATGGAATGAAGGGATGCTTCTTTACATATCAGATCGAAAATCCAGAAAATGAAATGTGAAGGAAAGGATTTTACTGACCAAGTCCAATAGCATCTGAACCTTTCATGATCCTCAACCTCCTGCATGAGTTTGTGAACATCCTGAAATATTTCATTTAATTAGCAGAAAAGAATGTGAATGGAAGTTTCAGGGACAACAAATAATTCATGACCAGAAAGACAAATTGATTACATTACGTCCAAATAGAAATATACAGAATTAATGAAACAGAAAACACATGAACTATGAAAAGCAAATAAGGTTACTTACGCCCATGGCACATCACCGACAAGCATCCAGTCTCCATCCTTGTCTTCATAAGTAATGACATACTCGGAACCATTCAGGAGATCCATCAAATGATTCTCAGATAACTCCTCTCTGCCTGGTATTCCATGAGAATCACACCGACCTGAATTCGAATGGAAAGGAGTCAATCATATGCACCATATTAAGTTTCAGCGAAATTAATTTGATTTGGATAGACAGGCTTCCATCCATGATTTAATTTATTTTCTCATGGGAAAAAATTGAATTAAGGTTTTGATATTTGTTAAAATGAGTATTGTTGCAAATAATGGCATAAAGAAACATATATCTGAACAAAAAACATTCTTCGTTATTTTCTATTTCATTTAAAAAAAACAAATAATAAGGAATAATTAAATCTCACCAATTGTGAAGCCGCTGAACATTTTCTCAAGTGCTGATGAAAGTTCCTTATAGTTTTTGTATATTTTGAGATCAACTTTCCTCAGATAAGGAGCTCCATCCATGCTAACCTTCACATAAAGACACCCTTGCCCTTGTATTCCATCAGCATCATCTTTAACCTTAGATGGATTTGTAATCATAGTATTCTTCCGATAACTACGGATTGGTGGCCAACCAACCACCTGTGCTCTGCCATATGCATGCCCGTTACATGTTCAATGTTCTAACTTCTTTCAGCATAACAGAAACAAACTAAAAATCCCATCTACATAATTAATTACATCTGTATCGTACATGATCAATTAAGTAGAAGATAATTTGGCAGTAGGTCTATGGAAAAATTATGCATCTCATGTCTGTTCCAAAGTGTTATGGTTTACAATTGAACATAAAGTAATTGATTAAATTACTTTATGATTTCAGTATCAAAACACTCGAGTCTAGAAACCCAGAAGTAGACAAAACTTGAATACATATGTTAACATCCAAGGGAAGATCTTAGTCTCTCAAAAGCATACATAATATTTTACATAAAGTAATTGATTAAATTCCTTTCTTAGTAATGTCATTTCATGGATACAAAGATCCTGGCGCCGAGAAAAAAATTGATTCTTCCTATTAAATGAATGGCAGAGTTTATACCATTGCAAACCCTTGTTGAACCACAAACCACCAAACGGATGTCACCCAGATTCTACGTTTGTGCACCCAAAAAGGACTCTATTTTCACCGAACGTAAGGAAGAAGGGGAAAAAACAGCGAAGAGCAAACAAGAAAAAGAAAAAATCAGTGAAACGGCGAGGGAAATTATAACAAATTCGATTAAAAGATCCAAGCTATGCCAAAAGGGGGGAAAAAAGAAACAAAAAACATAAACCAGAACGCATGAAGATTTATGAATCTATGAAAGAAAAATCTAGGATCATTTTTATCACACTTACTTCGCTGCAGGAGCTACCGGACTATCATTCCCAACAGAACCACAGCCCTTCGGGGTGACCTTCCGCTCCTGCCCAGCCGCTTTCACCGCTAGGTCCTTCCCCACATTCCCTTGCCCAGAAAGCTGCCCTGCACTGCCACCGGACGCAACCTCCCCTCTCCCCGAAAACAAGCCGCCACCTTTTACCGAGTTCACTTCAGATCCGCCACCTTCGGCGGCAAATCCCCACGTCCCGCCCCCATCGTTGGCGTCGGAGAACCCCCTCTTGGCACCGGAGACGAAGCTCTTGGGGAGCAAATCCAGGGTGAGCCCGATCTTCTCCACGCGGTGGGGCGACTCCGACCCAGGCAGCCCCAACCTGAGTTCCGTGGCCTTGAGGTTCAGAACCCCTCCCTCGACTCCGCCGGCAGAGGAGTTCCGCTCCGACAGACCTATGTAATCATGCTCCATCGTCGACGACATCAACCTCTGCATAGAGAATAGGAGATCATCAAACTGCTGAAGATTCAAAGGTAGTCGAACAAACAATCGCAAAGGGCAGAGGAGTAAAAACAAAAAAAAACGAAGACACCTTTGCGTCTGGTTTTGCTGATCGTTAGCAGCTTCCTCTTCCTCCTACATTAGACACTTTGGGCTTATCGTTAGCCCTTATCCGTCGGAGAGGGAGGCGACGACGATCGACAAGAGATCAAGGGACGACGCCTTCTCGGAACCTATCTGCATCTTGGCGGATCGAGCGGTGAAACGGAAGCACAGATCTCCGATCTCTGTTTCTGTCTGCTTTGAATTGGGAGAATAAAGGAGGTCGAGATTGGGTCGGCTATGGGAGGGGAGGAGAAGATAGAGGCGGAGAAGGTGAGTCGCCCGAAGACGGCTCTCTCTCTCTCTGCCTCCCGTGGACGACATCATATAGGGTTAGGTTAGAGGGAAGAGTTGAAAATTTTAGCTAAGTATTGGTGGGAAAATTATCATAGACATCAGATTTTAAAAATCGGTGTCTATTAACGAAAAAACGGATGCTTATAGACATCGCCTAAAAAACCGATGTCTATGAGCGAAAATCTGCGCTCATAGACACCGGTTTTTGGAAAAACCGGTGTAAAATACTCAAAGACATCGGTTTTTGCTTAAAACCGTTGTTGTTCCACTGATGTCTATGAGAGATTTTGTTGTAGTGATATCTCCACAATGGTATAATATTTTCCACTTTGGGCCTAAGTCCTCATGATTTTGCTCTTGGACTCTCCTAAAAATACCTTATGCCAATGAAGATATCATCCATCCTTTTAGCCCCATGATCTTTTCCATGTGTTTTCAATGTGAGACTATGTTTGCAACCTTGCAACCCCAACATTATACTCCTTAGTTCGGCCAAGCAGCTGTTTTCTCACTGGCTAGAGACATTGGGATGTCGACAGTTAAACGTGGATGTTGGTTATGGTAACTAGTTCATTGGAGCGACTCGCTGTAAGACTTTATATAGTTCTTTACATATATATAGATATGTCTATGAAGTTCTTACTGCAGTACGAGTACAAATTTCTTTCGACTTGAGGTATACAAGTCATCTTGGTCATGGAGACTTATAGTTTGACATCTTAAGCAAGCATCTCATTAAGGTGTAAACCCGGGATGATTGGGTATAAGTTGAAGTGCCCAAAGGTATTTGGATAGCCCACAGAGGATTCATCGCTCCTTCCGAGGAGACGTATACTCTATGGCCACTTGTTAGGATTATCACTCTTGGCAAAAGCATCACATGTTAAGAGTGCGAGACTCTTGTACACATGTACGAGTAATTTGAATCCGTAGAATGAGAAAGTATTACTTGGGCTAGGTGTGACGTAGTCAGCCTAGTGGGAACAAGACACATAGACCATGTCCTGAATCGAGTGGGTATAAGATGAGTGAAAGGAAAGAGGCACGACTCACTGTAGCTGTAGAAGGGTTTAGAATTAATTCTAAGATCAATTATGATTTTCCTACTAATTAGGGATCATGATGTACTACTAGGTGTCACTCATGATCATTCTATAATTAAGCAGTTAATTATGGATGGCCAAGATAAACTGGAAACCTATTGAGTCACACGCACTGACGAGTCTTTAGAAGACATAAAATAAGTTAAAGAATAGGATTCTTAGATCAAGAGATAAATCTTTGGTTGGACCATACATAAGACAAATATGAAAATAATTGTCGCAATGGAAGCGCGGATGAGCCACATCTTTTATGGAAGAGTTGGACCATATTTGGTTTAATTATGAATTAGTCATGAACCAACTTGGCTTAGTTGTGAACCAAACCAAGGGGTTAATAAGCTAATTTTTGGTTAAGGGATAATGAGTTGGATTTGGGCTTTCTAATCCAACTTATTAATAAGGGCTATATATTGATATGGTTGAGAAAAAATCATACACATGAGATCATTAATTGACTTGTAAGATTTTTGGAAAATGTTAACCTAATTTCTCTTCTCCTCTCTCTCTCTCCCCTCTCTATTTGCTGCCGCCAACAAGGGGAAGCCCTTCCCCTTGTTGCGATGACCACCACAAGGAATCTCTTCCTTGTGTGCTTCTCTTCCTCCTCTTGATCCCTCTTCTTCACTCGTGACTAGTAACTTCCAAAGGAGAGGGTTGTACTCAATGAGTTATCTTGAGGAGCTCGGCATTGATACAAATAGAGGCGAGGTTTGACAACGTTGTTACGGTGATGCCCATCTCGTTACAGGTCATCCGCAAGGTACACCTAGCGTAAATTTAATTTTCATAAAAAATTATATTATGCGATCATGTTTGGAATGTTATATCCTTGTATGCGTGTGGTTCATGTGATGTAATAATTTAGAAATTATTATTATTTTATTTTCCGCTGTGTATATTTACGAAACGTGTTTTAGCACATACTACATCGGGCATATCCCAACAGTGGTATCAGAGCCTAAACGTGCTTCAAGATGATCATAAAATTATTTTACGATTCATAATTTGTGTTTTAATTAATTTTATAATTTTTCTGGAATTATTAAAAAAAATTTATTTTTGGAAAGTTTCCTAAATTGTTAGGAAATTCTATTTTTGGAAAGTTTTGATATAATTTTGAAAAATTAAATTTAGAAATATTCTATTAATTTTGAAATTATCATTTATGACATTTTCTAAAATTTTCTAAAATTTTAAGAAATATTTTATTTTTGAAAAATTTTCTAATTTGTTAGGTAATACTAAATATGAAAAGATTCTGAAATTTTAAAAAAAAACCTGATGTGAAATCTTTTAAATTAAATTATAGAATTAATCTTTTCTAAAATTTTCAAATTTATTAAAATATTTTATTTTTAGAAAGTTTCTTAAATTGTTATAAAATATCAAATTTGGAAAGATTAAAAAGTCATAAAAAATCTAAATTTCAGATATTCTAAATTAAATTATAAAATTAATATTTTCTAGAATTTTTGGATTTTTAAAAATATTCTATTTTTGGACAGTTTTCTAAATTGTGAGGAAATACCAAATTTAGAAAGATTTGAAAAATCACAAAAACCATATCTGAATTATTCTGTAATAAATTAAAAAATATTAATTATTTATTTTTCAAAATGGTTAGAAAATTAATTTGGAAATTTGTTTCTAAAATAATTGATTCTAGATGAGATATGTTAATTATATTTGGAAATTAGTTTCCTAATTTGATTAGTTAAATGTTGATTTATTAAAATCAGATTTATAACATATCCACAACAGAATTATAACATATATAAATTTATGTCTTGAACATACCATATTGTATATCATGTAGATGTATTAATTATGACATGATTAGATTTTTCCATTTATGTGATGTGATTAGATTTTACTATATGTATGATGTGTCATGTAACGACCCAATTTACCTCATTAGGAGTCCTAAAAGTGCTTTAAAATATTTAGAAATACTTTAGAAAAATTCTAGAGATTTTTAGAGTATTTTATGGAATTTTTGGAGGCCGTTTGGTATTTTTACCAAAAGAAAGAAGTTGTGACAAAAATATGTCCAAGCCGAGGCTCGAACCGGCAACCCCTGACCCGAGCAAAACCCTACTAACCAACTAGGCTAGCAATTGTTACTTAATCAAATAAAGGGAGAATTTTATTTAATGAGTAGAAGTTAATAACAAGAATTAATGGGCAGAAAATGATTGCAGCCGAGTTTCGAACTTGCGAGCCACACCTTACGCAGAACGCAGCCAACCAACTCTTCCGTAAGTATTTCATGAAAAGGTAGGGTGCGAAATATTCTTAAGCAACGGTTAGTAATAAAAATAATCCTAGGTTATAATAAGAGGTTAAGATAAGAGAGGAAATTATTTCTCTCGATCCCTCTCCCCTTCTCTCGAGTTCGACGGCGCGGCTCTTCTCGGCGAAGACGAAGCGAGCAGCCCAGCGTCTTCGATGGCCGGCGAGGACCTTTCCCGTGAGATCTTCACACTCTCGAGACCCCTTTATCGAGGAGAAGGTGTAGACACAAGAGATCACTGAGATCCTCACCTCTCCGAAACCCTAGAAGCTTCTTGGTCGGCTGTGAGTTCAAGAACGCAAGGTAAGTCGCTTACTCACCTGCGGTAAGGGTAGCTCTCGAATTCACTCTTTGATTTTGGTAAAGTTTGTATCTTTGGAATTTTCTGCCGTGGTTCTGAATAAGGGAACGGATTATGGTTTTGGGATGTAGTTTTTTTGAAGCATGCTCGGATCAAGGTGGAGTTGTGATTATAGTCTTTGAATTTTGTTGCTCCATTAAGGCATAAGCTGTGAATGAGTTCTATATAGGTTTGATTATAAAGGTTCAAGTCGTGAATCATCTTTGTAGAGGTTTATGTTTTAAGTTTTCAGCAAGCCTAATTTGGTTGGTCTTGTGTTAAGTAATGAAGATGATCATCCTCTGGAAGCTTATTGCTAGCTGTTAGTCTCTAGTTTATTTTCTGTCCGTTTGGGTTTACTTCAGGTTGATCTGATAAACATGTACAGCCAGAACTTCTTTTATGTTTCCTTGCTGTGGCATTAAGGTTCAGGTTTAGTATAGAGCATTTAAATTCAGATTTGGATTTTCATTCTGCAGGTTTAGATTCCGGTTTGAACAACCCTTACTACTTGTTCAAAATTCAGATTTAGGTTTCCAATCTGTAGATTTAGTTTTCAGTTTGAGCTTATGGTTTAGTAAATCAGTTTAGATCATGGTGTAACATGTGTAAAGATCTCTATCGCTCTATAAAAGTATAAGCTTTACATGAGTATCAAGCTTTAACAGATTTTTAGTGTTGAATAGCTATGTATAGCATTTTGTTTCTCTGGTTGCTTGTGACCTTAAATAGATTTAGTTTTGAGACGAAGTATAGAGCAAGAACAGATTAGAAGACCACAGTATTACCTCAAACATTGTAGTTAGATTTCTCTTGTTAAAGCATGCTGTTCGGAATTTAATGTTGGGATGGTTGAGACAGAATTGAAGTGATTAAAGGGCTTGCTATTGTGATTTATTCATAGGGATGGGAATTTTGCGATGTCTTAGAAATTGTTATTCCATAGTTATCTAATGTTATTTGAATTTTTAATAAACTGTTAAGTGATACCATGAGAATAATCTGTATGAAGTCTTCTCTGAATCTTTCAATTGATGTGGGTATGAGATATGAAAGTTCATATTAATTGTAGGTCTTTAGCTGATTTGCAATTAACCGGACATGAACAGCCTAGTCTTAGGAGAATTCAGTCGAAAGTTGTTTAGCTTGAATGTAGCATCTAGATTTGTATTAGGTAGAGCAGATTTTATTAAGAACATTCAAGTGCAGATTCGTTAGGCTCATAGTGCAGTTTTGATTAGCATAGTATGCAGTTTTCTGTTAATTTAATATGCAGAATTAAGCCTAAGTTGGTATGCAGATTTTTATTTAGTAGTATAGTAGTATAGTGCAGAATTTGTGTTTACAGCAAGCATGAACGACTCTATTTAGAGCTTAGAACAACCTTTCTTTCTTTGTATTTCTGCCGGCCTGAACAGCTTTACTTGAAGCTTAGAACAACCCTTTCAATTTGCAGGATAAGCAAGTGCAAATTCAGTTTCGAGTTAGTTTTCTTTGTTGCTGTACAAAACCCGAACTGCCTTTTATTCCAAGTATATATATATATATAGTTAGATTTATCTTTAAGTTTTTAGTTTCCCTTGGTTCTGTTATTAGGCAATGAACATAGAATGACTTGGATCAAGTATCAGTTTATTAGGCTAATTGGAGGTTGATCCGGCAGTGATTTTAGTTTATTTTATGATGAAGTAGATAGTGTAATCTCTTTAGTGCAGAAGCGTGGATGAAGAGTGAAGATGAGCATATGTAATATGTTGTTTTGATGAGTATCATGTATTAAACTAAAGACGATTTGAATTGAGGTAATGAATTTAACAGGTGAGAATTATGTGAGTAATTTAGATATGCAAGTAGTAAGTTCAGAGTAGAAGTTTAGTTTAGATATTAGAAGATAAATTAAAGGGATTTATATGTTGATCAATATAGATTTTATACTGAGGATTCCTTTCTGACCATAAGTTTAATGGCATAATTGATGTTCAGAATTAAAGTATTTGGATGTGGCAATATCAAGGATTCCATTTGGTCTCAGCCGGTTATTAGAATATGAAATTCTAGGTTTATAATTGCCATGTGAGAATTTTAGTGCAGATTTTTATTAAGCATTAGTGTGCAGATTTTTAGTTAACATTGAAATGCAGATTTCTGTTGCAATGCAGTACAGAATTTTGTTAAGCATTGTAGTGTAGGTTTGTTTTAAGTATTTAGTTTCTTTAGTAGTGCAGATTTGCTAATAGATAGTTTATGGATAGCATTATAGAACAAGGCTTTAGATTTCCCTTAAATATGCGTGATTGTGTGTTACCTAGTTAATTTCACTTATAGATGCATATGGAAAAAAAAAAATACCCTAATAGTATTTTGGGTTTAAGAAAAGTGTAAGAAAGATAAAGAAAAGAAAGAAAAAGACCAAGGTCTTAAATTGATCCTAAATTCCAGAAGTTTAGGATTAAAAGTACACTAAGTGTTTGAATAAATGCCAAGGCATTTTGTTATAAGAGAATTTAAGAATAACAAGTATAAGGAAGTTATAGTTAAAAAGAAAATAAGTATTTTACTTTTTAATGGCATGTACCGGACACAAGGTCCATTGGGTGGGCTCCTAGATCGCCCCTAGGCACAAGATCGCCTAGAAGTACCTTAGTAGTTTCGGGATTAGCTACCTCGACTCATATTAAGGATGTGCGCAAATTGGTACAATGCCGAGCCCAAGAGAAGTTGATTATTATTTTAAAGTAATAAAGTATAAGTTTTGAAACAAATGAAACAAGCATCATTTATGCTTAGAATCAGTAAGTTTAGTTCTTTTGAATTCTAGCATGCAGTATTAGTTTTGTTTGTTTCTTGATTTGATATTTAGCATGATTAGCTTTATCTACTAGCATGCAGTTTTATCCTTGTATAGCATGATTAGCTATTGGAATTACATGAGTAGTTTCCTTAGCTTTTCTTTGCTATTAGTTTGACATGAGTAGTTATGTTTATGCTTTATTTTCTTTTAGAGCATATAGTTTCTAGTTCTTTCTGTATACATGCATATTCGTGTTTTTGTGAGTTAGATAGCGCTTACTAAGAAAATTTTGCTTATAGATTGCACTTCCTCTTACTGCAGTTATAGGAAAGGAAAAGATATGGGAAGAAAGGCGACAAGGAGGTGTTCGAAGGATGTGTGATGCCAGGACTATGAAAGCCTTGGGACTAAGAAAGAAGTTTTCTTTTAGTTTCTATTGTCTTTTGCTATGTTAGAAGTATTTGAGATAGTACATGATATTTTGATGTGATTAGGACATAGTAGATGAATTGTGATATGATGTGATGAGTTGTGGTATTATTTTCTTTATTTTGGATTTATTATACTGCGTGGTTGATTGATATGTGTTCCAACCGCTTGTGGCTGAGTATATATTGCATGTATTGTTGAATATGGTCACCGGTACAGGGGAGATTTTGTCGAAATTTTTCGATAGGGTTTCCATGTGATTTTTAATCATACCGGTTAAGTAGAGTTAGTAGTTAAGTAACGGTCATCCTTAGAGAGTAGTAGTAGTAAGAAGGGTGGTCGTTACATGTCATGCTATGTCATGCGTGTGATGTGTCATGTCATCATTTATTCCATGTGTGCAATGTGCCATGTTATCATTTATGTCATGCGTGTAATGTTGTGTAGATAGAATTTTGCATGATGTAGATGAGACCTAAATCCCTTAATATTAAAACCTACACTTTCCATTCATATGGTAAGAACCAGAGTTTAAGTTCTTATTTGAGTTGTTGGCCAAAGTCAAGCTCAACTTGAAATTAAACATGTTCAAACCATAGAGGTGCAATCTCATGATTAACGGGTTGGTTTTAAACTTGAAGCGTTGATTTGTTGTGCCAATGCCATGATCAATGTGGATAGAGGTGAAGTTGGGTGATGTGCATTTGATGTATATTTGTTAATGTGTTAACAACCCAATATTTATGCGAAGATCAATTAGTTGTTAGCATAATGTGATAGTTGCATATAAGTAATATGCAATCGGTAAATATGTTATTTATTGCTATAGCTAAGAATAGTTTGTTGGCCAAAGTCAAAGTTATTCTTATCTATGGTGGATATCAACCCACTTGGAGAAAACCAACCATCTCCCAAATTCAAAATAAGGGTATTTGAATTTGATAAATAAGCGAGATTTTATGTAAATTGTTTACATAAATAAAATCATGTCTCTTATACATTCTTATTTTTGTATTTCTAGGTTAATTATTTATTTATGACTACTATTAATCTGCGTTCAATTTTGGACTCGAACAGACTGACTAGGCTGAACTTCTTGGACTGGGCTCGAAATTTGAGAACTGTTCTCAAAGCTATGAAGCTAGCTTATGTCCTTGATCAGCCTCTTCCCACCAGTCTTGATGTTGATGTAATTGCGAACCAACTGTTGGCCCTTCAGAAACATAAGGATGATTCTGTACTTGCTAGTTGCATCATGCTAGCCGCTATGACTTTTGAATTATAGAAACAACATGAGCATTTGGATGCTTATGATATTGTCTATCATCTTCATGAGCTATTTGATGAGTAAGCTAGATCCGAAAGGTTCGAGATCTCCAAGATTCTCTTTTGCTCAAAGATGCAGAAGGGTTCGTCTATAGTACAATATGTATTAAAGATGAATGGCTACATAGAGCATTTAACATCACTCAATTTTACAATGGATCATGAGTTAAGTATTGACTTAATTCTACATAGTTTACCGAAAAATCATTCACAATTTGTGATGAACTATCAGATGAACAATTTGGAATCAACCATCGTCGAGATGATAAATATGCTCAAGACTGTGGAGCCTTCTGTTAAGGGTGAACAAAAAACTGTAATGTTAGGACATTGCTGAAGAAACTGCAAGATCTATCTTAACTCTGTAAAGGAGAATAAGGCATATGATACCCCATCCTCTTCAGGTATTTTAGATATTGATTGTCATGCTATTTCCTCATACACTTGGATATTGGATATTGAGTGTGACTCACATATATGTAATGACATACAAGGGCTAAGAAATAGTAGAAGACTCATCAAGGGAGAAACAAGTTAGCGAGTTGGGAATGGAGCAAAGGTTGCTATAGTCGCCATCGAAACATACTTGTTAAAGATTCCTAGTGAACTTGTCTTAGAACTAGATAATTCTTATTTTGTTCCAGCATTAATAAAGAAGATTATTTTCTATTTCTTGCTCAAATAGAAAAGGTTTCTATTTAACTTTATTAACAATTATTGTTATATAACCCTAAATGACATTCTTTATGACACTAGAACTTTATGCAATGACATTTACGCGTTAGATATATCTAGTGATGTACTCAATATCGACAAGAGCAATAAACGTGCTAAAATAGATAATCAATTAACCTTTTACTCGTTGCATTGTCTCCTTGGCCATATAAGCAAGAAACACATGTCCGAATTGCAAAAGATTATAATTCTCGAATCATTTGAATTAGATACATGTGATTCATGTTTAAAAGGTAAGATGACAAAGTTACCTTTTTCTCGAAAGGGTGAACGAATTGATGAGTTACTTAGGCTTGTACATACCGATGTATGTAGACCAATGACAACTCATGCATTAGGAGGTTATAGCTACATCGTTACTTTTATTGATGATCACTCTCGTTATGAGTATGTGCATCTAATGAAACACAAGTCTGAAGCTTTTGAAAGGTTTAGAGAATTCAGAAGTGAAGTAAAGAAACAACTTGGTAAAACTATTAAGCTACTTCGATCCGACAGAAGTGGTGAATATTTAAGCCAAGAGTTTCTAGATTATCTAAAGGATAATGGTATATTATCTTAATGGACTCCACCTTATACGCCATAATATATGGTGTATCTGAAAGGCGTAATCGAACCTTGTTAGACATGGTTAGATCAATGATGGATCATGTAGATCTTCCCAAGACCTTTTGGGGTTATGCACTCATGACAGCTATTTACTTGCTAAACAGAGTCCTGACGAAGACAATCTCAACTAATCCATATGAGGTATGGACTAGTAAGAAACCCCTCATATCTTATTTGAAGATATGGGGGTGTCTTGCTTATGTGAAGAGGACTATATCAGATAAGTTGAACGCTAAGTTTGATAAGTGTTTATTTATTGGATATCCTAAGGAAACTAAGGGTTACCAATTCTATCACCCCTTGGAACAAAAAGTGTTTGTTTCAAGGTATGCTACCTTCCTAGAGAAAGAATTTCTCTTACAGGAAGTAAGTGAGAGTATGGTTGAACTTGATGAAGTTCAAAAGACTCTAATAAACACTAATGAGATGCCTATTCAAGAAGCACAACCGATTATAACACAACCTCCTCATAGATCAGGCAGGACACGTAATATTCCTAAGAAATATGGATCTCTTGTAAGATAATCGAATGATGTGTTACTCATTGAGGATGATAAACCTACTGATTATGAAGAGAATCTGAATAATTCAGAAAAGGACAAGTGACTTACAACCATAAAGTCAAAAATGGATTTCATGTACGAAAATCAAGTTTGGAACTTGGTGGATCCACCTGAAGGCATTACGCCTATAGGGTGCAAATGAGGTTTCAAGAAGAAAACCAACATGGATGGTAATATTATTACCTATAAGGCAAGGTTGGTGGCGAAAGACTATCGCTAAAGGCAAGTTATTGACTATGACGAAACATTCTCACCTGTGATCATGCTTAAATCCATTCGGATACTCCTGGCCATATCAGCTCATCATGATTATGAGATATGGTAGATGTATATGAAAACAACTTTCCTTAATGGAAATCTGCTCGAGGATGTGTATATGACATTGTTGATTGATACTCGGAATATCGTACTGGTTCCCCTGTACAAAAATTTTGTACAAGTCCTGAACCATTCCTAACAACCTATTGTGTTCTTTAGAAATTAAATTAGGAATTACAAGCGGAACTTAACATTATTGATTCCAAATTTAACTTATCTATTCTTAGAGATTTAGACTTGGATCGCAAACGATGCTTAACATTATTAATCCAAGTCCACCTATGTTACAAAGTTGATTAAATATTTATTTCTAAAATTGGCTTCCAGGTTAAACATGGCGAGACACTAGGCCTTCTTGGTTATAGGATCATCCACCACTTCCTTGACAAAGCCTTTTAAAGAAATTCAATATTCAATCTCCTTATAGTAACCCTAGGTTTAACCAATAAGAGTAATCAAATCACAAGATTGAAAAAGAAAGGAAAAGAACATAAACTTGAATCACAAATTTGAAACCTAGAATCATATTCCTCTTGTGTTTGGTATTTCAAAATATATACAAAGAAAATTAGTATGTACAGAATAGAATTACTAGTTATACCTTTCTTTGTAAGCAACAACCTCTTGATCTTCTATCGTATTCCTCTTCTTATCTTGGACGTCGTATGTGCGACGATCTACTGAGACGAGAACCGCCCAAGCTTCCTTCTTCTCCAACAAGTTTCAGCCACCACAAGATCTCCAAGAAAAGATGAGGTTCGACCACCACCACCAAGCTCCAAGGGATGCTAGAAACAAAGCCTCCTATCTCTCCTTCTTCCTCTAACAATATCCAACCACCAACAAAAACTCCTTGAGATGAAGATGCCACTGGCCAAGGAAGAAGAATAGGAGATGGAGAGGAAGAGAGGGGTCGACCAACAACCAATAGAAGAGATATTGTTTTTAGGTGAGGCACCTTTACCCTCTCTTTTATATTCCTTGGTCTTGGCAAATAAGGAAAGTTTTATTAAAAATTTCTTATTCTCTTTGCCAATAAAAGGAAAGTTTAATAAAATTTCCCTTTCAAACTTTATATGGCTGGCCACCTTAATCCCTCCAAACAAGGAAAGTTTTAAACATAAAATTAAAACTTCCTAATTTGTTTCCAGAAATTGTTAAATAAAAATTTCTCTTTAAAAAATTCCCTTCATGGTTGGTCATAAAAGGAAACTTTTATAAATTTAAATCTCTTTATTAAAACATGTGGATGATTTACAAAAGGAAAGTTTTCTCTAAAATTAAAATCCCTCATTTCAATCTAGAAATAAGGAAAGATATCAAATCTTTCCTTAATCTTTTGTAGAAACTATAAAAGGAAAGATTTAATTTTAAAACTCTCTTTTAAATCATGAGGATGGTTACAAAAAAGGAAAGTTTTATAAAAATTAAAATATTCCTTTTAACTACAAATAAGGAAAGATATCAAACCTTTCACTTAATCTTTTGTAGAAAGCTATAAAAGGAAAGATTTAAATTTTAAACTCTCTTTTAAAACCATGGCTTCCACATAAGAAAGATTTAAAAAATAAAATCCTTTTTAATTTAATGTGGCCGGTCACACCAAGCTTGGGTTCAAGCTAGGGTCAGCCACCTAATGAAACCAACTCACCTTGGTTTGGCCGACCCTAGCTTGGGCTCCAAGCTTGGCTTGGCCGACCACCTTAAGGTGGGTAAGAAGGTGGATATGAGTGGGTATAATACTTTATAAATAAGAGACTACGATAGGGACCGAGAGGAGGAATTGGTTTAGGTCTTTCGATGAAATTAGGCTTCCCATGTTCGCCCCAAACACCCAACTTAATTTCATCAATAATAATTCATACCACTAAAGAATTATTATTGAACTACCGCACTAATCCAAAATTATATTTTGGGCCCCTTCTTATCAAGAGTGTGTTAATCTCTCTGTGTTTAAGATATTGAATATCCACTAATTAAATGAGTTACTAACAACTCACTTAATTAATATCTAGCTTCAAGAGTAGTACCACTCAACCTTATCGTCATGTCGGACTAAGTCCACCTGCAGGGTTTACATGACAATCCTTATGAGCTCCTCTTGGGGACATCATCAACCTAGATTACTAGGACACAGTTTCCTTTTATAATCAACAACACACACTATAAATAATATCATTTCCCAACTTATCGGGCCTATTGATTTATTGAACTAAATCACACCCTTTAATAAGTCAAAGAAATAAATACTAGATATATGTGCTTGTTATTATATCAGGATTAAGAGCACACACTTCCATAATAACAAAGATCTTGTTCTTTTATGTAGTCAGTATAAAAAGAACTTATCTTAAACGGTCCTGCTTAATACACTCAGAGTGTACTAGTATAATTTTATAGTTAAGATAAACTAATACCAAATTACACTACGACTATTCCAATGATTTATTATTTTCCATTTTAGTCGTGAGCTACTATTTATAATTTATAAGGAATTGATAACATGATATTATGTGTGTGACACCACACACTATGTTATCTACAATATAAATTAATTGAACAACTATACTTAGCATATAAATGTAGACATTTGACCAATGTGATTTTCAAAAATAAATGTTTACAAAAAGCTAGTTTTTTAGTATACACTCTAATAGAAATTTCCCAAAGGCTTCACATCTATCAACAAGAATAAAGTATGCAAGCTTCAACGGTTCATTTATGGACTAAAGCAAGCATCCAGGAGTTAGAATATCCGTTTTGATGAAGCAATCAAATAGTTTGATTTCTCACAAAATCCAGATGAACCTTGTGTGTATCAAAAAGTTAGTGAAAGTATAGTCGTATTCCTAATATTATATGTTGATGACATATTACTTATAGGAAATGATGTGCTAGTTCTACAGTCAGGTAAAGTTTGGTTGTCCAATACGTTCTCCATGAAAGACATGGGAGAAGCAACTTACATCCTCGGGATGAAAATCTATAGAGAGAAATCGAAAAGGTTGCTTGGTCTTTCATAGTCGACATATATAGACAGAGTGCTAAAATGGTTTAGCATGTCTGAATCCAAGAAAGGTTTCATACCTATGAGGCATGGAATTCAACTTTCGAAGTCTATGTTCCCACACACAGAAGACGAGAGGATTTGCATGGATAAGATACCTTATGTGTTTGTAATATGATCTATCATATATGCTATGTTATGTACAATACCCGATGTATCTTATGCTCTGAGTGTTACAAACAGATACCAGTCTGATCCAGGAATGGATCATTGTGTGGCTGTCAAGATGATCCTTAAGTACTTAAGAATAACTAAGGATATGTTCTTAGTTTATGAAGATGGTGATATGATCATAAGCGGATATATAGATGTTAGTTCCCAGACGGACAAGGATGACTCCAAGTCCCAGTTTGGATTCATATTCATATTAAATGGAGACGCAGTTAGTTGAAAAAGTTTCATGTAAGACACTGTTTCAGATTCTACCTGTGAGGCGGAATACATTACAGCTTTGGAAGCAACAAAGGAAGTAGTTTGGATCAAGAAGTTCGTTACTAAACTTGGAGTGGTTCCTGTTGGTGTGGTTTTACACTAACGATCTAACCCAGGGTTTGATGAATGACAAACAAGTTAAGTTAGGTTCTATATATTGTAATCTAACCACTTGATTAAGTGTGCAGGAAATCCAGCTAGGTCGACAGACTGATTGGATAGCTGGTATGAAATCCAACAAGGTCGATAGGCCGACTAGATAGTTGGTATGAAGTCTAGCTAGGTCAGTGGACCGACCGGATAGCTGGCACGAAGACCAACTAGGTCAACCGGATAGCTAGCACGAAGTCCAGACAGGTCGACAGGTTGACCGAATGTCTAGCAAACTGGTAAGTTAAGGTAAGTCACTAGAGGAGAGTGACCAAGTGAGGACGTGCCCCGATTAGAGGGACAGTAGGCGTCGGTCCAATTTAGGTCCATTTGAAATCCCTAAGATGAGACCTTGACTAGTTCCTGGTCCTAGGAGGACAGGAACTAATTGCTACTCTGTATTATTATTAAATTGTCCTAATACTTGTTTTGCAAGGTATTTTTGAACTAACATTGTTTTGCAGGGAAAATTACCTTCGGATGAACAGTATCCGAATGCGCCTTCAAGTAGTGAAGGCACCTTCGTACTGTTCATAGAAGGCGCCTTCCATGGCTATGGAAAGTCCCTTCCACAGGATAACTTTTGGTCGAAATCGTGGATAAGCACTGGGTTGTCCGAGATCGAGTTTGCCTCATTGGAGGCGCCTTCCATGCCTTTTATAAGGATATCTTGAGAAGACAATGGAAAACAACTTCCATATGAGCTCTACGTGCCTGTTTGAGATTCTGACTGCTCTGGGCTCCTGCTACGACTCTGTTGTGAAACTGCTACGATCAACTACTACTCCGAGGAGTTCCGATTGAGGCCGACAGACCGACATCGACACA
The DNA here is from genome assembly GCF_018446385.1 of Zingiber officinale. Taxonomy (NCBI): domain Eukaryota; kingdom Viridiplantae; phylum Streptophyta; class Magnoliopsida; order Zingiberales; family Zingiberaceae; genus Zingiber; species Zingiber officinale. The sequence continues at coordinate 22,572,452 of NC_056006.1, read as the reverse complement.
ATCGCTCCCACTTCAATTCCAAAAAGTGTCGGTAAATTTTTGATTTATGTAATTAATTACTGCAAAAGGACAAGTGCAGGGTGTTGCACTTGTTCTAACTTTTCTTAGTATTTCTATTCCCTCTTCCGGAGGCACCGAAAGAGATTCATAGTGAATTACCCATCGATAGGTCCACGGGACCTGGATCTTGGAGTAGGAGTCACTGAAAGCTCCGAATCAAGTAAACTGCTTGTGTTCTTCTCGTACTTGCTTTTCATATTTTTCTTTTCCGCTGCATTCGTACTTTGTTTCGTTTAAAACTGAAAAGATAAGATTTTTAAAACCAAGTGATTCACCCCCCTCTCACATGCGTCTCTATCCAACAAATAGTATCAGAGTGAGGTTTTGCTCTGAATTAGTGCAACCACCAATCAAGCCGGGAGAATCATTTCTTGTTTGTTTTCGCATTCCATCTGAATTGGTAAAACTTTACCTATTTAGATAATTTTTTTGGTTTTAAATTGAGATTAGTGCAACAACTCTTAAATTTTTCTACATTTTTAAATATATCTCAAACACTGTTAATCCAAGACTAAGTCTTTGTACCCTATTTTAGTTTTTATTCTACAACTGTCAAATGACACAACTTGAAGGGTACAACACTGTCCATCCTCCCCTATTCAACGGTGACGACTTCCCGTACTAGTAGAAGCGGATGGAAGTATATTTGAAAATCGACTTCGATCAGTGGTTCAACATCACCAGAGGCTACAAAGCTCTAGTCGACAACGCCAAAATTTCAATCGACCTGGAATATTGGAATCCGGAAATGAAGAAAAAGGTGTAGATTGATTTCAAAGCACTCAACACAATTCAGTGCGGACTAACGAAAGAAGAGCTTAACTACGTTGGCCCACATGAAAATACAAAGGAACTTTGGGACAAGCTCATAGAATTGCACGAGGGAACCATCAACGCTAAGGTAACAAACAGAGACTTATTTTTAAATAAATTGTTTATTGTCAAAATGCAGGAAGGAGAGATTGCCAGTCAGCTGCACGTAGGATAAAGGACATCCTCAACGGACTCCCCACAATCGACCACTAATTAGAGAACCGAGACCTAATAAGGTATGCCTTAAACACATTTCCTCGAAATGCACTATGGGCATCCATCGTGGATGCCTATAAGATTTCGAGGAACTTGTCAAAATTAAAACTAGATGAATTATTTTTTGAACTAGAACTGCACGGACTGTCTAAATCTAAATTCGAGAAAGGTCTTGCTCTTATTGCCGGATCATCAAAAAACAAGTCTAAATCCAAGCTGAAACCTGAAGTACTTGAGTTTGACCCAGACTCAGATGATGAAGAACACCTGGTGAATTTGGCAAGAAAAATGTTCACCAGGAGAAAGAAGAACTTCACCAACAAGGACTTGCAGAAGATCAACTCCACCTCCAACTCCAACAACAAGAACGTGACCTGCTTCAAATGCAACAAGAAGAGACACTACAAGACTGACTGCCCGAATCTGAAAAAGAAGAAGGCTCTCAAAGCAACGTGGGATGAATCGTCCGGAGATGAATCAAACGGCATAAAACCGAAGCACTCCAACTACCTCACACTAATGGCGCACGAACCAGAATCGGAAAGTGAATTGGAAGATGGGTCCGAACCCGAATCAAGCCACGAGTCCACACTCGTTTTTGAAAGTTTCGATGAGGTATATTTTAGTTTAAATAAAAAGTTCTTTAAAATCATTGCATGCTTAAATAGGAAATTGACTACTTATGAAAAGCAAATAAATGAACTAACAAAAGAAAATGATAAAATTAATGAACAATTAAAACTGAACTCAACAACTGAACCAATTCAAACTGAAATTCCAACTCAAGTTGCAAAACTTGAGGAGGATAATTTCAGATTGAAAAATGAAATAGTTAAACTAAAGGAATTACTTAAAAAAAATTCACAACTAGATCCAAGTATCTTGACATGATACTTGGATCACAAAGAACTATGTACAACAAGTCTAGACTTGGATATAAGCCCAACTCAACCAACAAATCTTTTATATCTTTAGTTAACCAAAAACAAAATCAAAGTAAAGCTTGGGTTCCGAAAGCGTGTCTAACCATGCAAGTAGGACTCAATCAATATTACATATCTAAAGATAAAATTTATTATGTAAATCAAAATAAATTATCTCGCTTAAACTCTAAAATTAAATCTTAAAAAATGAAACAAAAGAAAAACCTTAAGTTATATAAACCTAACTTAAACAAATACAATATAAACAAAAAATATAATCAAGTATACTATAATTATAAAAATAATTGACATAAATCCAAAAGTTAAAATGTTTATTAATTCAGGGGGAGACTCCAAATTAGTTGGCACCTCCAAAATAATAACTTATCCAACAGGGTAATTAGAACTAGTTTAAATAGGGACAATAGTTTAACTTGACAAAAGTGCTGGTGAAGTTTTGGATGATAGTAGACTAGGGAAACTATGTCTATGCATGTCTAGGAAGATATGACTTTAACCTGGTACATTTGGCTTAGTGGAACTAATTGAAGCTACCCCTTACAGATCTTAACTAGTTAGACCAAGATTTTGTATTAAGTTCAGTGGATAAGACTATTTAGAAAATCTAAAAAGTATTGTTACTCTAATGATGTCCAAGTGACTCACCATAGCCCAGAAGTTTATCCAAAAAATGCCTATTTGTTGAGCCTAAAGCTAAACTTGAATCAAACATAAAATTAAACCCAACCCTGGAATTGAACTTAATTCATCTCATAAAATCATAGGATTCCCTGATTGAAAATATAGATCGGGTGAGATGACTAAGGAAAAATATTTAAATTTAAATTAAATTGAAGTAAATTAAGTTAAATGTAAAATAAAATTAAATTAAAAATAAATTTAATTAAAGTAAATTAAGTTAAATTTAAAATAAAATTAAATTAAAAATAAATTAAAGTAAACCTAAACTTTAAATTAAACCTAAATTAAACTTAAACCTAAACTTTAAATTAAACCTAAATTAAACTTAAACATAAACTTAAAATTTAATTAAAATTTAACTTAAGCCTAAACTTAAAATTAAATTAAAATTAACTTAAAATTAAATTGAAATTAAACTTAAAATTAAAATTAAAAGTAAGCTCAAGTTTAAATTGATATTAACTCCTACCTATTGTAGGAAACCAAGTGGATATTGGACAGTGGTTACTCTAAACACATGACGGGGGATCACACCAAGGTTACTCAATTAACATACAAAAGCTTAGGAACAGTTGCCTTTGGAAACAACAATAAACTCAAGATAATTGGGGTAGGTAATATTGAAATTAAAACTGATGTTATTATTAAGAAAGTATTACTTGTGGAAAATCTCAAATACAACCTTCTTAGTATCAGTCAATTATGTGATTCTGGATATTAGGTTAGGTTCCTATCCTCTAAATGCCTAATTAAGCACTTAGATAACCCTTCCATAAGTCTAAAAGGGTTTAGAAAAGACAATATCTATGCAATTAACCTAACCACTTTCTCACTTAAGTTTTATTTAACACAAAAGGAAGAAACTTGGTTATGACATTGAAGAATGTTACACACAAACTTTAGAAATCTAAATAAATTAAATGGATTAGTTAGAGGCTTACCAAAATTACCTAACTTGGACTCAATAATTTGTAATACCTGCCAACAAGGAAAACAAATAAAGTATACTTATAAATTAACTAATGAGCTTCAAACAAATTCAATACTAAAAGTACTGCACTTAGACCTATTTGACTCCCTTGGGATCAAATTAATAAATGGAAGTATATATTTCCTAGTAATAATAGATTATTACTCTAGATTTACCTGGATAAAATTCTTAAAAAATAAGGATGAAATGTTTGAAATCTTTAGTAATTTTTGCAAACAAATTGAAAATGAAAAAGGCCAAAAAAATTAAAAGAATCAGAAGTGACAACAGAGGCGAATTTAGAAATCACAATTTTAATCAATTCAACCTTGAAAATGGTTATCATCACGAATACTCATGCCCTAAGATACCCCAACAAAATGGAATAGTAGAAAGAAAGAACAAAACTTTACTTGAAGCCTCTACGATCATGCTAAATGAGTATAACCTGCCAAAATACTTTTGGGCAGAAGTTGTTAGCACAACTTGCTATGTATAAAATATGACCACTATAAACAAAACTCATAATAAAACATCATTTAAACTCTATTATAATAAACAACCCAATATTAAATACTTTAAAGTATTTGGATGCCTAGTCTATATACTAAATACAAGAGAATACTTAGGAAAATTTACTTCAAAAATAGAAAATGGAATCTTTTTAGGCTACTCACTAAACAGTAGAAGTTACAGAGTATATAATAAAGTTACCCTAAGAATTGAAGAAACCTCAAATGTAGAATTTGAAGAGTCCAACCAAAACCTAGAACAAACCTAGAATCAAACAATTGAATTTGTTTGAGGTACTACTAGTCAAGGGGGAGCCAGTGAAAACCTAAGACGCGAAGAAGAAGATTAATTTCAGCTGAATGAGCCTACTAGAACCATAAGAGTAAACCTAAATCATCCAATTGACCAAATAATTGGTGGCCCAGACATAAGAGTTTAGACTAGGTCATCCTTTAGAAATTTAAGTCAAATATCCCTGATCTAAAAAATTGAACCCAAAACGATAGAAGAATCCTTACTTGACCTAGACTGGATCATAACCATGTAGGAAGAACTAGTCCAAGTTGAAAGAAATGAAGTCTGGGACTTAGTACCGCCACCTAACAATAAAAAGGTAATAGAAACAAAATGGGGTTTCAAAAATGAACTAAGTGAAAATGGAGAAATTATTAGAAATAAGGCTAGACTAGTGGCTAAAGGATTTAGTCAAGTTGAGGGGCTTGACTATAATGAAATATATGCCCCAGTAGCTAGATTTGAATTATTAGAATGCTACTTAGCTATGCAGCCAACAAAGAAATTAAATTTTATCAAATGGATGTTAAATCCACCTTTTTAAATGGGCTAATAAAAGAAGAAGTGTATGCAGGTCAACCACCTGGATTTGAGAGTCTAGATCATCCTACCCATGTCTTTAAGCTTAAAAAGGCTTTGTATGGTCTTAAACAAATACCTAGAGCTTGGTATGAATGGTTGACCTCCTACCTAATTTCTAAAGGATCCAGTCAAGGATAAATTGACCCAACCTTATTTGTAAAAACAATCAAACAATATATATTCATAACCCAAGTATATGTAGACGACATAATCTTTGGTTCAACTAATTCAGAATTCTTATAAGAATTTATAACCTTAATGGAACAAGAATTTGAAATGAGCTTAATAGGTAAACTAACTTACTTTTTAGGTTTACAAATTTAAAAAAGTAATGAAGAAAATTATGTCTACCAACAAAAATATATTAAAGAATTATTTAAAAAATTTGGAATGGAAAACTCCAAAGAAATAAAAACTCCAATGGCCACTAACACAACCTTAGATAATGACCCAAATGGAAAATCAGTTGACTTAAAATATTATAGAAGTGTCATAGGTAGCCTTCTATACTTGACTGTAAGTCGTCCTGATATTTTTTTTCCAGTTAGTATATGTGCTAGATACCAAACATGTGCTAAAGAATCTCATTTGACTAATGTAAAAAGAATTTTCAGATATTTAAAAGGAACTTCAAATGTAGGAATTTGGTATCCTAGAATGCCCAATTTTGAACTAATAGACTACTTTGACTCAGACTATGTCGGCTGCAAACTAGATCATAAAAGTACAAGTGATGGATGTCAGTTGCTCGGCCTATCACTTATCAACTGGTTTAGTAGAAAATAACACTATGTTGTCTTATCTACTACTGAGGTAGAATATATAGCAATAGGAGAATGTGTTGCCCAACTGCTATGGATGATGCACACTCTACAAGATTTTAACTTAAATTTAACAAATACAAAAGTAATTATCGACAATATTAGTTCAATTAATCTAGCAAAAAATTTGGTACATCATTTAAGAACCAAACATATCGAGATTAGACACCACTTTATCAGAGATCATGTAGCTAAGAGCAACATTGAACTCACTTACATTGAGTCCAAGTCAAATTTAGCTGACATATTCACCAAACTTCTCTTTGAAAGTGAATTTAGCAATTTACATTGCCAATTAGGAATGTGTTTCATAGACTAGGATCATCATTTTTTTTCAAAAATTATTTTAAAAAATTTTCAAATTCTAGGGCAAAATTCCTTATCAATTTTTCTCAAAATTTCCTGATTTTTAGAATTTTCAAAATTAGTTTTAGCCTTAGTCTAGATCAAACCCATAGAAAGCATGTTCCTATAGATCTAGGACTTGAGCATCTCACCAACACATTAGGGCTACCATGTTTGTAATTGCCAAACTTAGAAAGGGGTGAGATACATAGGCAGCTTGCATGGACTTAAGATACTTATATCAGTGCATCAACATAAATCTGGGCGTTAAATAATAAATTTACAGTAATTAGGTTAAGTAATCCAGTTTAGTCAAACACTAACTGGATACAAAGACTTAATCTAACTAACCAAGTAAACACTGCTATCTTCTGATATTAGTTAGTAATCAACAGTGTAACAACCCACCTTCTACACTACTACTACTCTCTAAAGGTGGACGCTACTTAACTACTAACTCTACTTAACCGGGGTGATTAAAAACCACATGGAAACTCTATCAAAAAATTTCGGTAGAATCTCCCCTGTACCGGTGACCTTAAACTGATATACAAACACTGTATACATCAGCCACAGGCGGCTGGAACATATATTAGACAACCACGCAGTTTATATATATAAAAAAGAACCAAAATACTGAAAGAAATAACTCTATCAATGCATAATAAAAACACTCAAATGAAAATAGCATATACAAGTTCTAAATTCTTTTAACAATTCGACGGAAGCAATCTTAATAATTTTTTTAAGCTAAGTCCCAAGATCTCTCCATAGTCCTGGCATCACACACCGTCACAGCATCTCCTTGTCGCCTTCCTTCTTATACTTTTCCTTTTCCTTTATCTTTTATCTGCAGTAGGAGAAATGCAGACTATAAGCAAAATGCTTAGTGAGCGCTATCTAACTCACAAAATCTCGATATGCATGTATATAAATAAAAACATGCTAAAACTGAATGCTAACATGTAAAGCTACTCATGCTCATAAATAGCAAAGAAATCAACTAACTGAAAAGTTAACATATAAAGCTAAACATGCTCATCAACTAGCAAATAAATAACATGTAAGAAACTAAACATGTAAAAGCTGCTAGCATAAAAGAAAGCTAAACTTGCTGATCTTTAAAACAAAGTGAAACTTATTTCATTTACTCTAAACTTATTCTTTTATTTCACTTGTTTAAAATTTATACTTTAATACTTGAAAATAATAATCAACTTCTCTTGGGCCCAGACATAGTACCATTTTATGCGCATTCCCTAATAGGTTGGGGTAACGAGCCGCCAATCATAAAAGAGCAGACCTTGGTCTACCAGGGCCAAGACCTTGGAATTGGACACCTAGATTTGTTTAACGATAACCTTGGAAGTCGGGTACTAGCCTCTTCTTAAAAAGTAAAATACTTATTATCTTAAATTACTTCTTCTTTAAATGTGTTGGCATTTTAATAGCATCTTGTGTGCCAAAATCCCTAAAGTCTTGACTTTGGGATTTACTTAAGGCCTTGGCCTTTTCTTTCTTTTCTTTTTCTTTCTTTTTACTTGTTAATGCTTCTAAAAGAATTTGATAGAACTCTTATTTTCCCACTAGAATACACGGTTGTTCATGCTTATTAAAATAGCAAATAAAAACTAAAGAAACTGCTCATGTGTACCTAGTAATAAAGAAAATTGATCATGCTCAACTCAAACAATTAACAACTGCACATGCTCAATAATATGCTTAAACAATTCTACAACTTCAGTGCATGCATAAAGTCTAATAGCAAAACAAAAAAAACTGCTCATACCCAACTAGTAGCAAATGAAACACTGCATACGTTCAGCTAATGGTAAATAAAAAAACTACACATGATCAGCTAAGGGTAAATGAAAACAAAACATACTCAGCTAAGGTAAGTTCAACCAACAAAGGAAAACTAGAAACTCTATCTATCATGCACAATGCAGGCAACTCAAAGATGATCAGTGCCACAGCAAATCCGGTGATCTCAAATTCAACCTAGCAGGTTCGGAATTAATGGTCATGGCAGCAACCAACACAAGCAACCCGAAACTACAGCTCATCTCCTGTTCACTGTTAACTGCCCTATATCTAAAGGAACAAAAATGACTAGTTCATACAATTATTCCCCTTCTTTGAAGTACACGGCAGGAAACACACAAGCGATTTTACAGCATGCTTCAAAAATCAAAAGACACAAGCATATTCTTTACAGCATGATTTGAAATCAAGAAGAACAAGTCCGAAAACCACTCCTACATGCTATAAGGCCTGAGGTAAACAACCACATGCTTAATCTATACCCTTCATCCTCCTTCATACCTGGAGGCTCACGGCAGAAGGCACAAAACCACTAATCTTTACCACATGCTTCAGAAATCAAACTCACGGCAATAGCATAAAACCAAAATCCTTAAATCACGGCAGCAAGGAAAACAAATCTCGGAGCTATCCTACTGCAGGTGAGTAGCAACTCACCTCGCTGTTCTTGAACTTACAACCGGAGAAGAGCAAATTCTAGGGTTTCGAGTGAAGCTTGAAGATCTCGGCGGCTCCCTTGAGTTCCCGGCTCCCTTCGTCACGGTGACCACGTACGGGTGAAGGCCGGCCGGAAGAAGTCTTCGTCGGTCGCCGAAGAGAAACCCTAGGTCCAGCGTCGTTTTTGCCCGAGAGCAAAAATCGCCGCGCGCCGTCGCGAGAAGAGAAGAGGGGTGAGGAAATTTTCGGTCACGGGAAAATACCTAAGTTCTCTTCTTATAACTAAGATTTTTATTAATTACTATACCTTAAATATAATCCATTCTTACCTTAATTAACAAAACCCGCTGGCACAGCTGGTCAACCGAGTTTTAACCAAGTCAAAGGTCTCGGCTTCAATCCCTCAGCCGCACACTTTTTCCCAATTTATTCCCTAATCATTAACTATGCTATAAACTTAGTTCTCACCATATAAGATTAACAAAACCGTGTAGCTCAGCTGGTTGGGCCGGTTTTGCTTGGGTCAATCCAACCCGTGGTCGTGGGTTTGAATCTCACCTTCAACGTTTTTTTTAAAAACTTCTTTCTTTTTGTAACCCTACTAAACGACCTCCAAAAATTACGTAAAAATACTCTAAAAATTCCTAAAAATCTCTAGAATATTTTAAAAGTATTTCCAAATATTTTTATGGACTTTTAGAACTTGAAATAGGGAAAATTGAGTCGTTACAATTCCCCATACCTTATAAAAAGTTCATCCTCGAACTTAAAATAGCTCTGGATATTTCTCTCTCATACTGTTCTCCCGCTCCCAAGTGACTTTCTCGTACTTCTGGTTCTGCCAGATAACCTTCACTTGTGGCACTTCTTTATTTCTTAGTCTCTTGACTGCTCTGTCCACTCTCTGTGTAGGTCTGCTCTCATAACTAAGATCCTCTTGGATCTGCACTGACTGAGGCTGAATCACTTGGCTCGGGTCATGGAGACACTTCTTTAGCATGGAAACATGAAATACATTGTGTATTGCTGACATGTCTTGTGGTAAGTCCAGCTTGTAAGCTACTTTCCCAATCCTTTCTGTGATCAGGTAAGGTCCTACATAACGAGGACTTAATTTGCCCTTCTTGCCAAATCTCATCACTCCCTTCATAGGAGCGACCTTGAGAAAGACTGAATCCCCTACTTGGAATTCAAGTGGCCTACGATGTGTGTCAGCATAACTCTTTTGTCTACTCTAGGCAGTCTCAATTCTCTGTCTGATCTTCTGAATAGCCTGAGTAGTCTCATCCATCAGCTCTGTCTGAATGCCCAGTTCTACTTCCATTTCTTTTCTCTCACCTGCTTCTTGCTAGCAAATGGGTGATCTGCACTTCCTGCCATACAGTGCCTCATAAGGTGCCATCTTGATGGTGGCCTGATAGCTGTTGTTGTAGGCAAATTCATCTAAGCATAGATACTTGGACCAACTTCCTTTGAAATCTAGTGCACAAGCTCTGAGCATATCTTCTAGAATCTGATTTACTCGCTCTGTCTGTCCATCAGTCTGAGGATGGAAGGCTGTGCTGAACTTGAGTTTGGTGCCTAGTGCAGTCTGAACACACTCCTAAAAGTGAGAGGTGAAGCGCCCATCTCTATCAGAAACAATAGATTTAGGAACTCCGTGAAGTCTGATCACCTCTTTAACATACAATTGTGCCAACTGCTCTATAGAGTGGGATACCTTGATGGCTAGAAAATGAGCAGACTTGGTAAATCTGTCCACTATCACCCATATCGCATCATATCCATTTGTGGTTCTTGGGAGACCTGTTATGAAGTCTATGGATATGTCTTCCCACTTCCACACTGGTATAGGAAGAGGTTGTAGAACTCCTCCTGGTCTCTGGTGTTCTGCTTTGACCCTCTGACATGTCAGGTAGGTACTGACATATTTAGCTACATCTCTTTTGAGTCCAGACCACCAGAATCTCTGTTTCACGTCTTGATACATCTTGGTAGAACCAGGATGCATGGAGTAAGGTGTACTATGAGCTTCTTCTAAAATTTTCTTTCTCAGCTCTTCATCATTGGGGACACACAGGCGGCTCCCCTGATAAAGAATTCCACTGTCTGATACTCGAAACTCTGAATTTTCTTCTTTCTGTATCCCTTGCTTGATCTTCTGGATATCTGGATCTTCACTTTGCTTTCTCTGTATATCCTCAAGCAAGGTAGACTCTAAGGTCAATGTAGAGAGTTGCCCATAAATAATTTCCATTCCAAAATCTGACAACTCCTTCTGCAGTGGTAGGGCTAATGATGACAAAGACATCAGGGATGCACTAGATTTTCGCTTAGTGCATCCGCCACTTTATTAGCTTTGCTCGGATGGTAGAGGATTTCACGGTCATAATCTTTGACTAACTGAGCCACCTCCGTTGTCTCATGTTTAAGTCCTTCGAGTGAAGAAGTACTTAAGGCTCGATGGTCTTTGAAAATTCTCTCCATACAAATAATGTCGCCAGAGTTTTAGTGCAAAGACCACAGCTGCCAGCTCAAGATCATGAGTGGGGTAGTTCTTTTCATAATCTTTGAGTTGTCTGGAAGCATAAGCTATCACTTTTCCTTCCTGCATGAGTACAGCTCCTAATCCCATCTTGGAGGCATCACTGTAGATGTCAAAACTCCTGTCACTTTCTGGAACAGTCAGAATAGGAGCACTGGTCAGTCTCTTCTTGAGCTCTTGGAAACTCTGCTCACATTTATCTGACCATTCAAACTTCTTGTTTTTTCTGGTGAGGGCTGTTAGTGGAGAGGCTATTCTGGAAAAGTCCTCCACGAATTTCCTGTAGTACCCAGCTAAACCAAGGAAGCTTCTGATCTCCCTGGCGTTTTTGGGTCTGCTCCAGTTATTGACTGCTTCTATTTTGGCTGGATCCCCTTGAATGCCTTCTTTAGAAATTATGTGACCTAGAAATGCCACCTGATCTAACCAGAACTCGCACTTTGAGAACTTAGCGTAAAGCTGTTTTTGCTGAAGAGTCTGCAGTACTATTCTCAAATGCGTGTCATGCTTCTCTGGGGTTCTGGAATAGATTAGAATGTCGTCGATGAACACAATGACAAATTTTTCAAGGTATTCTCTGAACACTCTGTTCATCAGGTCCATGAAAACTGCAGGTGCATTAGTCACACCAAAAGGCATGACTACGAACTCGTAGTATCCGTATCTGGTCCTGAAAGCCGTTCTGGGTATGTCTATTTCCTTCACTTTTAGCTGATGGTATCCAGAGCGCAGGTCTATCTTTGAGAATACTGTCGCCCCTCTCAATTGATCAAATAAGTCATTGATTCTGGGTAGCGGATACTTGTTCTTGATTGTCACTTGATTCAGAGCTCTATAATCTATGCACATCCGCATAGATCCATCCTTCTTCTTGACAAACAACACAGGAGCTCCCCATGGTGAATGGCTAGGGTGGATGAGGCCTTTGTCAAGCAGCTCCTGAAGTTGTTCTTGTAGTTCTTTCAGCTCTGCTGGAGACATGCGGTATGGAGCTTTTGAAATTGGACCGGTACCAGGAACCAGTTCAATCTCAAACTCCACTTCTCTGTTGGGAGGTAGTCCAGGTAGCTCTTCTGGGAATGCCTCTGGATACTCACAGACTACTCGAACTTCCTCCTGCTTGGGTCTTTCTTGTTCTTCTATACTCATAATGTGCGTAAGAAAACTAGCACACCCTTTAGCTAACATCTGGTGAGCTGTGAGAGAAGAAAGGAACTTCTGGGTCTTCCTCTTTGGCACCCCTGTGAACTCAAAGGATGATTCACCTTATGGACTAAAGATCACTTTCCTTCTGCGGCAGTCCACTGAAGCACTGTACTTGCTGAGGAAATCTATACCTAAAATGATATTGAAATCCTGCATGGCGAGGACCACCAGATTTATACATAGCTCACGGTCTGAAATTCGGACTGGTACAGCCCGAAGCCACTGGTTGGATTCCATGACTTCCCCAGAAGGTAGGGTCGTCAGGAACTTGGAGTTCATGTTTTCTGTAGGTACCTGTAATTCTTTGGCAAAGGGTACTGATACAAAAGAATGAGTCGCTCTAGTATCAAATAGTGCAGTAGCTAAATGCTGAAAAATAACTACTTGACCTATTACGACCGTCAAGGCACTAGCAGCTTCTTCTTTGGTGAGGGAGAATACTCTGGCACTGGCTGGAACTGGTGGGGCTTCCAACCTTCCTTGACTGATCTGAGGTCCTTCCCGAGTTGCAGGCATATAATGTAGCTGAGGTTTGCCTCTATATTGTATTGGCTGTGGCTGAGGTGCTTTGAGCTTGTTAGGACATTCTTTAGCCATGTGTCCTTCCTGTCCACATGCATAGCATCCAGTCTTACCCAAAAGACAGGCTCCTGGATGTGTTCTCCCACATTTAGGACAGAGAGGGATCTTGGTCTGCTTATTTGCTGGTCCTCCTTTCTGGTTACCTCCTGAGTTCCACTGCTTTCTTTTGTTACCCTTGCCTTTCCAGTTCTACTTATTTGCCTGAGGTTTCTGACTCCCAGCTGTCTTATCTTCGATCTTGACTAGCTTATGCTGCGCTCGTTGTGCTCTGATGCTGTCCAGATAGTGCTCAGCAACTAATGCTCTGCTGACTAGCTCTTCGCCAGTCTGAGGCTGTTGAGCTCCACTACTCACATTAAGTGCTATCACTGGCCTCAACATCCTAAGCATCAGTCTGACTCATTCCTTCTCCGTGCTTACTAGCTCTGGGCAAAGACGAGCTAGCCTATTGAATTTCTTTATTGCTTCTTCCACTGACAGGTCACCTTGTCTGAATTCTATGAACTCCTCATAATGCTTATTGGTGATCCGCTGACGGAAGAATTCTTCATAAAACTCAGCTTCAAAGTCAGCCCAGCTCATCTGATTAACTGCTCTCTTTCTTTTAACTCTCTCCCACCACATACGAGCATCTCCAGATAGGCAGAATGAGACACACTTGACCTTCTCAACTTCTGGCCAGTCAAGAAGCTCCATGGTGCTTTCTAGTGTCTTGAACCAAGCCTGAGCATCCCAAGGCTCAGTCGTGCCTGAGAAACTCTCTGGCTTCAGTTTCAGCCACTGTATCAGATATGCTTCTTGTCTTCTAGGTGCTGTGGGGACTTCCAGGACGGCTGGTGGAACCTCAGTCACCACTGGAGTCTCCACAGTGATTGTTGGAGGAGTGGGAGGGACTGGCTGCTGATTCGCCATCAGATTGACGATCACTTGCTGCTGCTCTGCTACTTGTCTCTGGAGTTGAGCAACAACTTCAGAGAGATTTGGTTCAGCTGCTCTGGGCTCTTCGTTCTCCTGAGCCTGGTCCTCAGTACGAGCGGTAAGGGGGCATCCTCTTCTTGACATCTAATTATGCAAAGAAAAGAAAGACTTGATATATTCTTTATCCTTTCTAACCAAACTTAGGTATATGAATAAAAGGAAAACAAACTTCTATCTTACTAAAGCACATATAAGCAAATACTCTATACTGCAAATAATAAAGAAAGCATAAGAAAGAAAACTTAAATACTTTCTTACTTGAAGACGGCAAAGATGATGCTGATGTGTGTGATGCTGGAGAATGGGACATGCTCTGATACCAACTGTAACAACCCACCTTCTACACTACTACTACTCTTTAAAGGTGGACGCTACTTAACAACTAACTCTACTTAACCGGGGTGATTAAAAATCACATGGAAACTCTACCAAAAAATTTCGACAGAATCTTCCCTGTACCGGTGACCTTAAACTAATATACAAACACTGTATACATCAGACACAGGCGGCTGGAACATATATTAGACAACCACGCAGTTTATATATATGAAAAAGAACCAAAATACTGAAAGAAATAACTCTATCAATGCATAATAAAAACACTCCAATGAAAATATCATATACAAGTTCTAAATTCTTTTAACAATTCGACGGAAGCAATCTTAATAATTTTTTTAAGCTAAGTCCCAAGATCTCTCCATAGTCCTGGCATCACACACCGTCACAGCATCTCCTTGTCGCCTTCCTTCTTATACTTTTCCTTTTCCTTTATCTTTTATCTGCAGTAGGAGAAATGCAGACTATAAGCAAAATGCTTAGTGAGCGCTATCTAACTCACAAAATCTCGATATGCATGTATATAAATAAAAACATGCTAAAACTGAATGCTAACATGTAAATCTACTCATGCTCATAAATAGCAAAGAAATCAACTAACTGAAAAGTTAACATATAAAGCTAAACATGCTCATCAACTAGCAAATAAATAACATGTAAGAAACTAAACATGTAAAAGCTGCTAGCATAAAAGAAAGCTAAACTTGTTGATCTTTAAAACAAAGTGAAACTTATTTCATTTACTCTAAACTTATTCTTTTATTTCACTTGTTTAAAATTTATACTTTAATACTTGAAAATAATAATCAACTTCTCTTGGGCCCAGGCATAGTACCATTTTATGCGCATTCCCTAATAGGTTGGAGTAGTGAGCCACCAATCCTAAAAGAGCAGACCTTGGTCTACCAAGGCCAAGACCTTGGAATTGGACACCTAGATTTGTTTAACGATAACCTTGAAAGTCGGGTACTAGCCTCTTCTTAAAAAGTAAAATACTTTTTATCTTAAATTACTTCTTCTTTAAATGCCTTAGCATTTTAATAGCATCTTGTGTGCCAAAATCCCTAAAGTCTTGACTTTGGGATTTACTTAAGGCCTTGGCCTTTTCTTTCTTTTCTTTTTCTTTCTTTTTACTTGTTAATGCTTCTAAAAGAATTTGATAGAACTCTTATTTTCCCACTAGAATACACGGTTGTTCATGCTTATTAAAATAGCAAATAAAAACTAAAGAAACTGCTCATGTGTACCTAGTAATAAAGAAAATTGATCATGCTCAACTCATAACAATTAACAACTGCACATGCTCAATAATATGCTTAAACAATTCTACAACTTCAGTGCATGCATAAAGTCTAATAGCAAAACAAAAAGAACTGCTCATACCCAACTAGTAGCAAATGAAACACTGCATACGTTCAGCTAATGGTAAATAAAAAAACTACACATGATCAGCTAAGGGTAAATGAAAACAAAACATGCTCAGCTAAGGTAAGTTCAAACAACAAAGGAAAACTAGAAACTCTATCTATCATGCACAATGCAGGCAACTCAAAGATGATCAGTGCCACAGCAAATCCGGTGATCTCATATTCAACCTAGCAGGTTCGGAATTAATGGTCATGGCAGCAACCAACACAAGCAACCCGAAACTACAGCTCATCTCCTGTTTAATGTCAACTGCCCTATATCTAAAGGAACAAAAATGCCTAGTTCATACAATTATTCCCCTTCTTTGAAGTACACGGCAGGAAACACACAAGCGATTTTACAGCATGCTTCAAAAATCAAAAGACACAAGCATATTCTTTACAGCATGATTTGAAATCAAGAAGAACAAGTCCGAAAACCACTCCTACATGCTATAAGGCCTGAGGTAAACAACCACATGCTTAATCTATACCCTTCATCCTCCTTCATACCTGGAGGCTCACGGCAGAAGGCACAAAACCACTAATCTTTACCACATGCTTCAGAAATCAAACTCACGGCAATAGCATAAAACCAAAATCCTTAAATCACGGCAGCAAGGAAAACAAATCTCGGAGCTATCCTACTGCAGGTGAGTAGCAACTCACCTCGCTGTTCTTGAACTTACAACCGGAGAAGAGCAAATTCTAGGGTTTCGAGTGAAGCTTGAAGATCTCGGCGGCTCCCTTGAGTTCCCGAGCTCCCTTCGTCACGGTGACCACGTACGGGTGAAGGCCGGCCGGAAGAAGTCTTCGTCGGTCGCCGAAGAGAAACCCTAGGTCCAGCGTCGTTTTCGCCCGAGAGCAAAAATCGCCGCGCGCCGTCGCGAGAAGAGAAGAGGGGTGAGGAAATTTTCGGTCATGGGAAAATACCTAAGTTCTCTTCTTATAACTAAGATTTTTATTAATTACTATACCTTAAATATAATCCATTCTTACCTTAATTAACAAAACCCGCTGGCACAGCTGGTCAACCGAGTTTTAACCAAGTCAAAGGTCTCGGCTTCAATCCCTCAGCCGCGCACTTTTTTCCAATTTATTCCCTAATCATTAACTATGCTATAAACTTAGTTCTCACCATATAAGGTTAACAAAATCGTGTAGCTCAGCTGGTTGGGCCGGTTTTGCTTGGGTCAATCCAACCCGAGGTCGTGGGTTCGAATTTCACCTTCAACGTTTTTTTTTAAAACTTCTTTCTTTTTGTAACCCTACTAAATGACCTCCAAAAATTACGTAAAAATACTCTAAAAATTCCTAAAAATCTCTAAAATATTTTAAAAGTATTTACAATTATTTTTATGGACTTTTAGAACTTGAAATAGGGAAAATTGGGTCATTACAAACAGTTAGATAGTTAAGGATAATTTATAGTTAATTAAATTGTATTGAAATAATCTCAGGCTTAGGGCGAGGATTAATAAGTCAACAAAATTTTGTAAACATTTTGTTGTACTCTTTCAAAAATCCATTTTAAAATTACTACATGTCTTGAAAATTATTTTGAAAATATTTCAATTTCTCCAAACTACTTTAAAACAATTTTAAATACTACAACACTTGATATCCTAGCATTCTTAAAGTTTCATTTTGGAGAACTTAGCATTTTCAAAGTTAGCAAATTTAAAAATTATTTTAAAAGATATCTTTAAATTTGTTTTACAAGATAGCTTGAAAAATACTTTGAAAAAGTATTTTGAAAAAGTTCTTTTCAAGACTTATTTTTAATAAGTCTCTTCATCATTTTGAAAGGCTAAGTGGTTTCAAAACTGACTTTAAACATAATTTGTCAAATATTTTTTTGAAAAGTTTTATGGTTATACATTCCTCCCTCAAAGTAATCTTGAGAATTATTCTAAAAGTTGTTTTCTTTTCTTAGCAATTTTTTTCTTCTACTCCTATTTTTTTTATGAATGTCAAAGGTGGAGGGTTAAGGGGTTAAGTTGAAACAAATCACAAATCAAAATCTGAATAACTTAAACGATATCATGTTTATGCTTGTATTTTTTTCCCTAACTTAACCTAGGTTGTCATTGCATCAAAAAGGGGGAGATTGTTGGAGCGGTTTTGTACTAACGGTCTAACCCAAATTTTGATGAATGACAAACAGGTTAAGTTAAGTTCTGTTATAATCTAACCACTTGATTAAGTGTGCAGGAAATTCAGGTAGGTTGATGGACCGACCGGATAGTTGGTACAAAATCCAGCTACGTCGACAGGCTGACCAGATAGTTGGTATGAAGTCCAGCTAGATTAACGGCCGATCGAATAGCTGACATGAAGACAAGCTAGGTCGACAGGCTGACTAGATAGTTGGCATGAAGTCCAGAAAGGTCGACGGGCTGACCGGATGTCTGGCAAATTGCTAAGTTAAGGTAAGTCACTTGAGGAGAGTGACCAAGTGAGGATGTATCTTGGTTGGAGGGACAGTAGACGTCGGTCCATTTTAGGTCCATTTGAGATCCCTAAGATGAGACCTTGACTAGTTCCTGGTCTTGGGAGGACAGGGACTAATTATTACTGTGTATTATTATTAAATTGTCCTAATACTTATTTTATAGGATATTTTTGGACTAACATTGTTTTGTAGGGAAAATTACCTTCGGATGAATAGTGTCCGATGGCGCCTTCAAGCAGTGAAGGTGACTTCGTACTGTTCATAGAAGGCGCCTTCCACAGTATAACTATTCGATCGTTGCGGCCGACTAGAAGGGGGTTGAATAGCCTAAAAATAAAACTACAACCCTTCTCGAACTTTTAAACTAACACTCGCATAAAAGTAATAGCAGAAAGTAAATTAGAAAAGATGAGGCACACCGGGGTTTACTTGGTTACAATCGGGGAGGTTATTAATCCAAGGAAGAAGTCACACTACTATCTCCTTCAGGCGGAGAAGCCTCTTACAACATTGAAGTGCACAAAAATAAGCTAAACTACAGATGAAGTACACAAGTGTTGAAAGAATTGCTTGAGTTCTGATTTATTTGAAGCTTCTAGACCAAGGCTATATTTATAGCCTTGGTCGGGGCGCCCCGAAGGGATTCCAAGCGCCCTGGGGGGATAAAATTTTATCCTCCAACGTTCGGATCACGTTTGACGTGATCTAGTTAAAAAGTCAACTCCGGGCACCCAGAAGGGTTCCGGGCGCCTCGGAGGGAAAAGTCAACCTCGTTGACTTTTTCTAGCCGGGGTCTTCTGCTTCGGCTCCGTTTACCTCAAACTGAGTCTTCCGCTCACTTGGGTGATCTCTGCCACCCAGAATAGGGCTCACCCAAACCCAACTTCCGGTCTTCTCTAGCAGGCTTTTGCTCCGGCTTCTCGTCCCTTAGAATCACCGCGTGCTTCCTTCTCGTCCACGAGCGTACTCATCCACAGTCTTTGTCCCTCAGTCGCACCCCGTGCCGACCTTCTCACTAGCTACGTCTCTTGCTCCTCGAGCAGTCTTCCGCTCCGGCTTCTCGTCCCTCGGAACCACCTAACGCTTCCTTCTCGTCCGCCGGTGTACTCTTCCGCAGCACCTCGTCCCTCGGATGCACCGCGTGTCGTCCTTCTCGCTAGCTGCATCTTCCGCTCGACTACTTGTGCTCCTAAGCTCCTGCACACTTAGACACAAGGTTAAAAACATACAGGACCTAACTTAACTTGTTGATCACACAAAAACAATCTTGGGATTCCAACAATCTCCCCCTTTTTGATGTGAGCAACCCAAGTTAAGCTAGGGTAAAAATAGACATAATAATAAACTAACTAATTTTGTAATTAAGTGCAAAAATAAAAAAAATTTGTTTACCTCCCCCTAGACTTATACTTTTCCTTCTCCCCCTTTGATCACATAAAAAAATGGGGTTCCGAAAAAAAATCTAAGGGTTCAAAAATTTCTAACTTTCTTAAAAAATTCTAAGTTGAATAAACTCTAAGTTAGAGAATTTACAATAATTTTCAGCAAAAAATATTCTAAGTTAAAAAAAATTTAAGTAGAATTTTTAAGTAAAAAAAAAATTCTAAGTAAAGCTTTAAGTAAGAGAATTTAAAAAAATTCTGACTTGAGAAATTTTGTAAAAATTTTGAAAATATTTCTAAGTAAAGATTTTAAGTAGAAATTTCAGTAAAACTTTTAACTTTTATATAAAAGTTTTATGCAAAAAAAAAAATTCTAAGTATAAGTTTTACGCAAAAAAATTTCTAAGAAAAAAATATTTAAAAGACTTTTTAAAGTATTATTAAATTTCAACCTTAATGCTTTATCAGAAAGTTAATTAAATATTTTATTTCAATATTTTGGCTTCCAGGTCGTGGCGAGACACTAGGCCTTCTTGGTTATTGGAGCAACAACCACTTCCTTAGACAAAACCTCATAAAGAAACTCACTATTTAATTTTCTCGCTAAAAGCGCTAAATCTAAGTTTTAAATTTAGATCAAATTCTCTAATATTATGATATTTAAATTTCTATTTTAGTTTATCATAATTTCTCAAATCATAATTTTTCAAATTTAAAGAAAAAAAATATTGAGCATGCAGAAAATTGTATCATTTCCTTTATCATGTCATTTTCTATTGTCAGTTTGTCGAAATTCTTTAATTGACAAATTGTTGCATGAGTTTCTTTTAACCCACTATTCTTTAATAATTTTTTGGTTTTTAATTCGTAAATCCTTTCGATAAAATAATTTCTGATTTGCAAGAATCTTTTGATAATATATTTCCTAATTCGAAAAAGTCTTTCAATAATTTATTGATCAAATTAAGCAGTTGGTCAGGAGGTGAAGACCATACCGTACCTAACTTACCTTGTTGGTTGTTGATTCTCCCCCTGCTGGGCTGCTTTCTCCCGACGTTGCTCCCCCTTCATTGATGCTCTCGATGCTTTTTGAGGAAGAGTTGATTGCGTCTTCTGGTAGATACTCGGCGGTGAGTGTTGTTCCAACAATTTCCTTCGCCTCGGATTCTTCCGACGGTGGTTCGATGTCCATCGAGGAGTTGAATTAGACTTCAAGTGGTTCTTCATAGAGCTTTAAGAACTTTTCCCAAAGTTCTTTTGCGCTTTTATATTTTTCGACTCTGTCGAGATCCTGGGCAGGTAATATGCTCAAAAGGCAAGACTCAGCCTTATCGTTTGTTATGAATTCATCACGTTGCTTGTCAGTTCATTGATGCTCCTCAAGTTCTTCTCCTTCTTTTCTTTTGGGCATGTCAAAACCATAGGTCATTATTAATAACAAATTAAAATCGATTTTAAAATAAACCTCCATCCATCGCTTCCAAAAAGCGAACTCCCCCTCAAACGCTGGTGGGTAGATGTTCATTACGACCATCTCCTTGCTTCAGTCGGCGGTTAGTCCTCCTGAGACATCCTCGCTCTGATACCACTTATTTGAACATTGCGACCGGCTAGAAGGGTGGTTGAATAGCCTGAAAATAAAACTACAACCCTTCTCGAACTTTTAAACAACACTTGCATAAAAGTAATAGCAGAAAGTAAATCAGAAAAGATGAGGCACGCCGGGATTTACTTGGTTACAACCGGGGAGGTTGTTAATCCAAGGAAGAAGTCACATTACTATCTCCTTCAGGCGGAGAAGCCTCTTACAACATTGAAGTGCACAAAAAGAAGCTAAACTACAGATGAAGTACATAAGTGTTGAAAGAATTGCTTGAGTTCTGATTTATTTGAAGCTTCTGGACCAAGGTTGTATTTAAAGCCTTGGTCGGGGTGCCTCAAAGGGATTCTAGGCACCCTGGGGGGATAAAACTTTATCTCCCAATGTTTAGATCGTGTTTGACGTAATCTGGTCAAAAAGTAAACTCCGAGTGCCCAGAAGGGTTCCGGGCACCCGGAAGGGTTCCGGGCGCCCCAGAGGGGTCCGGGTGCCTCGGACAGTTTCGGGCGCCCCGGAGGGAAAAGTTAACCCCGTTGACTTTTTCCAGCCCGGGTCTTCTGCTCCAGCTCCGTTTACCTCAGACTGAGTCTTCCGCTCGCTTGGGTGATCTCTGCCATCTGGAATAAAGCTCACCCGAACCTAACTATCGGTCTTCTTGAGCAGGTTTCCGCTCCGGCTTCTCGTCCCTCGGAATTGGCGCGTGCTTCCTTCTCGTCCGCGAGCATACTCATCCGTAGTCTTTGTCCCTCGGTCGCACTCCGTGCCGACCTTCTCACTAGCTACGTCTCTTGCTCCTCGAGCAATCTTCCGCTCTAGCTTCTCATCCCTCAGAACCACCGTACGCTTCCTTCTCGTCCGCCGGTGTACTCTTCCGCAGTGCCTCGTCCCTCGGACGCACCGCGTGCCGTCCTTCTAACTAGCTGCATCTTCCACTTGACTACTTGTGCTCCTAAGCTCCTACACACTTAGACACAAGGTTAAAAACACACAGGACCTAACTTAACTTGTTGATCACACAAAAACAACCTTGGGGTTCCAACAATAACTTTTTGCCAAAGTCATGGATAAGCACCGTGCTATTCGGGATCGAGTTTGCCTCATTGGAGGTGCCTTCCATGGTCATAGAAGGTGCCTTCCATGGCTATGGATGACGCCTTCCATGCATTTTATAAGGTTGTCTCGAGAAGGAAATGGAAAACAACTTCCATACGAGCTACTACGCGCCTATATGAGATTCCGACTGCTCCGGGCTCCTGTTACGACTCTGTTGTGAAACTGCTGCGATAAACTACTACTCCGAGGAGTTCCGATTGAGGCCAACAGACCGACATCAACATGAGCGCTCCCACTTCAATTCCAAAAAGTGTCAGTAAAATTTTGATTTGTGTAATTAATTACTGCAAAAGGACAAGTGCAGGGTGTTGCACTTGTTCTAACTTTTCTTTGTATTTCTATTCCCTCTTCCAGAGGTACCGGAAGAGGTTCATAGTGAATTACCCATCGATAGGTCCGCGAAACCTGGGTCTTGGTGTAGGAGTCGTCGAAGGCTCCAAACCAAGTAAGCCGCTTATGTTCTTCTCGTGCTTGCTTTTCATATTTTTTTATTTTCTGTTGCGTTTGTATTTTGTTTCATTTAAAATTGAAAAGATAAGATTTTGACAACCATGTGATTCACCCCCCTCTCACGTGCGTCTCGATCCAACAGTTCCATCCGTTGTTGAAGCATTACCTGTTTACTGCGACAACACTAGAGCCATTGCGCAAGCAAAGGAACTGAGGTCTTGTCAGCGATCAAAACATGTGCTTCTCCATTATCATCTAATCAGGGAGTTCATTAGTAGGAAAGAAATATAACTCGAGAAAATTCTCACTAAAAGGAATCAAGCAAATTCTTTAACAAAGGCTCTACCACAAAGTAAGTTTGAGAGTCACGTCTGTGCTTATGGTTTAGGACACCGTGGCGATTGGCTTTAGGCCAAGTGGGAGTGTTAGAATTTGAGAGATGCCCAAAGGCAATCATCTTATGTTTTTTTTTTCTATTTATTTGATAAGTATAGATTCACTATTTGAGTGCATATTATATATTTGATTGTCTTAAACTCATTTAATAAATATTTATAATATAATTCATAACATGAGAGAATTTAAGTTTGACTTGAGTGTTGGAGGGCCATCGCCGGGAACCCCTCCTTGGCTCGGCACTGTGTTTGCAGGTCTGCGGCGGTGAGGTATCTATGTCTCTGGAGTCTTTGACCAGTCAACAGAAGCGCCACGTCCCCAGCGTCCATCGACTTAGCACTCGGATATGATCAAATTGGCGCCGTCTGTGGGAACGCACCTGAATATGAATCAAAAAGATGGAAGAAGCTGGACACCAACACACTTTGACGCTCTCCCAAGAGGAACTCGAAGCGCTCGTGCAGGCACAAGCGACCAAGATGATAGAGCAACAACAGAAGGCGTTAGCCGAGTGATTGGCGCAACAAGCAAATTTAGCATCTGGAGGCTGAGCGGCGCACGACGACCAAACGGAACAACTCTCCATATGGGGTCAAAACAAAGGTCCGACCGGTACACAAGCAGAGGCGCCCCCCGCACCGATCCCATTTCACCGGGCCTTGTTCCAAACGCCCTCTGAGATCGCGCAAGCAAATCGAGACTGGTCTTCCTCAGAAGAAGCTCCTGCTCGGGATACAAGGAAGGACAAAGCGCCCTGAGCTGACTCATCACCCGAGTGGATCAACCATTAATTCTCCGAAGCAATTCTGCAGGATCCTTTGCCAAGGCATTACGCACCCTTGGCGATCGACGAGTACAACGGGTCTTCTGACCCAGACAACCACCTCAGCAAGTTCGACAACGCAGAAACCCTTCATCAGTACATGGATGGAGTTAAATGCCGAGTCTTCTTCACCACCTTATTCGGTTCAGCGCAACGTTGGTTTCTAAGGTTGCCGGACGGGTCGATTCGAAGCTTCAAGGACTTCAGGACGACCTTCCTCCACCACTTTACGAGCAGTAGGCGCTATCAGAAGACCAGCATCAGTCTGTTCTCTATGAAGCAAGGGCCGAGAGAGACTCTTCGGACCTACATTCAGCGTTTTAACCAAGCGGCCATGGACATCCCCATGGGCTCGTCCGAAATAATGATGCTTGCCTTCACCAAGGGCTCGTTGATGGGGACTTCTTCCGCTCGCTCGTCAGGAAGTCGCCTCGTGATTATGATCATATGCTAAAGAAGACCAACGAGTACATCAACGTGGAAGAAGCTCAAGCGGCCTGAAGGAAAGAAGCGCCATCGAAACCTGCTATGCATGCCGAGCGGAGGCCACCAAACAACCATCAACCTCCAAGAGGGACCCGAGCCAATGTGGTATAACCACATCAAGAAGCAAGACCACACATTGTCCAACACGTGGCGGCTGAACGACCAAGGCCTAAGGGAAAGGTATGGACTCCTATGTTCTGTACCTTCCATCAATCCGCCACCCACAACACAATGTTGAACCGTGATCGTTCGATAGAGGGGGGTGAATATCGATTTAAAAAAAATGTTGAAAAGAGTTAAGCCAACGGAAAATATAAGCGAATAGAGATAAGGCTAACACAGAATCATTTTTACTTGGTTTGGAGCCTGTGTCGACTCCTACTCCAAGGTACTTGTTGAGTACTTTCGTTGGGCAATTCGCTAGCAATTCAAATATTGAATACAAATTGAATACACGAATGCTAATAAAAAAACAATAATACCGACAAAAGGAAAAGAAAATAGTGCGTAGTCGGAGTAGCTTCGCAGCGTCGCAAGAGCACAAGAGAGCAGTCTGAGAGTTCTAAGTTGTTTTTTTTTTGGAAGCTCCACTCTTGAGCCTTCTTTTATAGGACACTCGGGGCGCCCGGATCCCTTCTGAGCACCCTGGTGTGACACAGCAGGCCCAACCAGCGAGCTCCACGTGTCGACGACGCGTTGGGGATAAAACTTGCCTCCGGGCACTCGGACCACCTTTCTCCAGAATCTCCTTCTCCTACAAGACAAGGTTAGTCCGAGGCAAATATATAATGTATATCATGCAAAACAACATATTAACACAGTTTATAATTTTAACATAAAGAGTATGACTTAGATTCTGTCTTTCCGAGACCGAAATCTAGTCACGATCTCAACTTAGATTTCTGAAATGGATTTAAGTTGGATTGACGCCTAAGTTCCCTTCCCGGGAACGCATCCTCACAATCACTCCCCTCCAGTGACTTACCTTTACTTACCTGCCAGAAGTTCGGTCAGCCCTTCGACCCATCTAGAGTTCTTGCCAGCTATCCGGTCAACCCGTCGACCTAGCTGGACTTCGTGCCAAACGTCCGGTCAGCCCGTCGACCCGTTAGGACTTTGTACCAGCTATCCGGTCGGCCCGTCGACCTAGCTGGGCTTCGTGCCAAACATCCGGTCAGCCTGTGACCTGTCTGGACTTCGCCTGCACACTCGATCAGAGTGTTAGACAACGACAGGCCTAACTTAACCTAATTTATCATTCATCAAAACCTGAGTTAGACCGTTAGTGCTAACCGCACCAACAATCTCCCCCTTTTTGATGGAATGACAACCTGGTTAAGTTAGTGAAAAAAATATGTAAGTAAAAACAAGCATTTATAGGGTATTTTTTTAAGTTAGATTTTAAATTTGATATTTTGTTGCACTAACTTAACCACCTATCCCTCCCCGTTTGGCATTCATTAAATGTAAACATGGATTATAGAAAAACATGCAAATAAAAGAATACAGCCAACATTGCACGAAATAAGGTCAAGTTGACTTGGGGGAGTTTAAATTTTAAAACATAGTCAATTTAACTTTTATTTCTTAACTTTTGTAAAAGACTAAGTTTTGAAAGATAGCTAATTTAGCAACATAACTTAGTATTGATTAATTTTCAAAAGATAATTTTTTGCAACATAACCAAGTTTTAAAATTTCAAACTTTCAAAACATAAGTGTATAAGTTTCAAATTTCAAGATCAAGTTTTAAATTTTCAAAATAAGTTTCAACTTTGAAACACTTTTCAAACATAAGTTTTCAAAATCAAAATTTCAAAACTAAGTTTGAAAAAATCTACTTTTCAAAACTAATTAAAATCTATTTTTCATATCTAAGTTTGCAAAAGATTTTATTTTCAAAACCTTAGTTTATAAAATCCAATTTAAAAGCTTAGTTTTTTTTTAAAAATAGATTTTATCAAATAAGATTTCTAAAGATCAGATTTTGAAAAAAAAAATTAAGAAAAGACATTACTTTTAAAGCGGAGAAAATAATTTTGGTACTAAGTGGAGAAAATAATTTTGGTACTAAGTATGAAAATAAGTTGATTTAATTCTCCCCCTAAACTTGACATTTAAAACAATTGTCTATCCAATTAGGTACTTACTAACTATCAGAAGATAGCAACTTTCACTTGGTTAGTCAAGTTAAGTGCATTGTAATCAGTTAGTGTTTGACTAAATTGAATAGCTTAACTTGATCAATGTATGTTTTGTATTTAATGCCCAGACTTATGTCGATGCACTGAGATAAGTATCTTAAGTCCAGACAATCTGTCTATGCATCTCACCCCTTTCTATGGTTGGCAATCACAAACAAGGGAATCCTAGGGTATTGGTGAGATGCTCGAATACTAGTCTTAGGGGAACATGATTTCTAAGGAATTAATCTAGTCTAAGGCTAAAACTGTTTTGAAATTCTGAAAATAGGAAATTTTGAAAACATAAAAATATTTTACCTTAGAATTTGAAAATAGCTATTTTTGAAAACATTTTTAAAATTTCTAATATATTAGACACATCCCTAATTTTCTACGTTACTGTATACTTAAGTGGATGTAGTTCAGAATGTCATAACTCAATATGAAAGTCAAGGTACAATAGTCATGATAACATGTACATAGTGGTAGGGATGTCTGTCAAGATGAGGAGAAAGGGTGTAACAACCCACCCTTCTCAATACTACTCAGAGGGTGAGCGCTACTTAACTACTAACTCTACTTAAGTACCATTGCTTACTCTAATGCTAGAAACACTTAAAAATTTCAGCAATTTGAATGCAAACTTTTAAGTAGACAAAAATCTAAACATGTAATACTCATTTACCATATTCACAGTGACTGAACTTGAAAGTTTTAGTTTATAAACTTCTGAGCAAGCAAACTTATCATTGAAGTGGGTTACGGTTTTATCATACTTTAGCAACTTGCATTCATATAAGAGAAAACTACCAACTAGTTTAAAGCAACTGTGCATATGAATCTGCAAATTCTTGGGAGAATTAAACTCTCATACAAGACTAGCATGCATGGCCAGCAAATACTAAGCTAATTTACAACAACCGAAGTGTATCAAATCTGCTACATGCATGCTAATGATCAAAACATAATTCCTCTCTTAGCAGATCTAAACTCAAACAATGAATTAGCTTATTTGCAATGGTTTAAAGCAGAATAATGTAAAGTCGAAGGCATGTTACGGTTTAGCTATATAGGCATGCAAATTTATTGCAACTGAATTTATCACTACAGCAGAAAGAGTCAAAATGAACATGTGGCAGATTTTCATTGAAGCAAAACTCACTTCACAGTACTCGGAAAAATTCCAGAAATAATGAAAAGAAACAAGTTCCCAGCATTAACAGCTAATCCAGCTAAA
This sequence comes from Zingiber officinale, assembly GCF_018446385.1. Classification (NCBI taxonomy): domain Eukaryota; kingdom Viridiplantae; phylum Streptophyta; class Magnoliopsida; order Zingiberales; family Zingiberaceae; genus Zingiber; species Zingiber officinale. The sequence goes on along the minus strand of NC_056006.1, from coordinate 22,544,555 downwards.
TGATAGGAAGATAACAAAACTAGTAATGCAAGGAAAAACTAATCTCTAGCAACCTCTAACTAACTGCTCTAACACTTTAAGAAAACCAATCTAAATCAATCCTTAGCAATGCAAAATAACTCCACTCTAGCAGTAACAAAATAAGCATGTACATTTCTAAATTCTCCTAGCAGATAAAAGAATCTAAACGAGTCTCAGCAATGTCCCAAGGCTTCCATAATCTCAAACATCACACGCCCATCAAGCCTCTCCTTATCGCCTTCCTTCGTATACATTTCCTTTAACTGCAGTAGGAGGAATGCAACTATAAGCAATTTGCTTAGTAAGTACTAATCTATCTCACAAAACTCGAATATGCATGTGTACGAAATAAATTCGAACATGAAAGGAAGCTACTCATGCTCATATATAGCAACAAGAAAGTCTAAATAGCATGCTAGTATAAAAGAGCTAAACTTGCTGAATTAAAACTAAATTAGCCAACTTGCTGAAATTGAAACAAAAAGACTAAACTTGCTGAATTTGAAACTTATATAAAGTTTATTTTGTTTATTCCAAAACTTATACTTATATACTTCAAATAATAATAAATTTCTCTTGGGCCCGGCATGGTACCAATTTGCGTGCATCCTTAATAAGAGTAGAGGTAGCTAATCCCGAAACTACTATGGTACTTCTAGGCGATCTTGTGCCTAGGGGCGATCTAGGAGCCCACCCAATGGACCTTGTGTCCGGTACATGCCATTTAAAAGTAAGATACTTATTTTCTTTTTAACTATAACTTCCTTATACTTGTTATTTTTTTGAACTCTTCTAATATAAAATGCCTTGGCATTTCCTCAAGCACCTTGCATGCTGCTAATCCTCAAACGTTGAAATTTAGGATCAGGTTTATGACCTGAGTTTTCTTTTACTCACAATTACTCATAAACCAAAATAACTGCTAAAGATGCAGCTATAGTACTAGAATTAATGCTAATCCTGCTCGCTGTATCAACAAAAAGGAAAATAAGCTGCATGCTATTATAAAAGGCTGTTCAGCATGGTAAATCAGCAAAGTGAGCAAAACTGAAATACTAATGATAAGGGTTGTTCATATTCACAGCAGTGACTAAAACCCAAAACCACAAGCTTATAATACATGTATAGAAAGCCCAAAACCAAACGGACTACTCACGATACAAGATATTTATGTTCACTTAACAAAGAAACTAAATCTGCATGCTGTTGGACCCCGTGGTAGTTTTGATGTGATCAACCAAGTTAGTTAGGTCATGCGTTTTGTCTGAACCCTGTGTCTGAGTGTGCAGGAACTTAGGAGAGCAGGAAGTTGAGTGGAAGACGCAGCTAGCGAGAAGGACGACACGGGAAGGGAGTCGACGGGCTCGGTGCGTCCGAAGGACGAGAGAGCTACAGAAGAGTACTCTGGTGAAGCGAGAAGAACGTGCGCGACGTTCGAGGGATGAGAAGCCGGACGGAAGACTGCTCGAGGAGAAGGCCGGGAACTGGGTTCGGGTGAGCCCTATTCCGGATGGCCGCAATCACCCAAGGAGCCGAATCGGAGCAAGTCAACTGGAGTTGACTTGTCAACGGTTCGGTCGACTGAACCCCATGATCGGTCGACCGAACCCCAATCCTCAGAAGACCAACCGCTGGTAACACGTCAGAAGCCACGTCAGCAAGCCAGCCGTTGGGGGACTGATCGGTCAACCGAACCTCTTGATCGGTCGACCGAAGCAACTGTTATCCAGAGACTCAGTCAAGCGTTTTGATCAGGCCAGCACAGAGGAAGACTGTTGGCCGATCGGTCGACCGAACACAATGATCGGTTGACCGAACCTGAGCTCGATCCACAGAGACTGCACCTGGACGGAAAGATGGGCAGGTACAGCAAGTTCGGTCGACCGAACCTGGGGATCGGTTGACCGATCCCTCTCGAGTCAAACCTGATCCCGAAGATCAAGTTAACAGATAGACTCTAGAACCCCTATATAAAGGGGGTCTCGATTAGCTATTGAAGTACAACGAATACGAACGAAATAGCAACTCTAGTAATCTCTGTTTAAGCAACTACTGTGCTGTCAAAGTGTAAAAGGCTTCTCCGCCTTCTGAGAAGGAGTTTTTCTTACTGCACTTTTCTCACTGCCCTGGATTAACAACCCTCTTGATTGTAACCAGGTTAATTTTTGTCTTCTTTTATTTCTGTAGTTGATTTAATATTGTTGCTTTATTTTAAGAGTTGGAAAGCTTTGAGGAGGGTATAATTTTTGTCTGCAGGCAATTCACCCCCCCTCTTGCCAGTCCCCACTGCACCAACAAGTGGTATCAGAGCCCAACAGCCTCAGAGGGACTAACCACCATCTGAAGCACAAAGATCAAAACAATGGCCGGCACGAACATCCATCCCCCGAAGTTCGACGGAGATTTCGCTACATGGAAGCGAAAAATGGAGGTATTCTTTAAAATAGATTTTGATATTTTAATTACTATGAAATATGATTTTACAGCTCCTAAAGTCAAAGAAGAAAACACGTGGAGCAAAAAGGAGCAAGCCGACTTCGTCGCCAACAGAAAAGTGGAATTCCACCTCCTCAGCGTTCTGCCACCTCAGGAGGTAAGCCAGATCGGAAGTTACGACTCCGCGAAAGATCTCTGGGAGAAATTCCTGGAGCTTCATGAAGGTACATCCGAAGCGAAGCTGGCTAGGCACGACATCCTCCGGAACCAGTTGACGAACCTCCGGATGAACCAAGGCGAGAAGGTAGCGCAACTCCAAGCAAGGATCAAAGAACTGATCACACAACTAACCAATCTTGGAGAAGAGGTAACAAACCGGGACTCTATCCGGTATGCGCTCAATGCCTTCCCCAGAACTCCAGAGTGGGCCTCCTTAGTAGATGCATACTACATCTCTAAGGACCTCGAGGTAAGTACTTTAGAACAATTATTTTTCACTTTTGAACTTCACGAATCTCGAGTTTCAGAGTCCAATGGAGTAGAGAAGTCCAGTCAGAACATTGCCTTAAAGGCAAAAATGAACAGTTCTGACTCCGAAGCCTCGGTCGATGAATCAGAAGCGACACTTCTGGTAAAACGCTTCAATAAATTTTTTAATACTAATAAGTTTAGCTCGCAGAGGCATCAGCGAAGGAAAAGGACGATTCGTTGCTACAACTGCAATGAAGAGGGGCACATCAAGGATGACTGCCCCAAATTGAAGTGCAAGCAAAAGGAGAAGACAAAGACCAAGTACAAGAAACCAAATTCCTCCAAGCACAAAAATCTGAAGGCGACATGGGACGACTCTTCATCCTCTGAGTCAGAAGTCGAAGAATTCTCGGGACTAGCATTGATGGCCAACCATCAGCTAGAAGAAACATCTAGCTCAGAAATGAGCATTGATGAAGGGGGAGGAACATCAGAAGAAGAAAGCAGTAGTGAGGGGGAGCGTCACCAGACCAGGTAAGTAAGGTACGCAATCTAATCCCAACTCAATGTTTTAAATTTATCAAGTCTCTTTCTAGAGAGTTAGATCAATTAGAAAAAGAGAATGTTGAACTAAAGTTGAACCTAGCAAGAGCATGCCCGTTAGAAATGTATGATCATCTAAAATCAGAAAATGATAAATTAAAATTAGAAATTGAAAAATTAAAAACTGATGCATGCTTAAATAGATTTCCAAAATCAAAAGTTAGAATTTATGGAAAATTGAATTGGTACATTAAACAACATCAGGGTCAACTTAGGAAAATTCCTAAAAGTTATATACCCCCTATGTTTTTAAAGAATCCCGTAGGAAGGAACCTTTACTGGGTTCCAAAATCTGTACTTGATTAATTTTTCTTATTAAAAGCTTATAGTGAGAAAATTAAACTTTGAGTTTCTTTATGGAAGCTTTGTCTAAGGAAGTGGTTGTTGCTCCAATAACCAAGAAGGCCTAGTGCCTCGCCACGACCTGGAAGCCGAAATATCGAAATAAAAATGTTTAATTAACCTTCTGGTAAAAGCATTAATATTAGAATTAAACAATGCTTTAAAAAGTTTTTAAACATATCCTTAGGAACTCTTTAAATTTTTTTTTCTAGAAAAATTATTTCTTGAAATTTTAACTTAGAATTTTTTTTTTAAACACTTAGAAATTTTTTAAGTTAAACCTAATTCAACTTCTGTAACTTGTTTGCCCCCGTTTTTGCTGTGATCAAAGGGGGAGAATAAAGAAAAGTACAAGTTTAGGGGAAGTTAGGGGGAGTTAGGAAGTTTAAATTTTTAATATTTTTTCTAAATAGTGTTGCAATTTTACTTATTGTAAAACTTATGCTTAATATGCTAGTTTAGTAATTTTTCTTTAAAATTACTTCTTGTGTCTGTTTTACCCTAACTTGAACTTGGGTTGATGCACATCAAAAAGGGGGAGATTGTTGGACCCCGTGGTAGTTTTGATGTGATCAACCAAGTTAGTTAGGTCCTGCGTTTTGTCTGAACCCTGTGTTTGAGTGTGCAGGAACTTAGGAGCACAGGAAGTCGAGCGGAAGACGCAGCTAGCGAGAAGGACGACACGGGAAGGGAGTCGATGGGCTCGAAGCGTCCGAAGGACGAGAGAGCTGCGGAAGAGTACTCCGGTGGAGCAAGAAGAACGTGCGCGATGTTCGAGGGATGAGAAGCCGGATGGAAGACTGCTCGAGGAGAAGGCCGGGAACTGGGTTCGAGTGAGCCCTATTTTGGATGGCCGCAATCACCCAAGGAGCCGAACCGGAGCAAGTCAACTGGAGTTGACTTATCAACGGTTCGGTCGACCGAACCCCATGATCGGTCGACCGAACCCCAATCCTCAGAAGACCAACCGCTGGTAACACGTCAGAAGCCACGTCAGCAAGCCAGCCGTTGGGGGACTGATCGGTCGATCGAACCTCTTGATCAGTCGACCGAACCAACGTTTATCCAGAGACACAGTTGAGCATTTTGATCGGGCCAGCGCAGAGGAAGACTGTTGGCCGATCGGTCGACCGAACACAATGATCGGTCGACCGAACCTGAGCTCGATCTACAGAGACTGCACCTGGACGGAAAGATGGGCAGGTACAGCAGGTTCGGTCGACCAAACCTGGGGATCGGTCGTCCGATCCCTCTCAAGTCAAACCTGATCCCGAAGATCAAGTTAACAGATAGACTCTAGAACCCCTATATAAAGGGGGGTCTCGGGTAGCTATTGAAGTACAACGAATACGAACGAAATAGCAACTCTAGTAATCTCTGTTTAAGCAACTACTGTGCTGTCAAAGTGTAAAAGGCTTCTCCGCCTTCTGAGAAGGAGTTTTTCTTACTGCGCTTTTCTCACTGCCCTGGATTAACAACCCTCTTGATTGTAACCAGGTTAATTTCTGTCTTCTTTTATTTCTGTAGTTGATTTAATAATGTTGCTTTATTTTAAGAGTTGGAAAGCTTTGAGGAGGGTATAATTTTTGTCTGCAGGCAATTCACCCCCCTCTTGCCGGTCACCGCTACACCAACACATGCTTTAAATTACTACCAAGGGGATCTAATACAGCATGTTGGAGTAACAAAAGACCTAACTGCATGCTATAATTAGTTCTATTCATGTGTGTTGAGTAGCAAGAAACTAAATTAAATGCTGCATGTTTAAAACACATTCTAACTTGCTGGATCTGAAGTAAAAAGGTCTAACTTACTGAATTTGAGATGAACATATTCTAAACTTCAAGCTTAAAGTAAGGGATGTGCAAATAAATCCATTACAACTACTTAGGGTATGCTGTTAAGGTACAGGGAATACAATTCTTGTAAAAACATGCCGTGCAAATACAAGAAGGCAGTCGAGATCTCAGAAAATAAAACGCCGTTCTTTACAGCATGTTTCGGCAGCAAGAAAGGGAACAAAACTCTCGAAACTACTCCTACCACAGGTGAGTAGTACTTACTTAGCGTTCTTGGACTTACAACCGAAAGGGAAAAGGCTTCTAGGGTTTTCGGTAGTGACTACTTCGCAATCCCTTCGTATCTTCGTGCTCTCCTCAGTGAGATGATCAAAAATCCGTGAAAAGCCCTCGGAGGAACCCCTTGGCCGGCGCCGGAGACGAAACCCTAACTCCTCTTTGTTTTCGCCCGAGTAGCGCCGTCGCGTGAAGGAGGAGAAGAACCCGGTCGGGAGGAAATAAAACCTATTCCTCACTTAACTTTCCTTTTATACCAAAGTTTATTTTCGGTTTCTAAAATATCGCTTAACTACTATTGGTTTCGGTTTTCTTCAAGAAAACAATCGCTTGATCACTTGGTCAGCCTGGACAGGTAAAGGCTTGGCTGAGTCGGAGGTCGTTAGTTCAAACCTTGCCTCAGCCCCTTATTTTGGTATTTCCGTTTCCTTTTATGGCTTAAGGTTAATTCTGACTTAAGATCAATTGAGTTCCTATTTATTCACGAAATACTTGCGTAACACTTGGTTATCTCGCCTCGCTTAAGGCTTATGACTTGTCCGAGGTCTACGGGTCGAACCTCGACTGGAGCTCTTTTTTTCTTTTTGTAACTTCTTCCTCTTGGTAAAATTACCAAACGAACTCCAAAAATTACATAAAAATACTCTAAAAATTCCTAAAAATCTCTAGATTATTTATATAGCATTTCTAAATATTTTTAAGGACTTTTAGAATTCAAAATAGAGAAAATTGGGTTATTACAATTCCCCATACCTTATAAAAAGTTCGTCCTCGAACTTAGAACAATTCCGGATACTTCTGTCTCATACTGTCCTCACGCTCCCAAGTGACTTCCCCATGCTTCTGGTTCTGCCAAATGACCTTGACTAGTGGCACTTCTTTGTTTCTTAGTCTCTTAACTGCTCTGTCCACTATCTGTGTAGGTCTGCTCTCGTAGCTGAGATCCTCCTGGATCTGTACTGACTGAAGCTGAATCACTTGGCTAGGGTCGTGGAGATACTTCTTTAGCATGGAGACATGAAATACATTATGTATTGCCGACATGTCCTGTGGTAAGTCCAGCTTGTATGCTACTTTCCCAATCCTTTCTGTGATCAGGTAGGGTCCTATATAACGAGAACTTAATTTTCCCTTCTTGCCAAATCTCATCACTCCCTTCATAGGAGAAACCTTGAGAAAGACTAAATCCCCTAATTGGAATTCAAGTGGCCTACGACGTGTGTCAGCATAACTCTTCTGTCTACTCTGGGCAGTCTCAATTCTTTGTCTGATCTTCTTAATAGCTTGAGTAGTCTCATCTATCAGCTCTGTCTGAATGCCCAGTTCCATTTCCATTTCTTTCCTTTCACCTGCTTCTTGCCAGCAAATGGGTGATCTGCGCTTCCTGCCATAAAACGCCTCATATTGTGCCATCTTGATGGTGGCTTGATAGCTGTTGTTGTAGGCAAATTCAGCTAAGCATAGATATTTGCACCAATTTTCCTTGAAATCTAGTGCATAAGCTCTGAGCATATCTTCTAAAATCTGATTTACTCGCTCCATCTGTCCATCAGTCTGAGGATGGAGGGCTGTGCTGAACTTGAGTTTGATGCCTTGTGCATTCAGAACACACTCCCAAAAGTGAGAGGTGAAACGTCCATCTCTATCAGAAAAAATAGATTTAGGAACTCCGTGATGTCTGATCACCTCCTTAACATATAGTTGTGCCAGCTTCTCTATAGAGTGGGACACCTTGATGACTAGAAAATGAATAGATTTGGTCAATCTGTCCACTATTACTCATATTGCATCATATCCATTTGTAGTTCTTGGAAGACCTGTTATGAAGTCCATGGATATGTCTTCCCACTTCCACTCTGGTATTGGGAGAGGCTGTAGAACTCCTCCTGGTCTCTGGTGTTCTGCTTTGACCCTCTGACATGTCAGGCAGGTACTGACATATTTAGCTACATCTCTTTTGAGTCCAAACCACCAGAACCTCTGTTTCACGTCTTGGTACATCTTGGTAGAACCAGGATGCATGGAGTAAGGTGTACTATGAGCTTCCTCTAAAATTTTCTTTCTCAGCTCTTAATCATTGGGGACACAAAGGTGACTCCCCTGATAAAGAATTCCACTGTCTGATACTCGAAACTCTGAATTTTCTTCTTTCTGTATCCCTTGCTTGATCTTCTGGATATCTGGATCTTCACTTTGCTTTCTCTGTATATCCTCAAGCAAGGTAGACTCTAAGGTCAATACAGAGAGTTGCCCATAAATAATTTCCATTCCAAAGTCTGACAACTCCTTCTGCAGTGGTAGGGCTATTGATGACAAAGACATTTGGGATGCACTGGTTTTCTGCTTAGTGCATCTGCCGCTTTATTAGCTTTGCCTGGGTGGTAGAGGATTTAACAGTCATAGTCTTTGACCAACTCTAGCCACCTGCGCTGTTTCATGTTTAAGTCCTTCTGGGTGAAGAAATACTTAAGACTCTGATGGTCTGTGAAGATTCTGCACTGAACGCTATACAAATAATGTCGCCAGAGTTTTAATGCAAAGACCACAGCTGCCAGCTCAAGATAATGAATGGGGTAGTTCCTCTCATAATCTTTGAGTTGTCTAAAAGCATAAGCTATAACTTTTCCTTCTTGCATGAGTACAGCTCCTAGGCCCATCTTGGAAGCATCATTGTAGATGTCAAAACTCTTGTCACTTTCTGGAACTATCAGAATAGGAGCACTGGCTAGTCTCTTCTTGAGCTCTTGGAAACTCTGCTCACATTTATCTGACCATTCAAACTTCTTGTTCTTCCTGGTTAAGGCCGTTAGTGGAGAAGCTATCCTGGAAAAGTCCTCCATGAATTTCCTGTAGTACCTAGCTAAACCATGGACGCTTCTGATCTCCCTGGCGTTCTTAGGTCTGCTTCAGTTGTTGACCGCATCTATTTTGGCTGGATCCACTAGGATGCCTTCTCTAGAAATGATGTGGCCTAGAAACGCCACCTGCTCTAACTAGAACTCGCACTTTGAGAACTTAGCGTAAAGCTGCTTTTGCTGAAGAGTCTGCAGTACTATCCTCAAGTGCGTGTCATGCTCCTCTAGGGTTCTGGAATAGATTAGAATGTCGTCAATGAACACAATGACAAATTTGTCAAGGTATTCTCTGAACACTCTGTTCATCATGTCCATGAAAACTACAGGTGCATTAGTCACACCAAAAGGCATGACAACGAACTCATAGTGTCCATATCTGGTCCTGAAAGCTGTTCTGGGTATATCACTTTCCTTCACTTTCAACTGATGGTACCCAGAGCGCAGGTCTATCTTAGAGAACACTGTTTCCCCTCTCAATTGATCAAATAAGTCGTCGATTCTGGGCAGTGGATACTTATTCTTGATGGCCACTTGATTCAGAGCCCTATAATCTATGCACATCCGCATAGATTCGTCCTTCTTCTTGACGATCAAAACTAGAGCTCCCCAAGGTGAATGACTAGGACGGATGAAGCCTTTGTCAAGCAGCTCCTGAATTTGTTCTTGTAACTCTTTCAGCTCGGCTGGAGACATGCGGTATGGAGCTTTTGAAATTGGACCGGTACCAGGAACCAATTCAATCTCAAACTCCACTCCTCTGTTGGGAGGAAGTCTAGGTAGCTCTTCTGGAAATACTTCTGGATACTCGCATACTACCCAAACATCCTCCTGCTTGAGTCCTTTCTGTTCTTCTGCATTTACTATGTATGCAAGAAAACCAGCACACCCTTTAACTATCATCTAGTGAGCTGCCAGAGAAGAGAGAAGTTTCTGGGTCTTCTTCCTTGGCACTCCCGTGAATTCAAAAGGTGGTTCACCCTCTGGACTGAAGATTACTTTCCTTCTGCGGCAGTCTACTGAAGCACTATACTTGCTGAGGAAATCCATACCCAAAATGATATCGAAATCTTGCATGGTGAGGACTACCAAGCTAACATATAGTTCTCGGTCTACAATTCTGACCGGTACAACTCTAAGCCACTGATTGGACTCCATGACTTCCCCAGAAGGTAGGGTCGTCAAGAACTTGGAGTTCATACTCTTTGTAGGCACCTGTAATTTACTGGAAAAGGGTACTGATACGAAAGAACGGGTCGCCCCAGTATCAAATAGTACAGTAGCTAAATGCTGAAAAATAACTACTTAACCTGTTACAACCGTGGAGACACTAGCAGCTTCCTCTTTGGTGAGGGAGAATACTCTGGCACTGTCAAAGGCTGGAACTGGTGGAGCTTCCAACCTTCACTAACTGATATAAGGTCCCTCTAGTGCTACTTCCATGTGATGTAACTGTGCAGGCTTGCCTCCATATTGCACTGGCTGTGGCTTATGTGCTTTGAGCTTGTTAGGACACTCTTTAGCCATGTGTCCTTCCTGACCACAAGAATAACATCCAGTCATACCTAAAAGATAGGCTCCTAGATGTGTCTTTCCACATTTAGGACAGGGAGGGAACTTGGTCTGCTTGTTTGTTGTTCCTCCCTTCTGGTTACCTCCTGAGTTCCACTGCTTTCTTTTATTACCCTTGCCTTTCCAGTTCTGATTTCTCGACTGGGGTTTCTGACTCCCCACTATCTTGTCCTCTATCTTCACTGGCTTGTGTTGCGCTCATTGTGCTTTGGTGTTGTTCAGGTAATGCTCAACAACTAATGCCCTACTGATCAGCTCTTCACCTGTTTGGGGCCGATGACTTCCACTACTCACATTCAGTGCTATCTATGGTCTTAGCATTCTGAGCATCAGTCTGACTCGCTCCTTCTCTGTACTTACTAGCTCTGGGCAGAGACGAGCTAGTCTGTTGAACTTCTTGGCTGCTTCTTCCACTGATAGATCACCTTGTCTGAACTCTATAAATTCCTCATAGTGCTTGTTGGTGATCCATAGGTGGAAGTACTCTTCATAAAACTCTGACTGAAAATCAGCCCAGTTCATCTGGTTAACTGCTCTCTTGGTCTTTATCCTCTCCCCCCACATACGAGCATCTCTAGCCAGGCAGAAAGAGGCGCACTTGACCTTCTCGACTTCTGGCCAGTCAAGAAGCTCCATTGTGCTCTCTAGTGTCTTGAACCAAGCCTGGGCATCCCAGGGCTCAGTTGTGCCTGAGAAGCTCTCTGGTTTCAGTTTCAGCCACTGAATGAGGTAAGCTTCTTGTCTCTGAGGTGGGTGACGACTCCTAGGGCAGCTGGTGTAACCTCAGTTACCACTGGAGTCTCCACAGTTACGGTTGGGGGAGTGGGAGGAATTGGCTGCTGATTTGCCATCATATTGGAAATTATCTGTTGCTGCTCTGCTACTTGTTTCTGGAGTTGAGCAACTACTTCCATAAGATTGGGCTGGGTTGAGCCTGGCCCTTCGTCCTCCTGAACTTGGTCCTCAGTACGAGCAATACGGGGGCATCCTCTTCTTACCATCTAATTATGCAAAGAAGAAGACTTGATATTTTCTCTACCCTTTCTAAACATACATATTTGTATATGAATAAAGAAAACAGCAAAAACTCTTATCTGACTTAAGCACTTATTAACAATTACTCTATACTGCAATTAATAATAAAGGAAAGCAATAAAGAAAGAACTTAAATACTTTCTTACTTGCAGACGACAAGGCTGATGCTGATGTGTGTGTGATGTTGGAGAATGGGAACTGCTCTGATACCAACTGTAACAACCCACCCTTCTCAATACTACTCAGAGGGAGAACGCTACTTAACTACTAACTTTACTTATGTACCATTGCTTACTCTAATGCTAGAAACACTTAAATTTCAGCAATTTGAATGCAAACTTTTAAGTAGATAAAAATCAAAACATGTAATACTCATTTACCATATTCACAGTGACTGAACTTGAAAGTTTCGGTTTATAAACTTCTGAGCATGCAAACTTATCATTGAAGTGGGTTACGGTTTTATCATACTTCAGCAACTTGCATTTATATAAGAGAAAACTACCAACTAGTTTAAAGCAACTGTGCATATGAATATGCAAATTCTTGGGAGAATTAAACTCTCATACAAGGCTAGCATGCATGGCCAGCAAATACTAAGCTAATTTACAACAACTGAAGTGTATCAAATCTGCTACATGCATGCTAATGATCAAAACATAATTCCTCTCTTAGCAGATCTAAACTCAAACAATGAATTAGCTTATTTGCAATGGTTTAAAGCAGAATTATGTAAAGTCAAAGGCATGTTACGGTTTAGCTATACAGGCATGCATATTTATTGCAACTGAATTTATCACTACAGCAGAAAGAGTCAAAATGAACATGCGACAGATTTTCATTGAAGCGAAACTCACTTCACAGTACTCGAAAAAATTTCAGAAATACTGAAAAGAAACAAGTTCCCAGCATTAACAGCTAATCCAGCTAAATGATATATAGTAAGATAACAAAACTAGTAATGCAAGGAAAAACTAATCTCTAGCAACCTCTAACTAACTGCTCAACACTTTAAGAAAACCAATCTAAATCAATCCTTAGCAATGCAAAATAACTCCACTCTAGCAGTAACAAAAATAGCATGTACATTTCTAAATTCTCCTAACAGATAAAAGAATCTAAACGAGTCTCAGCAATGTCCCAAGGCTTCCATAGTCTCAAACATCACACGCCCATCAAGCCTCTCCTTATCGCCTTCCTTCGTATACGTTTCCTTTAACTGCAGTAGGAGGAATGTAACTATAAGCAATTTACTTAGTAAGTACTAATTTATCTCACAAAACTCGAATATGCATGTGTACGAAATAAATTCGAATATGAAAGGAAGCTACTCATGCTCATATATAGCAACAAGAAAGTCTAAATAGCATGCTAGTATAAAAGAGCCAAACTTGCTGAATTAAAACTAAATTAGCCAACTTGCTGAAATTGAAACAAAAAGACTAAACTTGCTGAATTTGAAACTCATATAAAGTTTATTTTGTTTATTCCAAAACTTATACTTATATACTTCAAAATAATAATAAACTTCTCTTGGGCCCGGCATGGTAGCAATTTGCGCGCATCCTTAATAAGAGTCGAGGTAGCTAATCCCGAAACTACTAAGGTGCTTCTAGGCGATCTTGTGTCTAGGGGCGATCTAGGAGCCCACCCAATGGACCTTGTGTCCGGTACATGCCATTTAAAAGTAAAATACTTATTTTCTTTTTAACTATAACTTCCTTATACTTGTTATTTTTTTGAACTCTTCTAATATAAAATGCCTTGACATTTCCTCAAGCACCTTGCATGCTGCTAATCCTCAAACGTTGAAATTTAGGATCAGGTTTATGACCTTAGTCTTCTTTTACTCACGATTACTCATAAACCAAAATAACTGCTAAAGATGCAGCTATAGTACTAGAATTAATGCTAACCCTGCTCACTGTATCAACAAAAAGGAAAATAAGCTGCATGGTATTATAAAAGGTTGTTCAACATGGTAAATCAGCAAAGTGAGCAAAACTAAAATACTAATGATAAGGGTTGTTCATATTCACAGCAATGACTAAAACCCAAAACCACAAGCTTATAATACATGTATTGTAACACCCCTAGAAAGCCTAGATAAGAAAGTAAGGATAATGAGAGTACGAATGAAAAGAAGGTGTAAATATTCTAAGTTAAATATTAAGATGGATTTAGATGATTAAAACTTTATGAAAGAAAAATAAAGTTGAGAGTATAAATCATCTATGCATGATTTAAAATGTATGGAATTAATATGGACAAAAGGAAGAAATATGAGATAATATATATATGTATGAAATATTTATGCATAATGCATAATATAGTAATATACGAATTATTATGTACAAAAGAAAATAAAATGTTAGAAGAGAGATTGAACCTTGGATCTCTTGTAAGGAACATGTATAGGATACCAAAGGGGATAGGAGAATTATTGATAAGGAGAGAAAGGATTAAGTAGTTAAGAATAAGAAAGGATTCTTTCTACTTAAAAGGAAAAGGAAGTAAACAGACATAAAAATATACATAAACAAGTTTTGATCCTTGGTTCTCTTGTGGATGCATGCATGTGTTAACCAAGTGGGATAGGAGAGGATATTGTAAGAGGAGAGATAGGAATTTTAATTAAAGGAGAGAAAAGAGAGAAATTAAGGGAAAGAAAAGAGAGAACTCAAAAGGCATTTCTCTAGAATATTCTTGTCATTTAAGGGGAGAAATGAATAGGGAGGATGGATCAAGTCAAGTTTCCTCCCTCATTTTAGTATAAATAGGCATGGAGGGGTGACTTCAACTTCATCCCCACTCATTCTCCTCCTCTCCTCCCTTTTGTGCCGAGACTCACCTCTCCCTCTCTTCTTCTTCTTGTTGCCGAGCAACACAAGAGGAAGAACCTCTTCTTCCTCTTCACTCTCTCCCTCTTTCTCTCTTGTTGTTGCCGAGCAACACAAAGAGGAAGAAGCCTCTTCTTCCTCCTCCTCTCCACCAAAAGACCTAGCCACTCCTCTCCTCCATTGGTGCCGAGCAAAGCAAGCAAGGAAGAAAGGTCCAAGCAAGTTCTCAACTCTAGGAAACTTAAGCGAAGAAGGTAAGCTTCCCCTCACCTGTGGTACAAGGCTTTTATGTGATTTTCGGATTTATAAGGATTAGAAAACCTAGGAAAGAATTTAAGAAAATTCGGCTAAAGAAAAGGTTTTCAAATCTAGGATGATTTAAACAAGACCTCATTTCATGATAAGATTTTCTATGCTATGTAGAAGGATTCCTTTCCATGATTTTATATTGATATGATGTATGATCAGAGGAGTATCTAACCTTAGGATTTCAACCAAAAATATTTTAAAGAGGTGAGTAAGATTATTGTCTAACCGAACTAGTGCAAGGTTCCTTCTATGAAATGCTATACATAATGTTATGTAATATGCCATGATATGTGATAGCATAGGAAATGCTAAACATAATGAGGAGAAAATGAAATTATGTTATATGCCATGATATGTGATAGCATAGGAAATGCTATACATAATGTTATGTAATATGCCATGATATGTGATAGCATAGGAAATGCTAAACATAATGAGGAGAAAATGAAATTATGTTATATGCCATGATATGTGATAGCATAGGAAATGCTATACATAATGTTATGTAATATGCCATGATATGTGATAGCATAAGGAAATGCTATACAAAATGAAGAAATGAAATTATGTTATGTAATATGCCATGATATGTGATAGCATAGGAAATGCTATACATAATGAAAAGAAATGCATGAAAGATTGTTAAGGACATGATATGATAGTTATGCATGATAAGTTATTTTTGTATGGGTTTGTACCATGGGTGGGCTCCGTAAACGCCCCGGGGTCGATGGAGTAAGACTCGGGCCTCGTCAGTAATGGGCCTCTGAATGCCCTAGGTCGATGGAGTAAGACTCGGGCCTAGTATGTATGCATGATAGGGTTCAAGACTTGTTACCTTGGACCTACCTATGAAGCGCGCGTATTATGTATGTGGTATAAACCGGGATCCCCTTAATGATGATATTAATTTCAAGTACTTATTAGTATAAGTTTTCAAATTCATGATGCATTGCCTACATATGTACTTGAATTATCTGATGATTAGATATAATGTCATGTGATAATATGATATGAATATGATACCCTTGTATGTTGTATGTTTATGATATTACGCATGATAGTGATATACGATGATTTTCGGTTTCAGTGAGTAGGAAAGGAACTTACTGAGCCATGAGTGCTCATAGCTTACTTTCCTTGTACCGCAGATATGGGGGACGGATATTCGGAACAACGGAGCAGCAGGAGGAGCAGATAGTGATGTGTGTGGTGGTGGCTCGGCAAAGAACGATTCGGACAAATTAATATGATTAGTTATAGAATCAATATTTGAACAAATCAGAATATGTGATATTATGCTTAATAAATTAAATTCTTTAAAGTTTTTATTCTTCCGCTGTTATAGTAAAACATGTACGTAAGTAGTATAAGAACGTAGCGCCGCCTTTGGTTGGGTAAGAAGGGTGGGGCGTTACATGTATAGAAAGCCCAAAACTAAACGGACTACTCACGATACAAGCTATTTATGTTCACTTAACGAAGAAACTAAATCTGCATGCTTTAAATTACTACCAAGGGGATCTAATACAGCATGTTGGAGTAACAAAAGACCTAACTGCATGCTATAATTAGTTCTATTCATGTGTGTTGAGTAGTAAGAAACTAAATTAAATGCTGCATGTTTAAAACACATTCTAACTTGTTGGATCTGAAGTAAAAAGGTCTAACATACTGAATTTGAGATGTACAGATTCTAAACTTCAAGCTTAAAATAAGGGATGTTCAAATAAATCCATTACAACTACTTAGGATATGCTGTGAAGGTACAGGGAATACAATTCTTGTAAAAACATGCTGTGCAAATACAAGAAGGTAGTTGGGATCTCGGAAAATAAAATGTCGTTCTTTACAGCATGTTTCGGCAGCAAGAAAGGAAACAAAACTCTCGAAACTACTCCTACCGTAGGTGAGTAGTACTTACTTAGCGTTCTTGGACTTACAACCGAAAGGGAAAAGGCTTCTAGGGGTTTTTGGTAGTGACTACTTCGCGATCCCTTCGTATCTTCGTGCTCTCCTCAGCGAGACGATCACAAATCTGTGAAAAGCCCTCAGAGGAACCCCTTGGCCGGCGCCGGAGATGAAACCCTAACTCCTCTTTGTTTTCGCCTGAGTAGCGCCGTCGCGTGAAGGAGGAAAAGAACCCGATTGGGAGGAAATAAAACCTATTCCTCACTTAACTTTCCTTTTATACCAATGATTATTTTTGATTTCTAAAATATCGCTTAACTACTATAGGTTTCAGTTTTCTTCAAGAAAACAATTGCTTGATTACTTGGTCATCCTGGACAGGTAAAGGCTTGGCTGAGTCGGAGATCGTTAGTTCGAACCATGCCTCAGCCCCTTATTTTGGTATTTCCGTTTCCTTTTATGGGTTAAGGTTAATTCTTACTTAAGATCAATTGAGTTCCTATTTGTTCACGAAATACTTGTGTAACACTTGGTTATCTTGCCTCGCTTAAGGCTTATGACTTATACGAGGTCTACGGGTCGATCCTCGGCTGGAGCTCTTTATTTCTTTTTGTGACTTCTTCCTCTTGGTAAAAATACCAAACGAACTACAAAAATTACATAAAAATACTCTAAAAATTTCTAAAACTCTCTAGATTATTTATATAGCATTTCTAAATATTTTTAAGGACTTTTAGAATTTGAAATAGGGAAAATTGGGTTGTTACAATTCTCCATACCTTATAAAAAGTTCATCCTCAAACTTAGAACAATTCTGGATACTTCTGTCTCAAACTGTCCTCACGCTCCCAAGTGACTTCCCCATGCTTCTGGTTCTGCCAAATGACCTTCACTAGTGGCACTTTTTTGTTTCTTAGTCTCTTGACTGCTCTGCCCACTATCTGTGTACGTCTGCTCTCGTAGCTAAGATCCTCCTGGATCTGTACTGACTGAAGCTGAATCACTTGGCTAGGGTCGTAGAGATACTTCTTTAGCATGGAGACATGAAATACATTATGTATTGCCGACATGTCCTGTGGTAAGTCCAGCTTGTTTGCTACTTTCCCAATCCTTTCTGTCATCAGGTAGGGTCCTACATAACGAGAACTTAATTTGCCCTTCTTGCCAAATCTCATCACTCCCTTCATAGGAGAAACCTTGAGAAATACTGAATCCCCTACTTGGAATTCAAATGGCCTAGGGCGTGTGTCAGCATAACTCTTCTGTCTACTCTAGGCAGTCTCAATTCTCTGTCTGATCTTCTGAATAGCCTTAGCAGTCTCATCTATCAACTATGTCTAAATGCCCAGTTCCACTTCCATTTCTTTCCTTTCACCTGCTTCTTGCCAGCAAATGGGTGATCTGCACTTCCTACCATACAAAGCCTCATATGGTGCCATCTTGATGGTGGCTTGATAGCTGTTGTTGTTGGCAAATTCAGCTAAGCATAGATATTTGCACCAACTTCCCTTGAAATCTAGTGCACAAACTCTGAGTATATCTTCTAAAATTTGATTTACTCGCTCCGTCTATCCATCAGTCTGAGGATGGAAGGTTGTGCTGAACTTGAGTTTGGTTCCTAGTGCATTCTGAACACACTCCCAAAAGTGAGAGGTGAAACGCCCATCTCTATCAGAAACAATAGATTTAGGAACTCCGTGAAGTCTGATCACCTCCTTAACATATAGCTGTGCCAGCTGCTCTATAGAGTGGGACACCTTGATGGCTAGAAAATGAGCAGATTTGGTCAATCTGTCCACTATTACCCATATTGCATCATATCCATTTGTAGTTCTTGGAAGACCTACTATGAAGTCCATGGATATGTCTTCCCACTTCCACTCTGGTATTCGGAGAGGCTGTAGAACTCCTCCTGGTCTCTGGTGTTCTGCTTTGACCCTCTGACATATCAGGCAAGTATTGAAATATTTAGCTATATCTCTTTTGAGTCTAGACCACCAGAACCTCTGTTTCACGTCTTGGTACATCTTGGTAGAACCAAGATGCATGGAGTAAGGTGTACTACGAGCTTCCTCTAAAATTTTCTTTCTCAGCTCTTCATCATTGGGGACACAAAGGCGACTCCCCTGATAAAGAATTCCAATGTCTGATACTCGAAACTCCAAATTATCATCTTTCTGTATCCCTTGCTTGATCTTCTGGATATCAGGATCTTCACTTAGCTTTCTCTGTATATCCTCAAGCAAGGTAGAATCTAAGGTCAATGCAGAGAGTTGCCCATAAATAATTTCCATTCCAAAGTCTGACAACTCCTTCTGCAGTGGTAGGGCTAATGATGACAAAGACATCAGGGATGCACTGGATTTTCTACTTAGTGCATCTACCACTTTATTAGCTTTACCTGGATGGTAGAGGATTTCACAGTCATAGTCTTTGACCAACTCTAGCCACCTACGTCGTCTCATGATTAAGTCCTTCTGGGTGAAGAAGTATTTAAGACTCTGATGGTCTGTGAAGATTCTGCACTGAACGCCATACAAATAATGTCGCCAGAGTTTTAGTGCAAGGACCACAGCTGGTAGCTCAAGATCATGAGTGGGGTAGTTCCTCTCATAATCTTTGAGTTGTCTGGATGCATAAGCTATAACTTTTCCTTCTTGCATGAGTACAGCTCCTAGGCCCATCTTGGAAGCATCACTGTAGATGTCAAAACTCTTGTCACTTTCTGGAACTGTCAGAATAGGAGCATTGGTCAGTCTCTTCTTGAGCTCTTGAAAACTACGCTCTCATTTATCTGACCATTCAAACTTCTTGTTCTTCCTGGTTAAGGCCGTTAGTGGAGAAGCTATCCTGGAAAAGTCCTCCACGAATTTCCTGTAGTACCCAGCTAAACCAAGGAAGCTTCTGATCTCCCTAGCGTTCTTGGGTCTGCTCCAGTTGTTGACCGCTTCTATTTTGGCTGGATCCACTTGGATGTCTTCTCTAGAAATGATGTGGCCTAGAAACGCCACCTGCTCTAACCAGAACTCGTACTTTGAGAACTTAGCGTAAAGCTGCTTTTGCTGAAGAGTCTGCAGCACTATCCTCAAGTGCGTGTCATGCTCCTCTGGGGTTCTGGAATAGATTAGAATATCGTCGATGAACTCAAAGACAAATTTTTCAAGGTATTCTCTAAACACTTTGTTCATCAGGTCCATGAAAACTGCAGGTGCATTAGTCACACCAAAAGACATGACTACGAACTCATAGTGTCCATACCTGGTCCTGAAAGCTATTTTGGGTATATCACTTTCCTTCACTTTCAACTGATGGTACCCAGAGCGTAGGTCTATCTTGGAGAACACTGTTGCCCCTCTCAATTGATCAAATAAGTCGTCGATTTTGGGCAGTCGATACTTGTTCTTGATGGTCACTTGATTCAGAGCCCTATAATCTATGCACATCCGCATAGATCCGTCCTTCTTCTTGACGAACAACACTGGAGCTCCCCATGGTGAATGACTAGGGCGGATGAAGCCTTTGTGAAGCAGCTCCTGAAGTTGTTCTTGTAACTCTTTCAGCCCTGCTGGAGACATGCAGTATGGAGCTTTTGAAATTTGACCGGTACCAGGAACCAATTCAATCTCAAACTCCACTTCTCTGTTGGGAGGCAGTCCAAGTAGCTCTTCTGGAAATACTTCTGGATACTCGCATACTACCCGAACATCCTCCTGCTTGAGTCCTTTCTGTTCTTCTGCATTTACTATGTATGCAAGAAAACCAGCACACCCATTAACTAACATCTGGTGAGATGCCAGAGAAGAGAGAAGTCTCTTGGTCTTCTTCCTTCGCACTCCCGTGAATTCAAAAGGTGGTTCACCCTCTGGACTAAAGATTACTTTTCTTCTGCGGTAGTCTACTGAAGCACTATACTTGCTGAGGAAATCCATACCCAAAATGATATCGAAATCTTGCATGGCGACGACTACCAGGCTAACATATAGTTCTCGGTCTGCAATTCTAACCGGTACAGCTCTAAGCCACTGATTGGACTCCATGACTTCCCCAGAAGGTAGGGTCGTCAAGAACTTGGAGTTCATACTCTCTATAGGCACCTGGAATTTACTGGCAAAGGGTACTGATACGAAAAAATGGGTCGCCCCAGTATCAAATAGTACAGTAGCTAAATGCTGAAAAATAACTACTTGACCTGTTATGACCGTGGAGGCACTAGCAGCTTCCTCTTTGGTGAGGGAGAATACTCTGGCATTGTCAAAGGCAGGAACTGGTGGAGCTTCCAATCTTCCCTGACTGATATAAGGTCCCTCTAGTGCTGCTTCCATGTGATGTAATTGTGCAGACTTGCCTTTATATTGCACTGGCTGTGGCTTAGGTGCTTTGAGCTTGTTAGGACACTCTTTAACCATGTGTCCTTCCTGACCACAAGAATAACATCCAGTCTTATCCAAAAGACAAGCTCCTGGATGTGTTCTTCCACATCTAGGATAGGGAGGGAACTTAGTCTGCTTGTTTGTTGTTCCTCCCTTATGGTTACCTCCTGAGTTCCACTGCTTTCTTTTATTACCCTTGCCTTTCTAGTTCTGATTTCTCGACTGGGGTTTCTGACTCCCCACTATCTTGTCCTCTATCTTCACTGGCTTGTGTTACGCTCGTTGTGCTTTGGTGTTGTTCAGGTAATGCTCAGCAACTAATGCTCTACTGATCAGCTCTTCACCAGTCTGGGGCTGATGAGCTCCACTACTCACATTCAGTGCTATCTATGGTCTCAGCATTCTGAGCATCAGTCTGACTCGCTCCTTCTCTGTACTTACTAGCTCTGGGCAAAGACGAGCTAGTCTGTTGAAATTCTTGGCTGCTTCTTCCACTAACAGGTCACCTTGTCTGAACTCTATAAATTCCTCATAGTGCTTGTTGGTGATCCATAGGTGGAAGTACTCTTCATAAAACTCTGACTGAAAATCAGCCCAGT